>NW_009647731.1:10743368-10831447 GCF_000708025.1 Charadrius vociferus | reverse complement strand
CCGCTCATTTTTGCAGGCTGTGAAAAATGTGCAAGGGATGAATCTGTTCTAGTGTTTGTCACATTCTATGCATTTCTTCTGGCCCTTTATGGAAGTACTGTATATGGACCTTTATCTCGGGTCCCAGACAGTATTCCCCTGTATTGTTCTCAATATTTTATTTATTTATTTATTGCTAAAGTAGTGGAAAATTATAATCCTGTTTAGTATGTGGATCTGTGTCTATAACATACAAAAAGCCACTAATGTAATCAATTGCAAGGATTTATTTACATGTCTACAAGTCACTTGTTTGAAGTTTTTTTCTGCTTGGATGATGGTTATATTTATTTTGTGAAATGAGTCAAGCTATAATGAAAAAAAATGAATCATGAAAGCCTGGAAAAACTAAAAAAGGGAGACTTCTGTAATGAACAGAGAGGAGATGGTAGGCTGAGCAGCCTTTCGTTCAGCAAGCGGTGTTCCCCTGTATTACCAGTGAAAGGTCAGTTGGAACACCAATTACAGAGCTGATCCGCAGATCAAGAGTATCGTAATTATGCAAACAAATTGTGTGAATGGCAGTTTGCCCGCGTTATTTTTCCTCGTTTGTCATAAGAAATATAATGAATCATAACATCGCTTTGTCACAATAATTCATGCACAGAGAAATTGACAAATCCGGGTTTGAAGCCAGTATTATTATTTTTTTTTTTGAAAGTGAGTAACTTTTAATAGCATTGGGTTATATTTCTGGGAGAAAACGTGTAGATTACTGTATAGAATAATGATCAGAGAATAAGACAGAAGGGTTAACTTTTTATATGTCTTGTATAATCCCAAGAGTCAGAAATACTTTGACAGATCGTTGAATCGAGTGCTGGTGCCAGACAGCGGTAGTGGCGGTGGCTTTCTCTACAGACGTGCCGCAGTCTTTTATTCGGGTTTTACTTCAAGAAACAGAGAGGAATATGAGAGCGCCCAGGTAGTACTTTGTGCTTCAGCTTTGTAGAATTAGAGTACAAAAATCTGAAAACAAGGTAGGAACACGATAGAAGGAAACAAGATAGAAACAGTAACTAGGTCTGAGGGCATAGGCTGGCTCTTCAGATGAGAACATCGGATTTAAGGAAGCTTAGTCATAGATCTGGCTTGTCTCCTGCTTTGCTAAGAGCAATCCATACTTGAAATGGTTTTAACTCTTGCTCAACAGCAAAAATACCTGTGTTTCTGTGTAAGAAATGCAGAGAGGACTTTGCAGAATACAAGTCACCTGGAAGATGCTATGATCCAACTCTACTCCAGCTTCAGGATGCGAAGTATGTGGGAATACCTGTGTAAATGTTTCAGAACATTTTGTCACCTGCATGTCTCTTGTGTTTATATAAAGTGTCAAAATTTATTTTGTGGTGTTTGAGTGATAGATACAGTTGTGGAACTGTGTAGCTCTGGAAGCAAAGATTTTAAATGAAATTAATACAGTGAAAATATTTCTTCTTGGCCCTTTCATTCCAAGAAGGAAATGTTTTGATCCCGCTGATGTAATCAATGGCTAATTTGGATAGAATAGGGGATACCTCTAGCAGTTCTTCTTAATGAAGTATCGTCTCACCAGAGGCATTGCATTTCTGACCCAATGTTGCCTTTTTTAAAAGGGGTTCTTGAAGTCAGTTGTAGAAGGTGTCAGAATATTTATAGACACACACACACTCCCCTCTCTAAAAGCTCTCAGCTAGTTTAGTCCTTTAGCTGTATTCAGGTCTCATGCTAGAAAAAAGAAAATTAGTGCCTGTCATTCCAAACTGGGGTTTACATATAACATATTGTCATGTAAAAATTTGAAATTAAGCATTTTTTTCTTCCTGCCTCTTCTCTAGAGAACCTAATGATTGATCTGAGTGGATTTAAGCACTGATACAATGCACATAGTCCATTCATATGATTTTTAGGCTTTAAGTCTTTTTACAGTAGTCTTTGTCTTTAAGAACCGCGGCTGAAGTGTAACTGAAACAAGCTATGTGGCAGCTACACAAGTTAGAAAACATTTCCATAAAAGATCATAAAAATTCTACAGTAGTTTCCAGAAAGAGCAAGAGTGAACAGTTTATTGCTGTTTAGACCCTCTGAAGTAAATGTTTTATTTAACTTTTCATGAGTGTTTTATAATGACTAACTTGTAGAAAAATAGTGCGTGTGTCCGTTCCCTCTGCACAGCTAGCTGGGCACTCTCTTTGCTTTGTGCTTAAATAAATATTTGTCTTGGAAGAAAAGAATTTCCCAACACACAAAAGATACGCTGTTTGAAAAGGTGCAAAAAATTACTGAAATAGGTATAGTGGTTTTTTTTTTTTTTCCTTTCCCATTTTTTTTTTTTTAATTGCCTCCCAGAAATACACTTGAACTAATATAGAAAACTTGAGTGAGTAGTCTGGGAAATGCCGAGGAGCACGTTCTGATCGATTTGAAAGCTGGTATCGGCAGTCAGTTGCAAACTTTTAGGTCTCTCTCTAACCTAGTTTCCTCTGTCTTTTTGGTTTTTTATTTTTTTAGTGAGAGAACGCTTAAAAAAAATCAATAGCCTGTGTGGTTATTTTTAACCTTCTGTAGCTTGCCTCGGCAGCTGTACGTTTTTATAATGCTCTTGGATTAGTTTTATCATTTCGGTTGATGGCAGCGCTGATCTGGTGATCGGCTCTTCGTGGTGGCGCTGCTGCTGCGGCACAGCGTCGCCCTGCAATGGGTTTGCGTTTCAGACCTCTAACAGTGTTAATGTAAAGACTTAGAACGAGTATTTCCGTATCAGTCTGATTCCTTCTGCTTCTTTGTGTGGTCCTCGTGACCGGTGCCGCGGACTAATGGACAGTGAATTGCAAATATGAGCAAACTCTAACACCGTCAAAGGGAAGACTATAAATGAACACTTTGTTGTGATGTCTTCACACTGAAGAGCTCAGATAACTTTACGGTTACGGATGATGACAGCCCAAAGCTGGTTGTTCCTGAGAAGGCTGTGATGTCTTCGTGTGACACCGGTAGCCCAGTAACTTTCAGAAAGTCACTGAGCTACCGGGTGAAACCCGTTCTGGTTTAGCATCCAAAGCATCTGAATATCTTCCCCCACCTGTAAAAGGAAGCAGGTGTTAACACTCTAGTTTTATTACAGCTTTTTAAAGCTGTACATGTGCTTTTACTTGAGCAAGTAACTCCGAGTTGAACCAAGACTTCCTTTTATTTTTTCTGCCTTTTTTTTCCCCTTTGATTTAATTCTGTGATGCGTTCCTCTCTTAGTTTTATTAATTCTGTTTGAACTTATTTCCTGTTGTTCTGTTGGTTCTTTCTGGCAATTGTAATTAGTTTGCATGAAAGTAAGAATGTTGTGGATTTCATTTATGTATTACATAGTTTTTGAAACACTAAAGTTTATGTAATTCAGTTTGAAATTAAAATTAGAAAAGCATGACTTTGTGAAAGGAATTTTAATAGTGCTTGTGTGACAGATTGATTTATTTTACATACAACACTATTTCTTTCATGGTTTGAATAATTTTTGAATTGTGTTCATAATAATCTTGCAGTATTAAATGAGTTTTGTTAGTTTAGAAACTGAATTTTATGTTTACTTCAGTTTAAATAAACGTAGACTTAAATAGGTTATGATGGAAATGGTGTGGATTTGGGGGTGGGAGGGGAGAGTAAGGGTTGAGAATATAACAGCAAAGGTCAGTGGATCTAAAATATTTATTAAATTCTCCAGCTCTATGTGTCAATTAAATTCTTCCTTAAAGAAAAAAAAAAACAAAACAAACCCACAACAAAAAAATTGTTGGGTTTTTGGGTAAATGTTTCTTAATTGACTTCTAAACAAGATTCACAGTTCTTCTGAAGGACTTTTAGGGGTTGATTAATTGTCTAACCTGAGAACTTTAGGAAGTATCAACAGGGGAAATAATATGTAACAAGACTTGCAATGGTTTGTTTTTTTTTCCCCCATAAGATTGTAATACAAATTGAAGAATTTTTTTTTAGGCATCAGTATAGATAGATAGTTGCAAAAGTATATAGTCCCTGGCAAGCAGAAGTTATGCTTAAGTACACTTAAAAAGTCCTCCCCCACCCCCAAAGCCCAGGGACTGTACAGCAGGGCCTGGAGAATGGATAAAACTATTTGAAAAGTGTCGTTGGCTCACTTTCCTCACCCATAGGGTTTAACATGCACTATAAAGCTAAAGTTACAGATTAAGAACTATTGGGGGTCTTCTGACAGGAAAATTAATAACACGTGGTTTATTTTTTCTGAAGCCTGCACGTTCTGAAGTGACTGGCTGTAAGGACTGATGCACTCGCACTGTAGGAATTTGGAACTCTCTCTTCTTTTTTTTTTTTTTTATGGGAACATAACTCAATAATTCAAAATTTGAATTACTTTTTTTTCCTGTTTTAAGTTTTATCTGGTTTTTTTTTTTCCTCTTGTTCTCCCTCCCTATCCACCGAATCAATAACAATTCTAGAATTTAATTCAGATATCACAGTCATTAGTTTTTCCAAACTCAGAGTAATTTAGAAAGATGGTGACTAGATCTGAAGTGGTTAATTATAGGAAATGCGCAATCCCCTGTCTGCACTAGCACCTTATAGAAATTCAGTGTTCTTCTGTAAAGTCTATGTCCAAAGGTTTACCATTCATCCCTAGATCAGCTACTGCTATGTGTTTGAGGGGGAAAAGCGTGAAACGGGACTTCTGCAAAGTCTCGATTCTTTTAGCATCAACAGATGTGCTTTCTTAGAGACACAGTCTTAAGGAAAGTTAAGGTTGTGTTCGCTTTGAGCTACAACGAGAATGGTCCAGTTAATGTTTGGAGATCGATATATATCTCTACCAGAGGCTGTGTTTTTATTTCTAAAATCTGCTTTATAGCACCTTCCGAAGTAAAGAGACAGTTTTCATTACTCAGGATGTATATGGAACTCTGTCCCAAGTCAGCAATTTATAATATTGGCACTTTTTATTGTTGCCTGCCTTCCTCTCCTCCCCTTCCCTGGGAAAAATGGGATGACTGAGAAGTAGTCACCCCATTTTTTGTATTCCCCTTTAAATACATTAATCTTCTTTAATTGGTTTCAGAAGTTCATAGAACTCTTGACTACAAAATCTTCACAACAATCAGGTTTTTGTAGGTGTCTATCTATATTATTTTAATAAAACCTTTAGTTGAAAGTCTCTATTTCCACTTTGCAGACTGATAACTTATTAAGTCATCAGCATTACAAGAGGGGGGAATTAGTCTGTGTAACACATACTCACTTTTTAACAAAGGAATGTTTTGGGCTTAAATACATACTAGAACTTTTTAACATGTTTAATGTGGAATCCACCAATAAAGAAGTATTTGTATCAAAAAAGTAAATGATGGTAAATTAATAACTATTATATTTTATTACTCTTAGAATCTTGAACAAGCTCCAGATAGTTAAAACCTTGATTTTTTTGATTGATTATCTGCAGCACATCATTTTGTATTGAGTAAATCATAGAATCATAGAATGGTTTGGGTTGGAAGGGACCTTGAAGATCATCTCGTTCCACCCCCCTGCCCTGGGCAGGGACACCTCCCACCAGCCCAGGTTGCTCCAAGCCCCGTCCACCCTGGCCTTGAACACCTCCAGGGATGGGGCAGCCACAGCTCCTCTGGGCAACCTGCGCCAGGGGCTCACCCCCCTCACAGGGAAAAATTTCTTCCTGATATCTCATCTAAATCTCCCCTCTTCCAGTTTGAAGCCATTCCCCCTCGTCCTATCAAAATAATTGCGTTTTGAAAATGCTTGCACTTTCAGGAAGTTGATTTTTTTTTTCTTCTTATTCTTTCTTTTCTTTAGACTTACTTATGATTTTGCATGCAAATAATCAATGTATATTAAGAGAGATGAGAGCCCTAACCCTCTTGATTTAGTGATGGGGCAGGTATCAGTGGAATGGTGGGCAAAGATGCCCTTTTGCAGGCAGTCACAGGGAAAGGTAATGTGTAACTTAGAATTAAAGACACCAGAAATAGACCTGTATTACAAGGTGATAATTCTCTCACATTACATTTTAAAAAAAATCTTCTTCTGTTTTATAGAAAGGAAGTACTTTGGATGGTTAATTATTATATCTATTTGTACTTCTAAACAAAAAGTGGGAGATGGTTTATGGAAATTTGGTTTTGACTCTTAAAATCTGATGGTGTTTTTCAAATACATGGTTTTGAAAGAGTGTTTTTGTCTGACACTTAATGTATCCTGAAGTATTGCTAATATTTTCCTTGTTTTTCTACTTTGCATATTTTGACTGTCTTCTTGGGCACATATTGCTGATGAATCTACCTCGGTGCAGTTCACACGATTCCTCTGTGACTCTCCTCTGGAGGTATGTCTTTGTTCTAGGTGCAAGTTTTGAAATGACTGTATTCTTTCCCCTTCACTTGCTGTAGACAGCAAACCAGTATGGTATAAGTAGTATAGATGGGGGTCACAATATTTGTATGATCACTGACTGGTAAGGAAGACAGCACTGCGTTTTCAAAGGAGCCTGAGGACTTCTTTGCTGCATGATAAGCTACCACTGAATTTCATAGCACTGCATTAAGAAATAGCAGCAAAAAGTGCCGTGTCTTTTCTGCTCTTGGTTTATTTCTATGAAAGAAAAAAAATGTATTGCTAAATAACTTACTGAACTGGTATTTGACTACAGTCTGAGTTGAAAGTTTAGGAGAGATGCTGTCGGTTCATTTCAAGTAAGCAAACTGCTGCGGATTTCTTGCACTGTCTTTCTTGTTAGTCTTAAAGAGTTAAGTACCGCGTGACTGTAATGAAATTGTCAGGTTATAGTAATTACGCTGGTAATTCGATATGTCGCACTTTGAATGAATCCATGTGTGGAGAGTTTGTTTCTTTTCTCTGCTGAGTCCACTGGCCTTTACATTCCTGAAAGCTGAAGAGTAATAGAGCTCATTAGACTTTATAGGAAAAGGGCTTTTATCACCTCGTCAACTCAGGCAGCAGACTGCCATTATATTCTTAATTTTGTATGGCTACGTAGATGTTGATGCACACTTCCCTGCCAGGTTTATACCAGTATTGTTTCTTACAGACACTTTTTATTGACATTTTGAAGCTTGAATTAAATTTTGTGTGGCACCACTACAGATGTCTTCAATTAGATGAAGTTAAATAAAAGGGGTTGTATATCAGAGGCCAAGGGATTCTTGAAATTCTTTATTCTGAAACAGATGCCACAAGCAAATCTGGTACTATGTAGTCTGTTTACTCTTTTGAAGAAAAATAATTTAAAATCAAGTTTAAACTTTACATGATTTCAATTTGTAATTTTTTGAATTTTTAATGTTGTTATTAGCTGCAAATAGTATGAACACTCAAACTCTTCCTGTCTTTTTTATTTACTCCTTTTATTATTCTGTTTAGTTTCAGTTTTGGCTATGGGCTCTGGCACAAAAGATGAATAGTTCAAAAAATGATACAGTCTGTAGTAGCAGAAAACTAGGCAATTTTCTAGCAGTAAACAGGGTAACGTAGAGAGAACTGTCTGGGGTTTTTTATTCATCCTTTCGTCTTACAAGCTACATTTAAGTATTTGCTGTTTTATCACTTCACATATGCAATACTACCTCGTTTGGAGAGGTACGGGTACCATGGTTCACTGTAGGAGAACTGCATGGAGGAGTCTTCACCTGGTACTGTGTTGCTGCCAAAGTGAGAGTGCTTACAGAAGAAGGGCACAAGTGAAATCTGAACTGCTCCGGGTGGATTCCCAGGTTTTGGTGCTCAGAGAGTTAGGGGAGTTGTATCGGCAACATTAATAGTCATCTCTGCGTTTGTCCTTTATTCCGTGTCATCTTGGAACGAGCCTCAGCACTCAGATCTGCCATGGCATTACCCAGTCAAATGATGATTTTTTTTTGTTTGTTTGTTTTGTTTTCAAATCCTTCTCTAATTGCTCTTTAGTCTTTTTCCATTTTGACTGATGCTAAGCATTAAACCAATGATTTCATAAAACTGCTCTCAAAAGCATCTTTTTCAGTGAATTGCCAATTTATACCCATTGTTTTAGGTATGTATATAGCAATATTTTTTTCCCCATGCATTTATGAACATTTGATATTTCCTCTGCCTTTTTTTATCACTTGGTATTATGAGATCTTTCTGTAGTTGTTTACACTCAGCTCTTGTTTAACTATCCTGAATACGTTTAAATTATTAGCTCAGTTTGCTGCAACATTGTTCATCTTCAGTGATTCTCATACCAGTATGGAGAACAGAATAGGGCCATCACGATGGAAAGTGGGCTGCTTTCTGTTATGTAAATGATCATTTGTTCTCACTTTGTTTGCTTTTGTCTGTATTGAGGTGCTTTTGAATCCTGAAGAACTGAAAGGTGTTTGTGACTCTAGATCTTTGCTCTTTGAAAAGCATGTTAGCTTCTGCCCCACTTTATTTTATCGATATGTGTTAATTTTTAGGAGATGTAATAACAAATGATATGGTTATAGGTCTGTAAGTGCAAGGATCACCTTCTGTCATGATCAGTCATATCTGATGCACTGCTCAGGACTAAATCAAAATGTATTTCATTTAGAGATCTTGGCAAACTGCTCTTTTTTTTTTTTTTTTTTTTTTTTTTACAGTGCTGTAGACATTGCCATGATGTCTACATGGTGGTACCCTTGCTTGTCTTGCTGTTGAAGTCCCTGGTACCTTCACAGCTTCACTAATCGTGTTAGGATTTTAACCTTACTATCACTGTCCTGATTAAATAGTTGACAGTATTGCTCAAATACTATACTTCTCCAATAGGGTACAGAAGTTAGCTCTGTAGACAGGGTCTCACATTTTGATGCAGTGAGTTGATTTACTTTGTTTTGATATGGAATCACACAATTGCTCAGGTTGGAAGGGACCTCTTGAGCTCACCCAGTCCAACCCCCCTGCTCGAGCAGGGCCGGCTAGAGCGGGTCTGTGTAGGACCAGGGGTTTTGACTGTCTCCAAGGATGGAGACTCTACAGGTTCTCTGGCCAGCCTTGGCCATTTTTTGACCACTTCCTCAGTTAAAACCTGTTTCCTTCTGTTCGGATTGAATTTCATGTATTGTAATTTGCATTTGTTGCCTTTTGTCCTGTCAGTGGTAACTACTGAGAAGAATCTGGCTCCCTTATCTTCATTCCCTCCCTTCAGGTATTTCTACATACTGATAAAACCTCCCTGCGCATCGTCTCTTCTCCAGGCTGAAGAGTCCCAGCTTCCTCAAGTTCTCCTTACACCTCAGATGCTCAGCTCCTTAACCGTTTTTATGGTCCTTATGGACTTCCCCCAGTAAGTCCTTATATTTCTTGTACTGGGGAGCCCAGCACTGGAACCAGTGCTGCTGGTGCAGCCTCACTGGTGCTGAGCAGAGAGGAAAACTCGCCTCCCTCCACCCACTGGCAGCACTCTGCCTGGTGCAGCCCAGGATGCCGTTGGCCTTTTTTGCTGCAAGGGTGCATTGCTGGCTTTTTTTTAATGAAAACATGCAGTGCTACCTCTCTGCTGACACAGCCTATATTTGTAGGCTGCTTTCACAGCATCTCCACTAATCCCTAATGAAAGGAGGACGTAGTAGTGAAAAGGAAATATGTTGCTAACCAAGAGATAGAAATCTACCATATGGTAGGCTGTGTGTGTGTGCGCGCCTTTGGGAAAGGAACTGCTGGAATTAATCACTTCACTTCTTCGGCAAATAATTTCCACTGGAGTGTAGAAGTCAAGGGTTTCCTGGCTTTTTTTTTTTTTTTTTTTTCCCTCCCCTATCCTAGCATGGATTTCATATCGTCCTCCTCCCTCCATCCACAGCAGAGGGTAAAATGGAAAAGTTCAGAATAGGAAATTTCATGAAACCTTCCAGAGAAAAATAATCATGGAGTTGGTATGGTTAGGACCCATTTTTGGTTGATGAGTATGCAGTGCCTTTTGCAGTTGCACACTGGTTTGGCATGTGGGTTAACAAGTGCAATTTCCACAATAATAATAATAATAATAAAGAAGTAGTAAAACATCTCTTAAAAGGAAAGAGAAAGACCACTGTGCTTTGAAGAAAATTGAGTAGTCTCACCATCGTTGCGCAGTTACTACATTTAAGGTGTACTAATTGGGGCAATATGTAATACCATTTGCTATTAAATATTTAAGTTTTAATAATGCGTTATAAAATATGAGCAGTCAAATCTGTTCTCGGACTCATTAGCTAGGAGAATATGAAGACAGGTAGAATTAACATGCAGTGGAATATATTGTATTTTTCTTTGCAACACCAGCGAGAAAGAGATTTGTTTTAATCTTTGTCCTGGATTTAGTTCTTTTTTTTTATTGTTTCAATAGCATCCAATTACGATAATTCATTGTATTGAAGTTTGAGTAGAAGTTGTTAATTTTAAATAGGTTGGTACCTCTGTACTGATTCCAGGGCTAGTGTGTATTATTTTGGGTAGATAAGGTGAGCTCTCTCTGGGGGGGCTTGCTCGCCTGATGTCACTGGTATATTTTACATCACCTTTGACAAACACGGTCCCAGGTGGACATGGCAGTAGTGTGAAATGGTATAACCTGCTTCAGGAAAACGTTTCATATTCTAGTCCTGTTTCACATCAAATTACCTGGATGGTGCATGAGAACTAAAGTTAAAGGAGCCAAGTATTCATTGAGTAGTCGGAGAAAACATACTTACAGCATTACAAAGGATTACATTGTATGAAAACTTTTCAAGGAGGAGGGAAATGTTACTCTTTTTAAAAATGTTATTTGCTTTATGTAATGGAGATCCTTGAACATTTTGCCTGAAATCAGTGCTGTGCTTGTTATATTTGTTACAGAACATAGCCTCTTTTATACTCATGACATTTCGTTGTAATTGCATTAGAGAAATAACTGTAGTTTATACTTTAGTAGAAGTTCTTAATTGATGCTAATACTTCAGTTTGCAGAGGTCTGGTGACTGAACCCATGCAATGCCATTTGGAGGTTTGGGGTCACACAGACAGAGCATTTGTTTAACATTCATTAAATCGCATATGATGAGTTTTTGACGAAGAAAGAAAATCTTTTTTAACTGAAACTTAAGCAAGTCTCTGGCATTTCCCCGTGGCCTGCAGGAGAAGTTTCGGTTTTTCTGCAGCTTGGTAGCTGAGAGGAGACCTCAACCTGCGCTGAGAAATCCCTTAGAGAAAATCTCTTACTTGACTGTGTCCCAGCTTAAATGTTTTACTGCTGACATGTGATTTCGTTTGGCTCTGCTGAAAAGTTGAGGATATTGTATGAAACCATAACTGTTGAATACGGCAGCTTTACCTGAATGACGAGAAACCCAGTTTAATATGCTGGTATCCGGGTCTAATACCCTCGTATACTGCAGATTGAGCTCTCAAATGTTTGATCATTTCACTTTTACGGTATCTGTAGCTCCATAACTAGTTTTGTGCTATATAACCGTATGAAAATGCAAACGTTTTAATATATAGCCTTTATTTTGGGACTTATTGGTTGGGTAAGTCAGTTGAAATGATTTTTGTTCACGTGATTGCTTTCTTTTGACACATGTGGTACCAATTAGAATAACTTCTACTGCCCATCATCTCTTCAGTCTGCGCTACTGTATCAAAATACTTGATTAAACCCACCTTCTGTTGTTGTAATGCAAAACAGTTGGTAATAGTAGGCAATATTGTCAGATTTATTGAGTGAGAAGCGGCTTTCTGAAGATCTGGCAATGCAGTGAAAAACATGACTAGATGGATAATTAAGTTGAGCACAGTGGAATTCAGGATTAAAGTAAACTTGACGTGGGAGAAAATGGCATGCCAAAGTTGGTTGTGTAATACAGTTTAAATGAGGAGATCATTTTCTTCTTAATTTGAAGCATCAGTTCCTGGCTCTAGGTGCTTTACCCTGTCCGGAGGCATACTTCACTGCACATCCAAAACCGCAGCGCACAAGAATAGTGAGTTCCTTAGTGGTTTTGCAGAAGATACTCTGATGTGGGCGGACAAAGAAGTCCCACAGATTTTGTTGCAACGCAGAGTTTCAGGTTCTTAGATAAAAGGCGTTTTGTTGGTCATAAAGAGTAAACCTCACATGAGGAGTAAGCTGTTCGGTTCTTTTTATAAAATGTTCTTCTCAAGAAACTTTAATGGCCGCTCTGAGAAACTGAATTTCTGTGGCCAAAGTGCTTCCAGTGCTTGGGGGCACAGGGGAGAGGAACAGCAGGGTCCTTGCTGTGGCAGAAGGTGTTGGAGGCACTGGGCAGTCCCAGCCAGCTTTGGGAAGCACCAGCACGGTGAACTGTCTGCATTTCACCTTCCTGCCTTTAGGCTTCATCTCTTGTTGGAAGAGTATGTAGGTCAAAGGAAAGAGTATCTGCAGAATTTGTCTGCGTGTAAGAACGCATTAATAGCTTGATGAATCACTTTGTTGTTTTATCATGTCAGTACTATAAATGGCAAATGGCAGAGGCTGTTTGCAGATTCGGGTTTGGGATGTGTGATACGTAGAGTTTACCGATCATGAGTAGGGCAAAGGTCACAAATGATACAGTGAACTAACGTTGCTTTCCCTGTTTTTCAAATTCCTTTTTTCCTTTTTCTCTCCATGGATAGCAGGAGTAATTTCTCACAGTATTTACTTTTCTGTTAAAATGGTTTCTAAAATTTGTTTTTATACTGGAAGTCTACCTGTCAGGCAGTTACATCCCTCTTTTGGTTTTGCTTAGGCAGAGAACGCACCCAACGGACCCGAATGTGGCTATGGTTCTTTCCACCAGCAGTATTGGTTGGATGGGAAGATAATTGCTGTCGGTGTAATTGATATCCTGCCCTACTGTGTGTCCTCTGTCTATCTGTACTACGATCCAGACTATTCTTTTTTATCTTTGGGAGTCTACTCTGCATTACGGTAAGCGGACATTTTTGTTACCTAGTTAGATGTAATAGTAAGAGCCGATACTTGTTCCTAAACTTAAGTTTTTATTTCTAGTCTAAACATATACTGGTAACACTATACCTAGCAAAGTATTTGGGGTTTTTTGTTTAAATTCTCTCCGGTTGGTTGCATTCCAAAAAAGTTTTTAATTGTCATCCTTGAATAGGGATGTATCTTTCTAGTTAGCCAAATACTTTTAAAGATTAAAAAAAACCACTCAGAAATTAAATACCTAGTTTTTATTGCCCCTGAAAGTAATTTAGTATTGCGCACAGAAATAATGCTTCCTTTGACCCCTTTCTTCGCCCAGTCACCAAATGAAATTAATCACTTTTATAGTTTTATGCTCACTGAGATCATAAATAATCAAGTACCTAAAAACTGTTGTCTTCTGAATTAGTAGTCTCCTGCTGTACTAGCACTAAGTACATTTTCCAGGTATGTTAATCTCATTATCTTTGTCTTTAGAAAGCTTGATGTAGAGAGTAATCCTACGAATTTTAAAGCCTTAAATTAACTATCAAGCTAGTCTTGCATAACAGTAGAAATAGTGAGTAATGCTTTTCACTGTGAATAAGACTTGTATGCTAAATTGCAAGTTACTGTTTTTCTTCTGTAAGCAATTTTATTATTCCATTTTTATTGTAAGGGGAAAAAAAACCCCGAAATGAGTGGAAATAATTTGTGCATCTCAGTTTTTTTCTTAGCTGCTTTGCTTCCCTGTTTACATGAAGTAAGCTGGTCGCAGACACATGGTGTTCCTAGTGAGGTTCTCACAAAGCAACTGGGATTGAACTCCGTGCCAGACATGTCTATTTTCAAGTTTCGCTAGGTCTGAGAAGTTGTAGCAAAAGTCTTTACCTGTTGGGATTTGTTTTTTTTCAGGTATGAAAGAAGCGCTAGACTTGTGAGGTCCAGCTTTCTTCTTTCTCCAAGGCATCCTGGTCAGAGGCATCTTCTCTATAGGTGGAGTTTCTTACCTATTGTTTAGTGTTACCCACCAGGGTGGGTAAATATGACATGACTTTGGAAAGATGTAAAGCACAAACACTATTTTTAGGAAACCTCTTCCTATCACAGTTACTTCGTATACTTTTGCGATAACTAATAAACCATGTGCAATTAATCTCTCAGAAGTCTAATCACATAGTTTGTTTAGATTTTGATTAGGATCTTTCGATTACCTAAAAATCTTTTTTTTCCCCCTATCTTTTTGGGTGTATTCTTCCCTTTGTAGTGGTGAATTTTGTGATTTCTGAATAATCTTTACGTGAGTTGTTCAAATGCATATGTCAAAGAGTTTTTGCCACGAAGTTCACTACTAAGTTGATGACATCAGTCTACTGGTTTAGTGCTGCTGAAATGAGGTGCCGCAGTCACTCCTCTCCATCTCTGCTCTATGCTGGGCTTCTAGCAACCGTATATCTAGTCAGTTTAATTTACCGAGCAGAAGACTTTTTGCTTTGGCAGCCTGGTTAGTGAGGTGAGTTGGCTCAGTTGTGAACCTGTTAACACCAGCGTTGGTGCAAGCATTGCGACGGAGCCACAACGTGCAGCTGAGAATGGCTAGGGAGTGAGTGAGCAGGACCTCCTCCCACGTCTGGTAAGCTTGTAGATCAGTTAAGTCCTAAAGTGCAATTTCTCCAAGTATGTCACCTTTAATAAGAGCTGATAACATTACCTTTCTGTTGATTCTCCCCGCCTTGTTCTAGAATGGTTCTTTATGAAGGAGAAACTGTAGAGTCGTAGCAGAGTGTAGGTCAGAAGGGACCTCTGGATGTCATCTGGTCCAATTCCAGTGCAAATCAGGGCTAAATTCAAAGTTGTCATAAGGATTAACGGAGCTGTTGCTGTAGCATCTCCAGTGGTCTATGTCTAAAAGAGTCAGAATTGTCATTTTTCTGAGGCATTCAGTGGCACTGGCGATTTTGTAAAATTAATCAGAATTAACAAATGTCTACTAGTGGTCTAGATTTTTGGAAGTTTTTTATTACATATGCTAGATACTTGAAATTAGACTGATTATTACTTTTTTTCCATGTGAGGTGAGCATATACCTTAAAATACTAAGTCCTACAAGTTGTTTTTTAGTATTTGTACATATCACATTACGTTATGTAATAATAGACTGACATAATCCATGCTTATGAATTCTTGAAATGATTTTAAATTTTCTACATAATAAATTTAACTTTTTCGGTGCAACATGCCCGCGTGGCTCAACTAGTGAAAAAGCAGCTTATAAATTCTGCAGCATTTAAGGGCAATAAAAAGGAGTTCCCAACAGTCTTAGAGGGAGCCAACCTCTTCTTTCAAAAGGGAGAAAAAACTTGAGACTTAGGGAGGATTTAGGAAGTTGCAAAGGAATCCGATACCTTCAAAGCTGTTGCCAATTTTACTCCGAGGAGGTTAAACTGCATTGCAGTGCTGTCACTTCCACTTCATGCTACTTTGAGAATTTCTGCTGCTGAGTCGTAGAAAGGATGGGATTTGAAGATCATTTGAAATATGTAGGCATGTAAGTAAAGAATGAGGGGAGAAGAAGCTACTTGTGAAATACCAGTCTTACCAAAGGGAAAAAAAATAATCTTAGAGAAATATTGAGTGATTCTTATTCTTATTTGCAGGAAAAAGTTAAACCTTCCCCCTACTACCTAAAACCATGAATTCTAGACAAGCATAGTATTCATAATCTGCGTTTTGTAAGAGGACAAGTACTTGACCTTCTTTTGGAATTGGGTTATGTAGCACTGAAATGTCCTCCTCACTAGTTGACTGCTCTTGCCAAGCCCTAACAACCATTATAACTCTTTAGCTATGTACCATAGCTGAAAGATTTACAAAAAGATAATTGCAAGTTTGTAGTCCCTTTTCCGTAGGGATTGAGGCAGAATGAATGCCGGTAGATGTGAATTATGCATTACGGTGACACCCGATTGCTGCTCTTTGTTTAAAATTATGGAGTTGGAGGATTCTCTTGTGTTGGATCACAGCCTGGACTCCTGGAGAGAGGACAGAGAGGGATGCTTTAGCATCCCCCCAGTAAAACTTTGCCTGGAGTGGGGTTGGCTGAGTAGATAAATGAAAGATAGAGCAAGAACTGGAGTTAAGGGTCCTTCTCTAGGGCGTATCGCTGGAGTACACGCGAAGACACTGGCAGTAGTTCTAAGCAAGGTAGCTTTGGTATCACATGCGCTAATTTGCTTGAACGAAGCTTTGCTGCCCGTGGTAAGGCTGCTGCTGCCCAGTTTTTGCCTCATTACACTATGGTCTATTTACTTCACTTTCTGTTCACTTTGTAGTGTTTAACAGATTTTGAAATGCAAAGATAATGTTTTTTCCCCTGTAGTGTTCCAGCTTTTTGAATTGCAGAAAGGTATTTGTTTAATTAGATCCAGGATAATCTGCGTGAAACAGTCAGGTTGTTTAACTTCATGCCATGTCTTAAAGATTATATATATGAAGTGCATGTTTGTAGATTTTTGGGAGTACATAAATCTCACTTCTGGAATCTGTTGTATTGACCTGGACTTTCAGATATGAACTTATTTCTATACATACTCTTCTTGGAATAGTATGTATATTGGTACAGAGTTCTCATGGACCCATGATGGTCTCGGCAAACTACATGCAACTGAAATGTTAGCTTTTCAGTGTGTTTAAACATCTTCATTACTAACTTAATATATATATAAAAAAAAAATCAGTATTTGTACATGCTTCCTATATATGCACGTGCTCTTATCCCTTCGACACTGAAAGTAGGAACCAACATCCATATTTTATCAAACTTGGTAATAATGTGAACTACAAAGTTACAAATGCTGTGAAAAAAATCAGCATTATAATGGAAACACTGTCAGGATCTTTGTAATAATACTTGTGCCGGTAAAATAAAAAGCAAAGTTATTTTGGAATCCATTTACACATCTCTTTCAGAATAAATGAGAAAATCATACAAACAAACATGGGGTAGATGAAAAATACCTTCCGTTGCATAAAGATGGATATTTTTACATGCAAATTGCTAGAATGCAAATAAGAGAACAAAGAAGAGGCTTATCCTTGAATCTTGCTTTTTAAAAAAATACTCTGCTGTCTTCCTGAGCCACGTTAGCCAGTCTGTGTACAGCAGCGGGGCCAGATTTCTGTAGAATTCCAATGTGCATGAATATTAACAAGAAACCTGTTAAATAGAGGCTTTTAGTCACTTTTATTTGAATTTCAAGTCAGTCAATTGGCAGGACATGGTGTTTTGCATTATGGTGATTTGTTTGTTTTTAAGCATTAATTTTCAGTTTATTGTCTTTGGGGTTTTTTTAAGCATCGGTTTTGAGTTTTTTGTCTTGGTTTTTTTATTTGATAGAAGTCTAGTCCTTTAAATAGGTCAAGAGCCAGGTAGCTGTAAAATATTTCAATAGGAGGAGGTAAAATGAATGCAAGAATTGTATTCAAAAGTAATTAGTCTCTTCTTTCCTTTCACAGGGAAATTGCTTTTACTAGGCAACTTCATGAAAAAGCTCCCGATCTCTGTTTTTATTATATGGGTTTCTACATTCATTCGTGCCCCAAAATGAGATACAAGGTAAAGTGTGTTTTTACTTATTTCCTTAGTGTACTATTATTCAAAGCATTTGACAGTGTTCATAGTAATATAATATTTTGTAATTGTCATTTTGGTTTTTAATGTAGACTTTATATGGTTAAATTTGAACATTGGTTACTATTTAACTTGGCTTAGGAACTTTTTTTTTTTAAATTTAGCTGCATGTGGTATTTATTACAAGTTGGCTTAAAAGCAGTTCACATGGAGAGGTTTTCAAAGCTGTCAGATAATAGTTTGTCATTTGGTTACCTGACTATCTCATGTTTACAGTATGTCTTCCAATAGACTAAAATTCTCCCTTTTTTAGGTTTGCATATTTGTGGAACTGTTGCTTAGTGACTGTAGGCAGTGATAACATGCCTTGTGGTCTTGGCTGTACTTGGGTTTTTCCTCTTTGTTTTTTGTTAGAGAAAGGAGACTTGCTCTGCCAATCAAACCAGTGAGAAGCCAGGTTAGCAGCAATTTTGAGCCAGGTAGCAGATTTTTCAAGAAAGCGTGAGGAGAATCCACAGAACATTTAGAATAACCAATCTGTCACCAAACCTCCTTTGTAAACCCTGTTAGCTTCAACTTTGTTTAGACTCGGGTGCCTAAGGGTGTCTCTTCTCTGTTTCTTAGATCTCGTGAACGGGGTATCTTTTCTTTGTAAAAGCATCATTGCTTTTTGAATATTATGGTACAATTTCAGAGTATTGAACATTGATAGAAATTTGCTGAACATTTACACATAACCTGTTATGTGTAATGTGTATGTACGTGTATGCATCTGTTAATAATGTGGAAAGATAAAAAGCTCATGAAATGTAGAGTAAGAGGTGCAGTGTTTTCTTTTTTTCTTCCTCAAAGTCTGCTAAAAATCCGCAGTGTTTTCAGCTAGTTTTCAAATAGCCAAAAAACTGTGAGGCCTATTGAAGTGATGGTTGTGAAGGAAAAACCATTTCAGTTTTATGGTGGCTTACGCTACAGGTGACCACGATGATTCAGTCTTCTGAAAATAACAAATAAAAATCCCTCACTCCTTTTGCTAGAAGATGTTTGTCTTTCCCCCCCCTTCCTTTGTCAACTTGAGTTTATCATCTGCACCTGCTGGCCAAACAAAGAGAATGTTAAGTTTGAGGTAAGCAAATGGATGAGTTGGAAAACACTTCCTCTGTCATCTAAATCATCTTAAAGGCTATCACATCAGCACTTGGACCATAGGTTCTGATTACTTGCTCTACTCTTTGGAAATATTTAAAAGTTTGGGATGATTTGTTCATGTTGAGACATTGCAATTTAACATCCCTTCTCTATTCTACAACCTACATAGTTCAAGACTTGTACAAAGAATGCATTTCCTTTATTAAGGCACCGAAGAAAAGAAATAAATCTGACTATAATGGCAAAAAGCATCCCAGTTCTGAATGATATCACTTTGGGTTCAGCTCTTGTAGTGAGTGTTAATAAAAACGTGACCTTTGTATACATGACTTAAACAAAGCTTGTACATGAGTCAATGTATTAAAGTAGCCAGCAAACTGTTAAAATATGAAGATTAAATGCTGTAAGACTGGGAGCTAACATCAGTAGCCACTATACATTTGTATTATTTATTATAATGTGGTATCTCTTCTGTTGGGCCTGTGTTGTTAGTTGAAAATGATTGCATCAGGAATATAAGCTTCTCACGATGATTCTAGTTTTCATTCTCAAATAATAGAAATCGAATGAATTGTAGTGGGAGTATTACTTTTTCTTTTTTTGCTTCACAAAAGCTCCTTTTCTTCCTTTGCTTAGGCTTAATGACTATCTGATATGACTGTGATTTGGTAGAATATGTATTTTAGTCTTCCAGAAACCTATACGTGTCAATGTGCTTAGGTAATTAAGTGTGGCCCAGTATGAGAATTACTGGGGCAGGGAGTGGGGAGAAGAAGAAAGCCTATACATTTGTATTTAGAACACACACAATAGCAGGTAAGTAATGCTCTGTGTGGGGAGAGTAATAATTGAATGAATGAATTGCAAGGGTTTTTATTTTATTATTTTTATGTTTGTTTTTATTTTTTTATTTTTTTTATTTTATTTGTTTTTATTTTTCTGTGTGTATTTGTTTTAGAAGTGGCCAAATGTAATGCAGTTGAAAATCAGGTTGATATTAATCAGGTTGATATTAATTCTGTAGTTCCACTTTACCCGTACTGAAATCATACAACAGAAACAAGTTTTAAAACTGAGCTTTGAAATGTGTCTGGATAATGCTGCTGTTCTTGTGAAGTGATTGGTAGTGGTAGAGTAGGGTGGATATGTACCGATTAAGTCATTTCAGTAATGCCTGGTTGACTTAGAGGCATTACATGTTGAAAACTTTGCTTTATTCCAGTTTAATAGAGATGTTAGAGGCTCCATGCCCTTAATGATATTAGTGTGGAAGAGTGACAGGCTGTAGGCTGATGTCAGGTAAGTAAATTAAATGAAGGAAAGAAGAGGAAGGAGGCGAAGAGCTAACCACTGGTTTTTATCCTCTCCTTGTAGTTTTCTGTGCAGACTATTTGTCCAAGGATGTTTAGAAATGGAGGCTATGCGCAGCATCGCTTCTTTATATAAACAGTGTCTTCTGAAGAACATGTGCACGCTGTACTTATTTACAGTAAAGTCACAGGATTTTGGAAATCTTTGAAAATTTTCTTCCTCTAGTCACAGATTGTGAGCAGCAAAAATGCCTAAGCTGACGTTTGTATTTGAGTTTTGACAGAAACACAGTGGTACTGGTTTGTTCTGTCCAGCTGTCTGTCTTCCTGCTGGTTGAGGTGGGGGAGCCGATGAATTGGGATGTATAAGGAACAGTGACTTTATGATGTCAGTTTAAGGAGTTTGACAGTGTTCCGCTTTACACGGAGTAAAACTCAGTCTCTGTACCAGACGTGGTTGCAGTAATTGGGGATCTGTGCAATGAACTGTTGCACTCGTATTGCAATCCAAGACTGAGGCATTAATGTTGTGCACAAGAGGACACAGCTGGATATTTGGGTTTCAGATACACAACTCCTAGATTGGAGGTATAGATATTCAACGGCAAGCATTAAAGCCTTGTTCTGCGTGGATACTTTCTTGGAGTGCAAATTGTAGAGTTTCTTCTGGATTCCAACTTCTTTGTGGATGTAAAGTAACAAACATTGGTTTTTTTAAAGGATTGGTAATAGGTGATCGTATATACCAGTGACTGGGCCACGCACAGTAACAGCCTCTCCCTCCTTCATCAGATCATCTTGGTTACGTTGTGTGCTCTAAGGAGGTCCAAGGCATTGATAGACTATTTTGTTGAAGTATTTATTTTTTAATAAGGCTGCTAGTATGCTTGTTCCGCTTTTCGTGCACTACTTCTTAAAATTATATCTATATCTTTATCCAAGAAAGTTTCTTTGAGCAATCGCCTTCTGATACGGCCAGAACATCACACCAGTTGCCCCCAGCACAACTGCGCCGTGCAGCTGCTGAGTGGTTTTAGCTGCTGCTGAGGAGGTCAGGGGCTGAACTGGCAGAGAATATGTTACCGGATCTTTTCGTCTGAGTATTCTGTTTCCGAGAATAGTACAATTTGGGGCATAAATAGTGCGTAATCGTGTGGAAGATTGGAGGCCTGAATGTCCTGGAAGAGGATCCCCAAGTCAGGATTCCTGTGGCTCAGTAACAGAGTTGGAGAATTTGGGATTTTTGGGCAGGAAGAGAAATGGTTAATGAGTCCACCCCGTGGGTCAGATGTAATTACAGAAGTTTTAAAAAATATTGCTCCCTTTTGACTGACTGTTCCCTTCCCTTTCCTTTTGTTCCCAAACAGCCTGTGTTTGATTGCAATGTGATTTTTTAAAACGGTGGAGTATTGGTGAAATGACTTAAGATTAATATTGCAATATTAAGCTGTTTTTTAGTGCCCAGCTTCTCTTAGATTTGTTCCCATGTATGGGTTAATATTTATGAACGGGTAAAATAAAATCTACATTAAATTGAGACAAAGGGATTTGTGAAGTCCTATTAACTATGTTAATATGGAAAAATGCTATGAAAAACCTTAAGCAATGGCTTTGTTCCATTTTTTCCGGGTAGGTCAGGGTAATACAAGATTAAAATGGTTCTCTGAAGAAATTCATGACCTTGCGGTAAAACTTTTTGGGCTCTGTTAGATGTGGTAGTTCTTACGTTGGAAAATAGTCTCCTGGAAAATTTTCCAGGACTCATAAGATGCAAAGTCTTTTTCCTAATGCCTTTTGGAGTCTGTGATAAAATTTTAAGTATAAGAAAGTATTTTACTTTGGGCTGATGTTGGTCTCAGGCTTGCTTTTATGTTTACATACTATATCGACTTGTTAATGCTTTTCCGTTAAAGACAATTGTTTACAAGCATATTTACGGAGTTACAGAAATAAAAGAACGACCTTTAGCGAACAGCCACATCGGAGAGATGCTTGAGAAGATCTTGGATTTTTTTCCTCAACTGATATTCTGTCTGTTTTATCCCACATCTTTCCAAGTAAAAAATTTTACCCTGTGGCTCTATGTTACTAAACTCACATTCTCCAATCGCCACTGAACTCTCGGAGATCCTTTCTGTTCTTTCCATTACAGTTTTTTAATACTGATTTTGAGTCTTGTGGTGGGTGACACTAAATAGATTTTGGGTTTGTGCTTCTGGTGTAAATAGTAAGCGTACTTGCTGCTGTGCATTTGCTATTCAGACCTCTGTTGACCTTAAATCAAGTTCTCCTCTAGGTTCTTGTATTGGAAAGGATTTCTTGGTGATGTTTTCTATGTGAGTTTCCTGAGTTGTGGGTCTTCTGAGATTTTTTTCAGTGTCAATATTTGCATGCAAATCCTGCAGTTGGAGCACTTACCATTACTTGTTTTGGTCAACGATCTTTCCCTGAAGCCGCTCTGTCAAGCTTGTAAATAACTATCAGCGGACTTTGAAGTGCGTAGCAGATTTAATGTCTTCTTGCTGTGTTATCTCTGTGTACTGTTTTAAGACCATTCTATGATGTGAAGAGGTGTTTTGACTGAAATCTCTATCCAGACTTGTATGCAGGCCAAAGTAAATGGAATTATTTCAGTCAGTCTCCTTCGGTATCAAGGCATGGCCAGACTTCAGATAGATGGAATACTAGAAAGGGTTCTGAAATGTCAGAAAAGAAACAAAAGGCTGATTCATCTGTGATTAATCATTCTTTAACTAAATACCTCGGACTGACTGTGGTCGTAAGCGGTGCCCCTGGAATTTTATGGCACTCGAGAGCCAATATCTTTGGCTGCTTTCAGGAATTTCAGCATTACTCCTCCTGCGGCAGTGAAGTGCATCCAGTGGTAACCTGGACTTCCACGTCCACGGGACCCACAAAGGTCTGGCTCATCCTCGCTTGCCCTGACTCTTTCGCCTTTTGTGACTGTGGAATTTAGTTAACTTTTTCAATAAGCTTGGATTTGCTGTGTAAGCTGAAACGTGTGAGGGAAAGAGCCTTAATGTGACATGACTTAAGGTGATGCTCTGTGGTTTCTGGGCTATAAGCACACACCGTTTTGGTTCTGCCACTAAGCAGCAGGCAGCTTTGCAAAATGTGTCACTGCTTCCACACAAAGAGAGTTGGCATTTTCATACCTCTGTCCTTGGTCTTTTAATTCGGCATGGATTGAAGTTGCTATCAGCTGTCAGCCTGCTTTTCTCACCGGTATTACTATTTACCTGCATAATGGGAAAAGATGATAAGCTGAGAGTAGTTTGGGGGACTGGACTTGCTCTGCTCAAGTCTATTAGCACTTGTACTAGTGGCTTTTTCAGGATTAATTTTGTCAGTTTATAGGAATAAATATGCATTCAATTTAGTACAAAACAACTTTTTTTTGTATAATCAAGTCATAAATAGTCGGCTAAATGTTCTGAAAAGTCAGTACTTGTTATGGAGTGCCAAGTTGTTGCTTGCAGTACCATTTGGTAATAAAGAACTGAAATATCTGGGTCGAAAAACCATTATCTACTCTATGAAAGCAGTAAAAGTTTTGGCAACAGAGTGGTTTTGATTTTTTGGCAAGACTGTTAAAAACAAACAACAAAATAATAACCAGACAAAACCATACAATAGCAGCAATAATAATAATAATAACAACAACCCCCCGAAAATTATAAATTACAGAAGGGGGGGGGAATTTTTGTTTTTCTGTATGTCTTGTTAGCATTATTTTTAACTGCCTCCCATCTTCCTTCCATTTCTTCAGAAGACTTCCCCACTGGCCAAGATACTCCTTCTCTACATTAGCGTCAGCAGCTAAAATTCAACATCCCATTCTTCAGAGCTCTGCGCTTACCCCATGTGTTCCTTCTGATGGTTTGGGTTAGTGATGGAGAGAAAGAGACTGCTCTGAAGTGTATTGGAGCTTTGGCATTCAAACCCAAAGGGATTTTGAGAAGTCTTTTAAAGTGGCTGGCCAAGACTTCCAAAAGTATTTTGGATGATTGACTCGATGTACGTGTGTTAAATGCTTCTGAAAATCAAGTTGCTTTAATATTCTTCAAGTTGTAACTAGCACAAAAAGTTCTTATCTCTCCATATATATTTTATCAACGGTGTTTTGACTCGAAGGTTGGCTGTCTGTTTTTTCATCTGTTAAGTCATATGTTATATTCAGGATTGCAGTGTCCCTTATAGCTTGCTGCTCCCCCACTTTTTTAATTTTTTTTTAAATTTTTATTGTTTTCTTTTGTTCCTTTCTTCCATAAAAGCTTTCTCCTTTCACCTTTCCTCATCTGGAAGACTCTACTAACTACTTAGAGCCCACACTGAGTAAATGGCACTAAATATGTTGGAATAAACAACTGTGAGAATATGGGGCAGAATAAAAAATTCCATGGGTGAAAAATTATTAGTTCTTTAATTCTTGTTGCACTGCTACTGATAAATATTTTAAAGTATTTACTTATTTACTTTGAACAGCATCTTATGAAGTGTTTGAGGCCACTTTCTAGGTTGCTTTCCTTTTTTCTTTAAGACATTTCTAGTTGGGTTGTGAAAGCTACATGATAAGCATCAAAAAGCAGGAATATGGAGATGCTCAGTTCTGGGTAGCAACAGCTGTTACTGAATGCTGACAGTGAATTTCCACTGAATATATAATTATTAAAAGCAGAATATCAGCTTCTGTGTTTTTTTCATAGCAGGTAAAAGATAGTGAATGCAATTACTTCTTTATTTTTGTCCTAAGCTGCTATTTTATACTATCTGTAATTGGTAAATTATTATAATTTTTCCTTGGTGCAAGTGTTGAAGCTGTGCTGAATTTCACACAGCATTTGCAGTGCTAAAACCAGTTGGAATTCCATTTTTCTGCTAGAAACAAAGACAGGTCCCAGCTATGTCTTTTTTCTTAACTTTATTTTTCCTTTTAAAATATTTGCAATCAGGACTTATTTTTATGTCATTTAGAACTCCCTTGGTAAAAATGTGAACCTGTCCCTGGGGCTTTATTTTTCTAATTTTGGGAATGTGGATTTCTTTTCAGTTGTTTATGTGAGGTTTAAGATGACTGAAGTGTAGCAGAACTGAAGTGAAAATAATATGTATGTTTATGCCTGTTTGTATTGTTTGTAGACTTTTATCAGGGCAGAAAGAAATGTCTGTTGCTTAGGTCTCGGCTGACCTTGAAGTGAACGAGTCTCTTTCTTATTACTGTACGACTCCTTGAGAAAATAAACATGTGTCCGGAAGCAGAAATTTTGGGGTGTGTTGTACAAGCTTGGAAGAAATTGTATCTGAAAGTAATTTTCAGAGGGAAGTTGTATTCGTGAGACATGGCCTTTCTACAGTTTCAGCTGTGTACCTGTAACTTTTTATTTGATGGGTCTTTGATTAGAAAACAAATTTCCTCAAATTAAGTAAACTTTGGGGGGGTTTGTGCTTTACTTCTCTATACTGGAGAAATAAATGTTATTAAATAGGAGTAGACCCTCCTAAAGCTCCATTTGGTGTCTTCTGTATGAGGTTTGGATCAGGTTACAGTATTTTCATGCAGTCTTTAAAAAACCAAACACGTCCCTCTACCCAAAACCAACCAAATGAAAATCCCCAACAGAACCAGTTCCTATCTAGGTTATTTCAGACAAATGTTCAAAGTCATATACCGTGTCTTTAAGTAATTCCAAATATGAGGTGATTTAAATATTGGACTTGAACATTGATAATTTACTGAGTTTGATGATAATTTTGATGCTACTAATGATTTTAATATCTACCAGTAAAGATTTTTTGTTCTGCATGCAACAGGATGTGTTTGTGCATAAAGAGGTATATATTCATGATTCACTATTCATGTGTTCTGAAGAATAAACATAGAAATGTGATAGAGATGGTATTAACTACCTATGTGTGCACATCAGCAGGGATAAGTTCAACACCTTTTAATTGGTACAGGAATTCTGTTAATTTAGGGAACGGCTTCCCTATAGTGTTTCTTTAATAAATGTGATTTTGTTAATTAGTGTGAGGCGTAAAGAAACTAAAATTTAATCTCACTTTCATAAAAGCACAAGAATAAGAAGTATGGTTTGTTGAATTGTAGGCCAGTTCTGTACCGGTGGATGTTTTCAGAGTTATTAGAGGTAACTTGCCTGTCTCTGTCCAAAGGAGCTGCTAAAAAGATTTATTCAGGATGATGCTAGAAAACCTGTGGCAAGCCGTCTTCTGAATGATAATAGCTGGTAGAAGTTTATCATGTCTAATTCATGACTCTGCATGCTCATAAAATCACTGCTTATTGCTGACTTGTACTAAATCTTATTTGAAGGCTTATTTGGGGACTCCATAGCAACCATTAGCGATTAAAGTGAGAACTGTAAACTGTGAAATATGTAGACAAAAGAGGTGTGGGTTTTGTTTGGTTGGAGCTTTTTTTGGAGGGGAGAATAATATACTTCACAATTCATGTGTCTTTAATTTTTCATCTTCATCTGAGGAATGAGGTCAGAACTCATGTTTCAGAATTTTCCGATTATAGTTCTATAAATCCATTAGTCCTTGCCAGTAAGCGTAAGAATGCATGGAATTTTAAAGTTTGCATGTATTTTTAAAGTTTCTAACAAGCAAACGGATTGATATAGTGCTGGTTTGTCAGCTTCACTTCATTTTTTGTTGATTTAATCATTTTTGGATAGTCCTCAAACACTAATTAAAATTTTTCGCTGCTGAATTTTGCCTGTCTACCTGCCTCACTGTGGGTATTCCCAAAAGCGAGTGAATTTGAGCATGCAGGTACACTGCCTTGATGCAAAAAGGTTAAAACGTGTTTATGCAGATAATGCTCTTCGCTTTTCCTGAAATAGCCTCTGTGTGAAGTTGTTCATACCTGTGCCAGTTTTCAAGTGTTGGGCAGAATATCAAAGTTCTCATGTCCTGGAGAAAAATCAGCCTTTAAAATCTGTTACTTAAGT
The DNA here is from genome assembly GCF_000708025.1 of Charadrius vociferus. NCBI lineage: Eukaryota > Metazoa > Chordata > Aves > Charadriiformes > Charadriidae > Charadrius > Charadrius vociferus. The sequence goes on along the minus strand of NW_009647731.1, from coordinate 10,804,420 downwards.
ATAAGTCACCGAAACGCTTGGTAGTTTTATCTGTGCACCACATTTATGGAATCTGGCAACACTTGGAGTATTGGAGCTCTCATTTAACATCAAATCCGATTGCTCTTACTGTGTTCTTTCTTATTTTTGCTATTTTGCTGATTATATTAGCTCTAATTAGGCAACGTTATCAAGTGGAATTTATTTGGCCTGAAAGCCAGGAACTCCTGCTTTTCCTGGCTCTGCCGTATTTCACCTTGTGGTCTTTACAGTAGGAGCTGGCTGACAAGTCAGTTAATCGACACAAGAGATGTTTTTTTTCCAGTTTTCCAGGAAAGATTTAATGGTAGATACTTTAATGAGGTCTGGTTTTACTAAGACCTCGTTAATTTTACAGAGGTATCACGGTACACTTCTCTGAAGTGTTACATTTAATCTAGACGTCAATTCATTATTTTGAATGATTATTTTCTTGGTCTGAGTTTGTTTAGCTGATGACTGTACCGAGTCTCCAAGTGCAAGTGTATTATTGAGGGTCTATTATTTGTCCTCAATCCTGATGTTAAACGCAATGCTGCTAATAGTCTCGTTGCAAAAAGTTCAGCATCGGTGTTTGGGAATGAGAGTCCCAGACTCCTATAGAGGGGAGGGATTTGTAGCCAGCAGGGAATAGCGCGGTCAAAGAAAAGGATTGTCCAGGCCATGGGGGATTATGTCGTCCGTCCCCTTACTCCAAGGCAGGGTCAACTATATTTGTCTTAACTTTTAAGACCCGTTGGACATCTGTGTGCCAAAAGTCCCCTTTGGTAAAGTTATACACATCTCCGTGTGTCGATGGTTATATTCCTATATATTCTTGTGCTTTATTAGTCTTCCTGTTGATATTACATAGACTATTACATTTTGTCCTACCTATCATGCACATAAAAACACACGTTATTTCTTTTTTTTGCAATACCCTTCTTTCTAAACCTGGTGGCTACCGTCCCATCTGCATTTCTGTCCTAGAGGAGAATGTCTAAAATTAGGCCTTCTGTCTAAGGCCCTCGAATGCTGACGTCAGCTTCTACCAGTTGTCTATACGAATGAGTTATTGCCTTCATTGTACTAAAGAAGATGGTAGACTCTGGAGGCAAGGAGAAAGGGTGGAGAGGAGAAAGAATGGGAATTGTGTGAGTATGAAGTTTTCAGAATGGGCTAAATTGGGACTCAGGCCGAGTTATTTTTAGTGTCAAGGTTTGTGAGTAAGTGACTAGGAAAGCACCCACGTATATGCTCTTGAACCTCTCCGCTCTTAATTCTGCTTTAGCTAAGTGTCTGTTAAAAGTTGCATTTTTCTCTCTTTCAGGAAGACAATATTGCAATAAGGAAGGTGACAAAACATAGAGGGGGTTATGGTTGTTCGGTACAGTGCCTGTGGAGATCTTCTGGATGAGTTTTATCTTCCTTATTATAGTAAATTATTATTTATAGTATTATGGTACATGCTGGACGCAGCAGCTCACAGAAAGTGACAAATTAAGGATAAGCAAAACCCAGAGCAAAGCCGCACCAGTGCTGGATTGCAGATGACGGTAATTAATGATGTTTTCACATCAGCAGCATATCGCTGTATCGCTAGCAGTGGAGGAGCTTACTTTGCGTTATCCCTTTGGTAGCTGCCAACATTATTCAGATGCACATAATTTAAACCCAAATCCATACTCTCTTTAGCTGCTGTTAGAGGCAGCGGTGGGAGTGAGTGGTGCTCGGCAGGCTCTTGGGTGGTGCTGTGTTTTCACGGAGATTGTCATGAGGGCACTGGAGCTCTGGGAGATTGGACAGAGCGGAGCCCTGAGCAGAAGGCTCAATGGAGAAGAGAAATATTTTTGTTACAGCTTATTTAAAGCTTTTTCTTAATCTAATAAAATCAGTTCCCAAAGGCTTTCAAAGGTTGCCTTATTGGGGAGGCCCAGCGAGACCTGGGAACTTGGTGAACTGCTGTCTTATAAGTGCAAAAATGGAAAGAAAAAAAAAAACCACCCAAAACCCCCTTGCTATTTCCTGAGGCTGCCCTGAGGTTACCACTTACCGTGTGAGAGTGTTAACTGCTGCCGAAAGCTTTATTTTGTTCAGTTGTTTTCAACTGAATAACTGAACTATTCTAAAAGGAGTGACTGAAGCTGTTATTTGGAGTAAAAAGTGAGTGACTGAACAGTTATTTGCTGTGTTAGATGTGTAGCGTAATTTGGGGATTCTTACAAGAAAGATTTCAAGGGAATAGATAATCTTTTTTCATAGAATATTATACAGTTTGCTTCCTTCCCCTTTCTTGTTCAGAATAAAAATGTTTTCACAAATAACACTGAGCTAGAATCACAAAAAGAAAGGGTATGAAAATGACCCCATTGTCAACTAATTGAAGAAGAATGGGTTCATGGAGCAAAAGTACACAGGAACCAAATTCTCTGTTCATCCCAACACAAATGTGCTGTTGTTTTATGTATGGACAGAAGACAAGATGAGCTTTTTGTTCCACTGATCTGTGGGGTTTTTTGTTTATTTAAGATACTGAGGCTAGTGTTCTGAAGGGCTACTTAGTGCTAATATGGTCAGTAAGGTTGATTCATGATTTATTTTATGAATTTCCTTTTTTTTTTTTTCTTTCCACATGGTTTCCATTTTAGTTTTTACCAGTTGGCATTGTGTGTCTTGCTATTAATTCTTTTTAGTCATCTTCCGTCCAGGGGGAAGGAGAGGAAGGTGGAGAGATACTACAGTAGATTTTTTGGGGGGGGCTTCCTACTCTTTCCATCGGCCGTTTATGTCATGCAGTGGCAGTGAAGGACACTGCGTAAAAAGCTGTAGTGCTGTCTGAGAGCCAGAGAGCCCGTCCCAAGTTCTGCCCCTGCTTCTCAGTTTGGGCAATCTGAGGATGCTGTGTCAGGAGATCAAGTGGGCAGATCTCCGTGGGGAGAGGCTTTGGGGCCGTTCCACCACAATTTTTGCTAAATGAGGTGTGGCATTGAGAAAGGATCCAACGGGCAGCACCTGTGCAGCCGAAATTATTGCTCAGAAATTGCTGTGTGCTTCTAATAAAGCTCAGTTTGTAAGCCCTGACTGAAACTTGATTTTAGAAGATAAATTGGTTTCTTTTTCAGAACTGTGTCTGTTTTGCTGTTTGTTGCTGATGATGGTTTAATGGATTTATAAGCACAAAATTAGTCCCTATCGGTGGGGAGTGGGAAAGACACTCTGTATGTTAAATGTCTTCTTGATCGCATTGAAGACCGAATTGTTAGTCTTTAAATGCCTGTACTAACAGCCCCACCTTCTGATGAAGTTTTAAATGTTAGCACATTTGCCTCCTTTACTTGTGATGTGGGAAGAAGTTAGGGTGACGATCCAAGAAGAAAGATGCTAGTATTCCTCAAGCCAACACCCATTAAGTTGGATAAGTTGCGAACTGCCACAGGAGTATCTAAAATCACTGGTATGCTACCAGCCAAGTTCTGCGTAAGATGGGCTTTCTTCAGTCCTCTCGCCTCTGTGGTGGTCGCATGTCTTTAGAGCAACAACAAACCAGAATGAGTGTGAACCTTCTCCTGAGAGCCCCTTAAAACTGCAGATATTGTTCCTTCCTGGAGATTTATGAACTTTTTCTGGGTTTTCGGCCAAATCTCTGGCTCCGGGCTGCGTCAGGTTGCTGGGACTGTGCAACATCAACAGAAAACTTCTCTAAAGGGGCAGCTGGAGACCTTCTGCAGGGGGTGGTGGTGGAGTTGGAATGTGCCACGCTTCTGCCAAGCCTCGTCAGCACAACAGCCTCCGGCGCCCAGCGCGAGCTGCTGGGCATCGAAACAGCTTCAGATGCCACCGAGGCTGAGCAGGGGGCAGAAAAATTTAGAAACATTTTTGGCCACTGTCCTTTAGATGCGTAGATCTGGGTTAAACTATTGGGTCAGTACTTATTGGCATAGGATGCTAAGCATACAAGTGTTTATTCTGCTTTGCTCTCCATTTTAGAAATGTGTTAAAAATGCATGGAAGTGCATGAAACTGCTTTCGTGTTTTAAGATACACGTGCACATGAATACAATGTGGAGCTTTATCGTTTTTAAAATAAAGCGAGGTGATTGGGCAATTTTTAATTACTTTAACTCTGAAAAGAGAGGATTACATAAACTGTTAGAATGTCATCAAAGTGCTTGATTTTTTTAAGTGCAGTTCTACTAATACTCCCCTAATCCTATATTTGGATGTATGCTTAATATACCCTTCAATTACCAGGTTTTGGTGTGATGAGGACTTAACGTAGCATATGGTATAGTTACTGATTCCCGCCCATTTGCCTTCAAACTCGTCTTCCTCTGTGAAGGTGGTTATAAAGAAAAGTTTCCAAACATCTGGCAGTAAGAGAAAACTGAAGTGTTGATGTTTCAGCTCAAAGACTTTGGGGATACATGACGTTAAACAGTATGTTTTCCTAAACACGCGAGTAGACATTTGTGTACCTTTTAATGGTGGTAATTCAGATGAAAGCATAATAGTGGATCTGTTCTAACCAACTCCGAGAATAGTGTTGGGCGGTTTTACAGAGCCACAAACACACACGTGTGCATTTACATTGCTAATAGGTGCAAAAGCTGCGTGCACAATTACCGCTACAGAATTTGCTACTGTAATTTCATTTTGTTCAGTTTTGTATAATAAAAATGGATTTACTTGACAAGAATTCCAGTATTACAAGTTTAATATTTTGTTTATAATCAAGGAGGCAGAATTCATTGCCATAAGGAGGGAGTTTGAAAACAAGTCAATGTCAAAAAGAATGTGTTGAAAGGATGTAATTATTTTTACTGTATTGTGTCCTCAGGCAGTTATTATTCCCTGCAAAATAGCTTCACAAAAATTCAATACATCTTTCTATCTAGCCATATTTTCTAAGTCTTATTCCTCCATTTGTTTAGTGTTCCTATATTTGGATTGTTTCCCCGCTTTCTTATATTTAGCATGATCCCAGAGGGACTCAAGTGCATCGAAGCCCAGAAACTCTGGGGCCCTCCCAGTTTAGTATTTCTTCTGGCAACTGATATAGCTACAGCATGTCTTTCAGTTTCGAGTCCTAAGGCTGAGAAGATGAAGGGAAACCGGTACGAGCCATGGTGGCAGTTCGGATTCAGCTGTCTGCAGCGTTGGGGTTTTTGGCTCTTTATAGTCGATGTTTGTGTGCGCCATGGGGGAGGTGTGATGCCAGTTTTGGAGACCACGTGCCGTCTCCGCTATGGTGACAAAACTTAACGCTTTTTTGCAATACAGATTTTGGTCTCATTTTGAGGCTATTGCTGTAAGATCAATAATGGCTTCGGTCCAGACGCGTGGTTTGTGAGCTCCACATGCTGAGATGGTCCCCAGGTGAAGGAGGATGCTCTCCTGCTGAGACCAAGCACGGAGCGCCCTTGTTTACAAATTCTCCTCTCCCGGCAAACAAAGCAAGATTGTTTAACAGACACTTGACAAACAAAATGGACCTAAAATTAGATTGCTTATTTCATCAATGAAAATCTGCTATGAAAATAAACATTTTCAGGCACAATAGAAGAAACTTCTTTTAAAGTGCACTTCTTTTGGTGGTCTAGAATTTTTGTACAAATACTTGTTGGTACTTTGTACAGATAGCTGTTGCTTTACTTGCTGTTAAAGTTGGCGTTCTAACACGTGCCTGGAATACTGTGGTGAAGCAAGCCTTTTTATTTATTTTTTCATTTTTTAATCTGCAGATGTAGGGGAGACAGGTAGGTTTAGATTTTTTGGCAGAGGTGTGTTGCTCGATCCTGGTAATATGAATTGTAGACACTTAAACACTGAGATTTATCATTGCCTTATTTTCTCCTTCAGATTCTTAGTCTGAATAACATATTTTTATGTGTGTTAAGGATATGTTAACTTGAATTTCGCAATATTATTTAGTCAAGATCCTGCAGAAATTAAGTTTTTACTAATAAGCTTTCCTGTGCTGTTTTCTCCACTTTGTCCTACCATTTTACTCTTTTCTACTATTTTAAGATTACTGTTAACATCTATTTGCATATATGTACCACTGTTGTTGAAGTAGTTTCTTCAATACTCGGTTATGTTGAATGACTAAAGGTAAATTATTCGGCTTTTACTACGTTTTTTATTGTTGGACTTGGAAAAAAAAAAACTGTCAAGTGTTCAATATATTGATAGAATGCCTTAAAGTTAGAATTCTTGTAGTGTTCTGAATTATCGATTCAGAATATTATTTCTTGTCCTTAGATGCATGAAAACAAATAGACACAGAAAAAGCTGGAGTGACAATTTTTAAAGTGACATTGTTTTTCAACATGATTAATTGCATAGATACTATAAATGCTTTTGAAATCTCACGTAGCGTATCTTAATCGAAAGCCAACGTCTCACATCTGAATTCTTAATTAGAAGTATATTTCAACTCATGAGTATCAGTGTTCACAATTTGAAACGCCCTCAATTAGTCTAATATTTATTATGTCTTCAAATATTCCGCAGGCTGGGTCAGCAGCTATGCGTGAAGGTGAAGTATGAAATTATTTATTCAGTATAAAGCTACAGTCGGCCCAGACTTGCCTGGGTAGGTCTTATTTTCTTGCCCTGAGAGTCTTCTCTGGATAGATATTTAACAAGTTCTGTGTGTTTTTGGAAACTCCGTTAGAGGCAGAAGCGAGACTTTGTGAAAGTCTAGTGGAGAGGCAGTGTTCCCGGTGGTGGTGCGGTGGCTGTAGGTGCTAATGGGGAGATAGCTCTGACCTGTAAGGCTGAGCAGCAAAAGGGTCGCTGAGCAGCTCGTGCTGGTCTGTGCTCTGAGCGGCGTGGGGGGCTCGTGGGTGGTTGAGTGGGAGGAAGGGTTGAGTTTTGGAGCTGGGAGAAGAGAAGGTTTGGGGCTCCAGAGAAAACTGGTTGAGTAGAGTCGTTGGAGAGACGCTAGGAAAGATGGGGAAGGCTTGGACACTGATGAGCACTGGTACTTGCCGGGGAAAATGGCACAAGGGCTTGGAGGTAACCACAGAACACTGCAGCTGTAATGGGGCTTTTGATTTGAAGATAGGCACATAGGCACAGAATTGTCCAAAGGGTTAAAAATACAGAGGAGTTCACAGCCAGGAAGAAACGCAGGTTTCTGTGCGCCCTGTCGGTGCGCAGCAGTGAACAGTTTTATGCAGAAGCCGAGAATCTGCAGTTGGGTTAAGCTGCAAGAGCAATGCATGTGTTACGTAGGTATTAAAAGAGTAAATTTGAGACTTTATAGTTACCTGAAAAGTAAATACTGTATCTTGCTGTAGAATGTACCTGCTTTCCTCTTGTGTCATCCTTTAGAGTTATTCAGGGTCTTTATTGCTTTAAAAGGTGAGAAAAAACAGATTTGATCTGAAAGAAGGGAGACTTAGATTAGATATCAGAAAGAAATTCTGTCCTGTGAGGGCAGTGAGCCCCTGGCGCAGGTTGCCCAGAGAAGCTGTGGCTGCCCCATCCCTGGAGGTGTTCAAGGCCAGGTTGGACGGGGCTTGGAGCAACCTGGGCTGGTGGGAGGTGTCCCTGCCCAGGGCAGGGGGGTGGAACTAGGTGAGCTTCAAGGTCCTTTCCAACTCTAATCATTCTACGATTCTATGATGATTCTATGTCAGTCAGGATAGCGGGTTTAGTCCCTGTTTTCTTTTTAATCATCACAAAGGATTCAGTAGTTAATTTGCATTGGTTTACTCTTTGCTACATTATAATCATGGTCAATGTTTTTAAAAAATAGAAATATGGACACTGCCCTCACACCCATTCCTGTTGTACTGGTGGTTTAGTTCTGGTGAATGTTCAATGTTCTGGTTCCCTGTGCAGCTGTACAGAAAAATATTTGAAAACATGCTCACTTTCATTTAAATTCTATCAATTTAATTTTGTGTTTGGATATATTTTTTTTCTATTAAATAAACATGGTCTGTAGTGTTTTTACTTCGATAACTAGACATTGAAGCCTCTCTGACAGGGCATTAATGTAGCTTTCCTGTGGAGTACGTCTGTAAGCTGCTTAGATGAATGCTGTTCTTTTAGATAGGATTCCAGCTAATGAGGTATTAGTGAATGTTTAAAGCTATTTGATATCAATGGGACAATTTTGTGTATGTAAGTGTAAAGCGTGAGTATGATATATTAGGTTGTGCATATTTTTCTTGTGATTATTTTGCTTTTATGTTAAATATAAGAAAATAAACTTTAATACTTAAGTTCATACATTTAATGAACTAAAAAAATATTGTCAGTTTATAGCTGCTCATCAAGAGAAAGATATGCAATCCACATGATTGAAACACTCACTTCTTTTCTTTTTTTTCCCTTTTTTTTTTCCTTTTGCTTCTCACAGCTGCCAAAATAAACTCCTTTTGAGATAGACCTAAGTCAACATAGTCGGTGTGTCTCTAATGAAGCATTCCTCTTGAGGCCCCTGCTTGGGTTTTATCTTTTTGTTGTAGTTTTTTTTTTAATCTCTCTTTCCAAGTTTAATGCTAGAGTCTCCTTAAGAATTTCTGCAGCAGATTTCAAGTAAACAAGTTCCATTTCAGTTATCATACGATTTTTATTCCTCAAGACCTTTGTTTTTTGAAGTAAAAAGACAATGCATATTACATTTTTTTTCCTGTAATACACTCGGTGTTTTTTTAAGTTGTTGAAAAAGTTGGCTAAAATTCAGAGAAGCTAATATTCATCAAAAGTACAAGCTTAACTCTTCTTTCATATTGTTTTCCACTCAAGCTTTCTCAAACTGTGCTACTTTTGTTTTAGGATTCTTGAGTAGCTTCTTTATGGGCAAGACGGATACTAGCTTCAGGTTCAGGAGTGTGTCTGTGTGGTACCGTCTTTAATTAGCTTGTTCCCAACTGGATGTTTAATGGCAATTTCCAGTAAATGTTAACTGGTTTTATATATTTTATTTAAAATCACAAAGACGTGTTTTTTCCTGTAAAATTTTTGAACCTATGGCTGTTTTAATTTCATTGGCAATCTCGCTCTGTAAATGTGCACAAATGAATTAGAAACATTCTTTAGAATTTCAGTCTTCTGTCGATGTGACTATTCCACCAGTTTAGTATCACTGATAACTAAATATTAGTAAACGAGAGAGATAAAATGGCAATATTTGAAGCTACACAATGTTTTATTAATTCTTGGTGGCAGTCTCTGGAATTCCAGTCAGGAATGTGGTGTGGTTTTCCTGGAAGTACCATCCCGTATCAGCATCTCTTATTTTGTGTGCCAAACACAAAGTTTACGTAGCAACATTAAAAGCTAAAATTGGTTTCAATAGCAGATATAAGCAAAAAAGAAATAATAATAAAAAAGGCACCTTGGGAAATACAAAAAGGCAAAATAGATGCATCAATAATTTGGTGACGTAAAAGTACTTAGAAAACATGCTTAAAAAGTGACCCTAATTTTACAGAAGCTTTTTCAAGTAGCTACGTATTTGTAATATCTCTCGTTGTTTTGTGGTTTCAGAAGTTGTCTTCAGCCTTGTCTGTCATTTGGACATTATTATTTCAGCTTTGGATAAACAGTCAGCCAACTGAGGGCAGTTCGGAATCCATAAACGTGCTGTTTCGGTCAGCAGAAGACTGGGACCGGGGTCCAGTACCTGTTGGGGGGTGAATAATGCTCCTTATTGGTCTTGAAGGGACCGTTTTGTAATGTTTTATACTGTGGTCTCTACAGTGCGAAAGGCCGTATAAATGGCAAAATCGGCCTAGTGACATTCACAGTTTAGATGAAGCTTACTGAAATCTGGGAACGGTAAATGTAGGACTTGTGTGTGCGTGTGTGTCTGTGAGTGTATGTATCCACCCGTCTGTCTGTCTCAGCCAGAGAATAAACGAGTGAGAACAGGTATGGGGCGGGAATAGGCACAGATGTTTAATGGCTTATGTCCAGGTTCAGAGATGTTAGTGTACACTAGACACCCCTTGGCTTGAGTAAATCTCAAAACGCAAAGAATATGAACATAAAAGCCTGGCAACCGCCCCCCTGCAAAAGTTCTCTTTAAATTACCTTTTTGTAAGTATACAGTTAAATATGTGTTTGTCTGTCTAGTCATCAGTTTGAAGTGTAGGTTTTATGATGTAATTCCAGAACACACACACATTTTCTTCGTCTTTTGTGCAAGCCTAATCACTGGCTTTATTTCAGATACAGTGCCATTAGCATGGTGACTGCACGTAGAGTGGCTTTAATTGCTCAATACAGGCAATGGAAAACTCTCACTTACTGGTCTTTATAAATGAAATAGAACAATCTCTTGGCAAGAAGTCTTGGAGGAGAGAGCAGCGCTTGGAAGTGGCTGACAGAGTGTGCCCAGAGCTGTGCCTTGGCTTTAGCTCTGCCCAGTTGCATCCCAAGCTGATAAAAACAGAGGTGGTGACGCCACCGTGCACACACCGCTGCTGCAGCAGCCCTCCCCGACAGCGGAGAGAAACTCTGGAGCCTACTAATTACTGTTAACTTTCCAACTTGAAAGCAGAATTATCTCATTGATTAATACGGTGGTGTTAGAGAAGATAATGGGGTCCGTTTGAGTACGGTCGTGGAGATATGTTATCTAAAGGAGCGCTGTGTTGGCTTCTTGCATCGTGCTGATGGCACGTTGGCGTGTTAACGCGCGGCAGTTCATAGCTTGGAGCTTGTCATCTAAACGTCCACAGGCTCCCGCAGCTCATTACACTCAGCGAGTGGAGGGAAAGATAATATTGGGGTGTAAAAGCAGGAAGAAGAGCTGGATGGAGTTTAGAAACTAAAGGAAAAAAAAAAAAAACCACACCCCTGTCCCAAATTTTCCCCTTTTTCCTCAATGGAAAGCAGTTTTTTCTCTAGCAGTCCATGAGCCTTTTCAGACACCTGTTGGCCGTTTTCCAGTATCAAAAGCAGGTGAGAAAGTGTTAAATATTTCAGATGATTTTTATGAAAGTGGACAAGGTGAAAGCAGCTATTAAGAGTGTACACCGAGTTATGAAGATAGCAGAATCCAAACAATTCAGGAGATTCCTAGGAGCAGCGTGTGTTGGGAAAACAAATGATAACGCTTTCTGGAAGTATTTCAAGGAGGGGAGGGGAAGTATTTCTTTGTAAGTGCTTCTGTGCACACCGCCATAGGCAAATAAAGTGCCTTAAATCAGAGTGAAATTTAAGATCAATTTAATTTCAGTCCATTTTTGTGGTGGGTTAAGAGCATGTAGACAGTTAATGGCCAACTAATGGTGTGATAGTTGTAGGGCATTCAGCACGAATCTTGGTTGTCTTCCTTTTTGTCTTTTACTCATTATCTTAATCTGTTTTACACTCAGCCAAGATATTTTATTTACCTGAGGGACACTATGAAAACCTTGTGAAACACTGATATTTTTTTTTTTTTATATTGAGTGAAAAACAGCTAAGTATGAATATGCAGTCAATATTTGTAGGAAACTAGTTGTAAGACATGAAGGAAACAAGTGCCATGACTATTTTCCCCTTGGAAAGAGTTTGTTGTTGGTTATTTCTGTTAATAGTTAACATTGAATTTGGAAGTAAACAGAAGAGAGGTGAAAGTTGGCAAATTATACCCTTCCTTTAAAAATATTTAAAGATATGTGGGGCACAATTAAAATAGCAAAAAAAGTAACGTCATAACAAATTAACTGATCTAAACAAGTGTTGGTACACTTCTATTCAAAATGCAACTTGAATTATATGCATTTCACTTACAGAAAATTAAACAATATAGGAGAAGGTGAGGATTTGCTCTGCATTTCTATATTGGAGATGTATTGGGAAGTGCGTTACAGCTCCCTGGCTGGGCTGTAAAATTCTCATTACACAGGTTTTGTGCCTCTGATAATGTAACTAAAAGAATGAGAATCAGCACAGCTTTTAGAAGAGGAAGGAGTATTTCCCTTGCGCTTTATATACTTCTCAGAAGTAGTTTGAGTTTGATGAGCTAAAAATGAATTTTGGTTATTATTCGTAGCATCTTTTAAGGATTACAATGCATTATTCTCTAATGAGAGAACGGTGGCGAAGCTCTCAAGAATGCAACTCTTGGGTCCTAAAAATGTTGATTTGCATAATTAATTTGAAGTTTGCAGTTTGGCTAATCAGCTGGTGTGATACTGGCGCTGGAGTATCAGGCGACCTGTTGGCACGTGCAGCTGCGGACTCCACGGTTGAATCCAAATTGTTACTTACTCATTGTGTTACCCACAAACTATACATTGGCCGATTTAACTCCTTTGTGGTATATACTTGTATGCTGATTACTTTTGATGATAAATTTGCAGTCTCCAGCCATCTCTCATTGATAAATAAAGCTGCTTGATTTATTCCAGATCTATTAATTTTGGGGGGGGGGGGGTGTTTGTTTAAAAAGATCAAAAAAATCGGTGACTGTGAGGTGGGAGTGAATTTGTGAAGATTGTCTTGGGTTTGGGGTTTTTTGGGGGTTTAGGTTTTTTTTTGTGTTGGTTTGGTTTTTTTTTTTTTCTTCCCCAAAGTCTTCCAGGCCTTCCCCAGATGGGTCCCATGTGAGTGACTGGGGATGGTTGGAAGCACAAACGGATTCAGATGCTGAGCTGTGGGTCCCGGCCGGCGCTGGCTCCCGGCGCGGGCGCAGCGTGGCACGGTCCGACCTCCGTCTGCGAAAACACGGCAGTTCGAGTTACTCGCAAAGGACTCTCCGGGGGATGGAGAAAAATCTATTTCTGTTTATGTAATGAAATCAGGGAGCAAGGGTCTGCTGTAGTACTTTGCTGTTGGGATTCCAGCGGGGTTGTCTTTCAGGGAAAAGGCTGAATTTAATAAACCTGTAGTCTGGAGCGCTCTTTCTCGGGCGGCGCTGCCTCGCTCTAATGGGTTGCTGTTGATAATTTGGGGTTACTTTGTTTACGTAGTCTGAGATCTTCTTTTTAAGCAGCTGGCTGGAAATGGAGATGAAGGCAGTCTTAATTCACTTTTAATAAAAGATCAATGGGTTTATTGTGAAAAAATAGAATACAGATGTAAACTGTACCTGATAAAAGAATTAAATGTGTGTTTAACCTTCCTATTTTGTTTTTTCAGCGCTACTGGTGCTTGACCTTCTTCAGTTTTGAGACTATTCTCTTTCTTGGTAGTTTCACATTTTAAATTTTACTTAGACTACAAAAACAAACTCTGCTGGTGTTTTTCATCTCGAGTGCTTACCAAATCCCTCAGATTTTGCAAAATATTTAAAAAGTAATCTCCAGACTAAAGTCTCATTAAAACCTTTGCCCTTCCTGTCGAACAAAAGTTCAGAGAACTTCTGGTTGATTCTGATTTGGAAACTGTAAAACAAAAAATATCATGGTGTGAAGTAATAATTTAGGCTTGGTAGCCTCACTGTAAAACTTATTTCCAGAAGTTTTCAATTAAAATGCAGCATGTCTAATAGTATAAGCTAAAGCACCTTAAAGGCTCTTTCTTTGATATTATATAGGAGGAAAAATGCCCCAAACATTTGTGAAAATAAGAAGTCTAGGAGGTATTTTTTATTAAATAGTCACATTTCTATTACAATATGCTGACTTGGTAGGAGAAACCACATATGCAGGATTTTCTTAGCTGTAATAATTTCCAGTATTGCTTTTTAATCCAGCTGTATGATAAATTAGTCACGTATTTATAAAGATGCAATTTTTCTCTTGGTTTTCTTTATTATACCTTGTGCTCTCCTGCTACTTGAACGATGCAGTTTGGATGTTTCCCCCCGTGGCCCTTTCCCTCTGTTTCAAAGGAGAGGAAGCAAAACTGGAAAGAGGACAGGTTGACTAGGATGGTTAAAGGTATGGAATAGCCTATGTAAGAGGAGGAATATGGAATTCGGGTCCCTTCAGACTGATGGAGATACCACATTTATCTGTAAAATCGTGGTGATAAAGCCACGATTGTTCACTGCGTTTCTGTGATAGGGTTGAGAATGGTCACCAAGCAGAACTATGTTTTGCAGGCTGCGGTAAATTAAAGCAGTTGTGCAGGATTATTGAATGGCAGAATGCATTATTACTGAAGTTACCTGGTTGTGGAAGGATCTGTATTGCAAACTGTTGGAGGTCCAGAGAGCATTGACAGGGTAACACTGTGTGCTTTTACACCGTTCTTTTAGTCTTCACTGAGCATTTTCTATGAACGGCCGTCAGAGACGGTGTTTGAGTATACTGTGGACATCTGCTATGACCTGCGGTGGCTGTTCTCACCTTAGAACAGCTCAAAATGCGTTCACGTTCTGTCTCAAGAAGGGTGTTTCTGCATCTCCGTGAAAATTTTAAGCAGCATCAAAAATGATGAAATTTTAGGCAAACGTATCTTTTATTTCTGAAAATATTTCAAAATCGCACATTTTATGTCTTATTGGATATTTCTCCACAAAATGTAGATGCACAGGCAGAAATATGTGCAGTTGTTGTATATTGACAGTGCGTTTCATCAGCAGGCGGTATTGGATTTAAGAAGCTGAAACGTAAGACAAGTGCTTGGGGAAGGTCTGTAAGGTGATACTTTTTGTTGGAAGTCTTGTAGTTAAGTATTCCCAAGATGGTCTGAACAACATAAACAGTGCTACTGTGCAAGAGCTTTTATATTAGCAGATAAAAGAAAGCAACATGTTTTCAGTTGTGGGTTTTTACTATAGACTCAATTACTTCTGAAACGGATGCTAATTAAATCTGAAGCCAAAGAGGAATGATTTTCAAAAACAGTTTTGCAAACCTGAAGAAGTTCTTCTACTGTGATAAATAGCTCTGCAGCGGTTCCCTTCAGGAGATCCCCTTTCTATTTTGGATTTATGTTGGGTGTATACTGCAAATCGGCAATATTAAGAATAAGCAGGAATATAAATAGCATGCTTCGAGGCAGGTTTTTTTAGATGATGTAATAGTTTCAGAGTAAATAATGAAATACAAACATTTTTCTTGGAGTACAGGTGTTTCTGTGCCTGAGGCAGAATCTGGCTGGATTCTTGGGTTCAGATTTTTAACGGCCCGGGAACTGGGGGGATGTGAGGGGTGGGGGGAGTGAAGGTGGATTCATCGTTTATTTTCATGTTGAGTTTTTAACGTTTTTAAGAAAGTAGGTAAATGGAGAGTAAGTGCTTAAGGGAGTAAAAAAGGGGACAACAGCCCTTAGAAATGACTGCATTTGATTTCACAGATTCTGTGGATTCCCTTTTTAATTCTGTCAATGTCGAGGCAGTGCCAACGCTGTTCGTTGGGAAACTCACCGCGATACGTCTCTGTCTTCCCACTTCCTCCATGGAATGAGTCATGGGATGTGGGTTTAACCAGTAGAGTAAATAAAATGCCTTTACGGGAGAAATATCTTCTAGTATGTTTGGGAATACTTTTAAAAAGGGAGGGCATTGAAGAGCATCAATGGCTTGTTTAATTTTTACCTCTAATTACATTGCGTGTCACTGGTCAGTGCTCTGTCATCAGCTCAGCCTCACACATCGTCAGGGAAGTTTATTAACAAGATTCTAAATTTTGGGGGAAGAAAACATCTAAAGGAAGTCATCTCAGAACTATTTATTCTTTTTTCCCTCCTAAGTAGGGTATTTTGATGCCTCAAATTGATACTAAATCTGCAGTGGTGGCTTGGATAACCCCATTTTCCCATTACTGTTTGCTCAGTAGTGAAGAAGCTCTTTTTGTTATAGCCAAACTTGTAATGCTGCAATGCAGTTAATTTTATACATCCCGTTTTATGACAGAAGATGACACTGTAGCAGTAATTGGGAAATTTAGAACGGGGCTGCATGGTGGTATAATTTTCATGAATGTGATCTATTTCAGGCTGTAGGGGCAGCATCTCCCGGGCAAACCGTAAGTCACTGAGCAATCCTTACACCCTTGAGTATACCCACGCTGCTAGGAAAGACTGAATGGGCACCTTGTACTTTCGCTGCTTAAGCGACAGCTCTGGTTATTCAGCTATTTCAGAAAATGTCTTTAAATCAACAAGTAATTATGTTCTAATATTATTTTTTTTTTTTTAGTTCTAACCGAAAAGGCGTATTTCCCCCCCCCAAGTCCTTAAATTGTTTCATCTCAGTAATAGTGACTAAAAGTGTTCTTTAAGAATTACCTTCACATACCTTTCAACTATTTCTGTTTAGATAGAGTAACGTTTCAAAGCGGTTTATTTAATAATGTCACTTCCATTCTCTGGCTTTAGAGGATTTTCTAAGGCCTTAAGGTTTAAGCTTCTCCATGGAATTGGAGGAATATTGTTTTAACTTAATATGGAAATTTGCATTTAATTAAAAAAAAAAAAACAAACCTAAAACCAGCAACGGTAGTTACAAGTCAATCCTGAAAGTTTTCAGATGAGAAGATCAGAGACACACAGACTCATTTCAGAAAGATACATCAGGTATTTGACAAGGTTCAGCATGAAGCTTGGTGGTGGTTTGTGGTTTTTCTTCACATGGACAGTTATGACTTTGTTTTTTGTAGTATTCTGTGTTTCTTACTCAACAATTTACAGTGGGAAATACATCATGAAAAAAGTTAATTCTACCATAAATATTGTTAAGAGTGGAAAGGTAAGAGGATGAAAGGAATTGAGAATCTCTGCAAACATTCAAAAAATGGTTCTTCTGATTCTCCAAAATTGGGTGTTGCTGCATAGGGGTGTGTCTGAAAGAAGAGCAGAGCTTACGAATGTGGCTTTTTAAAATTTGTCTTTAGCACCAGACTGTAGTCACAGTAATTACCTATGTCCCTTCCCAAGCATTGGTCAGCTTCATTCAAGACCACTTTGCCTTTTTTCGTATTAGATGGGGAACAAATCAACTTTGTATCAAGATGATAATTTTCATTACCTATTTAAAGTAATTGATATGAAGAACTCTTAGTTGCATCGACTGCAGTGTGACTTCTTATAATGCCCAGTCTCTTAACTGTTGCCTCAAAACCTGTGCAACTGAAATCCTTCAACTTTTTCACTGTTTACTGTATGTCTGTTTTTCATGCTGATATGTGAAATGAATTTTCAGTTAAAAACTAAATTTGATATTGCCACCATATGGCTCTGAACGTTGAGAGGATATGGATTAAATGAATAATGGCTCAAAGATAGATTTCTGACTTAACTTATAGGCCAATGAATAACCTTATTTTAAATCAAATGAAGATCTGATTAGAGAAGGTTATTATTGCTGAGGTGGTGATTTTCTGTGTAGCTAAAAGGAAAATAATTATGGCTGTTTAGTCTCTGGGAATGTCTGCAAAGAATATCTTTTTAATAAATCAATAAAGAATGGTAGAAATTCACTAATCATTACCTGTAAGATATTCCAGGAAAAACCTCTATAAATTAAAAAGAAAATGTTACTATTTAAGTAGCAATGAACAAAATTCTCTGTCACTAATGCAGTAAAAATAGCATCCTGCTTACTGTTGAGTGGGGTTTTTTTCTATAGCATTTCTTTGGGTCTCCGTTATTTGCTAGAATGAACAACACTTGAGAAGAGCTGCTTTTGGAGGTGCTGAGTTTTTTAGTGTCGGCACCAGCTCAGCAGAACTCTAGAGGATAACTGAAATACAAAGTTTCAGTAAGCAAAGCCAAAACTTTTGTACTTCATCTTGGATACCGTAGAAATGCGTTACGTTAATTTTACCTTTTCTTCAAGCGCCAAGGTTAAGTTTGTATTCCGGAGACGGTGCTGAAATTACTAAAGGAGCAAGCCTGTGATTTCAGTGAAGCTGTTTCTGTCTCACTTGGTGTAGATTAGATTAAAATTTTTCCTTGTTCATAGGAAAATTTGGAATATTGTAGCCAGGGTGTTCTTGTCCAACTGATACGACTACTCTCTTTTTCTTTTTATTCTCTTTTCTCCTTTCTAGGGTCAGTACAGGCCCTCTGACTTGTTGTGTCCAGAGACGTACGTCTGGACGCCTATTGAGCAATGTCTGCCCCTGCTCGAGCACTCAAAATACTCTCGATTCAACCAGGATGAAAAAGCAGGTAAGTTTACAAGTAATGGTAGGTCTGTAAATTGTCTGTACAACAGCTGCTGCTCTTTTTATTTAGCATGGCTGTAGTTTAATAAAATTTCCATTCACTAGCTGGGTAACTGTTGGAAGGGCAGGATGTAGATAATTGAAAGGAATTTGAAGAGAGATGACAATTTAAGCAGGATTGTAAACTTCTGGAGAAGCTGCTTCAGTTTCTTGCTTTTCCTGTTCCTGTGCACGTTCCCGTTCGTGCTGTGACTTGGTTGCTCCACTGGAACACTAAGATAATAATACTTCGTAATTATCAATGTTTTAAAAGGGTCATGCTAGCTAAAATAATACAGTAACGAGATGAAATACATTTCCAGATATAGATACTGATTTAGAAGTTTTAGTAGCAGAATTATGTTCTGTGTAAACAGAGAAAGTTCTTTAGGGATTGGGCAGGTCGCCATGCGATGCGGTGGGAAACAGACTTGGGTGCTCTTTGAAAAGAGGATTTGTCACCATGGGAAAAGCTCAGTGCACAAGAGGTTTAAATGGGTGGCACGTCATGTCTTGGTTAGCTAGAGTCATCGTTAGATCCGTGAGAGGAAATTGGAAAAAAATTACAAAGGTAGGAGAAAGAAGAGAAATGGTTTTGGAGGCCAGCAGTGTTCAAGATACTCTTGTTATTCAGAAATAAAAGTAGTTTGTTCATTTAAGTGCAAAAACGACAACTAAACTGCTGCCTTTGAAGGTGTTAACCCCGTCCAAGCACAGGGACATCATTTTCTCCATTCTGTGAAATTCCAGTGGCATGCCACGTATTTGGGAACTGCAGGATGTAAAACTTTGCATCATTATCAGCACAGAATATCTCACTCCAGACACTACTGGAACTGTGACTTACGTCCTGTGGTTTAAGGAAATTAAAACATAGCTACACGTTGAAATGCACTAGACCTGCTGTGAGCTTATAGTCGTTGAGGTTTAAATAGTTGCTAGCTCTAAGGAAGCTATTTCTCAATAGTAAAATCGATTTCCTTCTTACTTCTTCACTTTCTACAATAGTCAGTTATATGAGTTTAATGAAGTTACAGTGAATTTAAAAAAGAGCAATAGGAATGGTGGTGTGCTTTATTCCTCATGAATCAGCTTTCTGTAATACTGCCTGTAATTATGTCAGTTAAGTAGGTTGTGATTTATCAGGAGCGGGACTTCCGACGTAGAAACTGAAGGCAATAACCAGATCCAGTAAACAACTGGGAGAAATAGTGTGATTTGCGTTGCTGCCTGGGGCAATAAAACAGTCACTGAATATGGTCATCTTTTAATATTGTCTGCAATGTCAGAAAATTTCTGCAACCTTGCCTCGCACTAATTTGTTCATCATCTTTGGCAATTTTTGGACTCCTTCTCCCTCCCTTTCAAAAAATAAACAAATACCTAATAAATTTACCAGTTACAGGTTATACAAATGCATTGTAGAACAGCGGTGAGTGCTACTTCAGGAGAGGGTACTGTGCTCTGACCTTCCAGGTCTCTGCAATACAAAAATGATTTCTGAGTATTCATACACATTACATTGCAGAGCTCCTTCCAACAGTCAGATTTATTTTTTCTTTTCTGAAAAAAAAAAAGAAAAAGAAAAGATGTGCTCACAGAAAGATTAAATTTTTTCTAAAGTATCAGAAAATATTAATTGATATTTGCAGAGGATTTTTGCCTGTTTTGCCTTCTGTGGTTGTCCCGAGCTTGAGCATTTTCGAGTGGTTTTACAGTGTATTGTTTTCCATCCCCTTCTCCTCTGACGTCTTTTGTGCTAACAGTTGGAGAATGAAGAAGAGAGGACAGACAAACTAAACAAAGTTCTTAACTCTTTATACCACAGAGATAAGTCTAAAAAAGTGTCTAACAGTTAATAACTTAAAAAAGCAGTCATAGGAACAATAATAAATTCTTATTCTTTTGGATGGCAAATCATGGGCGCCTGATGGTTGAAATACGTCCAACTCTTTACGACTTCTGGCCAGTGTGATGAGGTTCAACCTCACTTAACCTCAAAACACTCCAGTTACACAGAGACAACGATGAGGTCTTGTGCCAGCAAACGCTCAAATTTGATGTTTAAATAAACTCCTGGTGGGCTCTTCATGTGCGGTTCCTAACGTGTACTGAAAAACTTCAGTTACTTCAGGAAAAAAAAAAAAAATCGCATAGCGATGCTCAGACAGCATTCGTGGATAAAAGGTCTTGTTTATCAAGTTCTGCCTAAATTACTCATGCCTTAGAACAGATTTTCATTTTTGTTGTCTGCTCAATTTGAAAAATTTGGAAGACCTGGCATCGTCTTATAAACGAGAGAGGTTTATTAGGATTCTGATGTGTTTATTATTAAACAGTGGTCAGTCATTTACTTACAAATAAATAAGCAGTTAGTGAGGTAGGGCAGTAATAGAGGCTTTGGGTACTGATATATTCTGAAATTTGAGATCGTGCTGCACTGCGTTTAACAGCCTTTACTTTGCAAGGATGAACCCTGTGTGAAATGAAGCTGTAAGTCCAGATGGGATTATGTCGAAGGAAAAAGTAGTTAATTAAAAGATTGCTCTGCAGATAAGTACTTGTCAGTGACTTCGACAACATATCAAAACTGATGACCAAAAGTCGGTCACATGATGGTGTCTGCTAAAATAGTCCTGGGCATGGTCTGTCTGTCATACTAGTCACCTTCCTCCTCTCAAAACTGGTCTTCAGGGTTTTGCTTTGTTGGTACTTTCACCAACAACTTTGTCCCTGGAAAAAATGCAGTATGAAAACTATTATAAGTAATTTACTTGATATCCTGGCAATACTTCTATCCTTCCACTTTCCATTTTTGTGAGACTAACCCACTGACATGTCTTTTTTTTTTTTTTTTTCCTAACATCTGTTGAGAATTTCGGTTTGTTGCTCCTGAGAGAAGCCTGTGAAAAATGTTTTTGTGAAGTAAAATCTTTATGAAAACCTACTTTTGGGTTGGTAATTAAATTAGTGAGAAACTTCAAATCTTTCTTCCCATCACCGCTGGACTGTCAACACCTTCAAGAAGCAGCTTCAGATAAGGGCAGATACAATCCCAATCTAAAGTGGGGGCTTCAAAGCCTTTATAGTTTTATAGCCTCTTGACTGTGTCCCGTACCGTGGGGTGTACGTGTGCCAACCAGGGAAGAGGGTGCTGCTGCCCAAGTGACAAATTGATCCCAGTTGTAAGGCACGGCCCACGGCAGTCTCAGTGCTGGAAGCTGCTTCCCACCTTCCCGTGTCCCCTGCTTCGAGTAGAGTAGATCAAAAAGGACTTTAATGCCTTTTTTTTTTTGCTTTTGACTGATTTGTTTGCTGAAGTTGACAAGTTGTCTAATAGACATCTGTTCAACTTCCTGTATATCTAATAATAGAGTGAAATCAAAATGGAATCGAATGGAATACATTAATTAAAATGAAAGTACTTTCTCCAGTGTTGAAAAGAACACATGACAAAGGCATTCATAGACTCCTCTGTGTTGGCTTTGTGTGTTCTTGGAGACAAGATGCTCTTTGCTCCAGAGAATATAGTCTAACACAAACCACAATGGATGCGAAAGGATGGTATGAAGAAACAGAGAAGCACGTCTGGTTTGTCTGGTGAATGATTGTAATAGACTAAATTATAGCCTATTAATACATTAAATAGTAGTAGACTAAACAGACTAAACTGTATGAATTTAGTTGTAAACATCACAGTGAAGGAGACTTTTGAAGAGGGATCTAAGGAAGTATGTCAGTTATCTTTTAGAGTTTATGGAGAAATCTTTTGCAGCATGAGAGGTGTAGGACAAATGAAGAATATGGGGACACACTAAGACGTTTCCTTCAGAAACAGATATAGGGGTCTGGGATATCTGATCCCATAGTCAGTCTGAGGTAGAACTTGCATGACTGCCTGTAGGTGCTGGGAATGAAAATAAGGTTGAAACAGACTGTGGGAAGCTGTAGAAGGGAGATCTGTCTGATGGGATGAGGGTATGGGTAGCTGGTGGAGACACGCATGTCAGTTTTGCAGTAGTTCATATAGGTGGAACAATGAGAAGAAGGACTTGACAAGAAGAAAAGAATGCTGTTGAAACAAGAAATGGTAGGATTAAAAATTGAAAATCTAGGGTAGGTATTTGTAGAGATGAATAAGAGAGGCTGGGTTTTAGCTACACTATGTAGAAAGAAACTAGATGTGAAAACCTGAAGAGATGTTGAAGCCGAAGTTATGTGCCAGCAGAAATTTGCCAGTGCCAAACACTTCAGCTCTCATTGCCCTTGATGCAGACCAGGCTTTGCCTCTGCCATCTCCACACAGCAACAAAGATCTTGCTTCTTCCAGCAGAGGAGTGGAGGTCCTTCAGAGAATTTAGGCTTTAGACTATTTCCAGCTGGTCTGAGCCAACATGACCATAGGCATTGGAATCAAGAGAAGATAATTTGTCTTCTCTATACTTTTCAGTGATCTGCTGGCAGTCACCCGGGAACTGGTGAGGCTATGCCTATGCAAAAGACAGATGTTGAAATCCAGAAAGTCTTATAAATTGCCTCATGTTCACATACAAGTCTTAACCAGAGGGGTAAAAAAACCAACCCCAAAATAACACTAAAATCGGTGCCTGAGCTCTCTTCTCCAGGAGTATTAGTCCAACGATCAGTGCCAGGGTCCTGGGACACTACAGGTGTCTATGTATTGGTCAGAATTTGAGGTGAGAGGTCTCACTTCAGGCTCACAAGAATTACTCTACAAAAATCCCCATTTGATGTATTGCCTTACGAACAGAGCTGATTCCAGATCACTAGTTTTTGAGTTACTGAACTAAAGAAACTTACTTGAGATTTCCAGTCTCTTTCTGTAGTAGTCTTGTAACTTTTATTGCAAGTTTTAACCAGACTTTTAAAATCTCTAGGAATACGAGCTAAAAAAACCTTTTTTTTTTCTTCAGAAATACATCTTTCTTACATACTACAGAACTAACTCCATTTTCGTTGCTACCTACAAAATGAAAATTTTCACAGCTTTGCCACATTGCTCTTCTGCTGCGCGCAGTAAGCTGGAGTAGTGGGGGGCAAACAACGTTCCCAGTATTTAATAACTTCTGAATCCTCTTATTGATGACTTTATTATGCATCTTAATGCTTCTTGCAAGAAACTGAGGGTTATTAGTTCTAGTAAATAAAACTTAGAATTCTTACCCAGAAATCTGCAGGCTTGGGCAGTTATACAAAACTGTATTTATTTAAAAAATACATTTGTGTGCATAGTGCTTTCACTAGAAAAATAGTCTGTCACAACTATTTCAATAGCCTTGATCTCTAGTGCTGTATTTTCAAAAATATTTGATTTATGTTCAATTTAGATACTAATCTTTGCTAATAAAAAGGGCGTATTTCAAACATGTTTTAAACTTATTGTGTATGTGAACGCAAGAGTTTGGTTGATTCCCTGCCCCCCTTTCTCTTTCCCATCAAGTACAGAGGCTGTTTAGTTTAGATATATTTTAAAAGTATTAGCACTGGTCTTATTCTTCCTCTCTTAATGGACAGGCCATGATGATATATTTGTATCCAAAAAGTGAGCTGTGGTTGCCGTTTGGTCAGGTCCAATAGTTTAGATCCCTGGCAGAGTGATGTGTACGTGTTGTGCTGCATCTTTGAATCCAGTCAGATGGATTAATGCAAAAGACAGTACACGTTAATGTTTATAAGGGTAGCGTGATGCAGATTAATGTTTATACGGATAAATGAACTGAAGTTGTTGAGATGATGAAAATGTAGTCACAAAACTATCACAGATGGAAAGCATTAAACAAATTGTTTAGAACTGTGCAATCATCCGATTAGGGAGAAATTGCTGTTCTGCTCTAAAACAACTGCTGCTTATAATTTTTTAAAGATACAGTGTTGTATACTTTGGAGAGTTAGGAACAGCTTAAATAAATTCTGATAGATCATGAACTAAATTCTTCTAAAGAACTAACTTTCTACTGTCTTATCAGAGCTATAGGTAATAAATTTGAATTCTACAACCAAGAAAAAGACACATCAATTATTTCTAGCAGCTCCTCTAGAAAAGACACATCTTATAAGCTTGTATCTTTTTCTATTTAAGTTTATAAACACTTAGAATCATCAGAATGCGTATTTCTAAATCCAGTGTGATCCTTGAGCGTACAAGATACTTAAACAATGAAGATAGTGCCAATGAGGTGTAGTCAGGCAAATTGTTCCCTCACTTTTTAGTATGTTTGGATTAAATTGAAATGAGTGGCGTGGGGTTGTAGCTTCATGTCCACCAATATGCTCAAATAGTCCAGTGCTTGTGTAATAAAAAGGTAATGTTATTAACTTAATTTGTGGTCCTAAACAACTGGCACTGCATAAATTGGCTGGTGGATTTGAAATTGCACTGAAACATCAGCTCTGCGACGGAGTCTCCCGAAACAACCAGTTGCAAATACTTTAAAGTGTGTCTTCAAAGTGTGATTTGACGTAAAGTCATAATATGAACTCCGCTTTGTGTTGGTCTAGCAAATCTCAAACTTAAATATTTGTGATTTAAAAGTTTGTATTTATTAATATTCTAAATATATCTGCTTCTGACAATACGTGTAGCAGAGTAAATTAATGCTCCTCAAGAAGCACCATCGTCTGACTTCTAGTAAAGTTCATGAAACATTTGGCTTGTACTGCAAAATTCCCCCAAAAATGTTTTAATCCAAAATGACTGTCATAGAAATTGTGTAACGAACAGATATATTTTGAAACAACATAATTTTTTGAGGTTTTTCCCTGAAAAATGAAGATATCCTGGCAATGAAGATATCCTGGCATACTTTACTTCTCCCATTGAAGAAATGATGGTTGTGTGCTCAAGTTACTCCTTCATCATTTGAATGTTGTGACATTTGATTCTCTAGCAGAATAATTCTTTTTTTTTTTTTGTGACTGGACCAGAAGTAAACTCATTAGTTGGGGAAGATTCAGGGAAACGTGGGGAAGGACAAGGACTGCCAAATCTTGTAGGAATCATTTTCCATACTCAGAAGGCGTTAGGAACACAAGAACAGAAATTAAAAATTAAGTAACGTGGGGTAAGTAGAGCGATCGTGCAGATTTATTTCATGCCGAGGATAACTAGCATATGGGATTAGTTTCAAAATGTGATAAAAGTTAAAAGCTGTAATTAGGCACAGATAGAGAGCAGCTGTGGAAGGGACACCACAGGCATGTGCTGAGTCCCGGCGCAGCCACACGCTACCAGCCACTTTTTCCAGGGTCAGACCTTTTGTAACGATCCTCAGTGCCTCAGATCATGTTTACTCTCCGCGCCGGTGACATCATCCCGACTTTTCACATGCAACGTAATTGATTCCATGTTTTAATTAATTTAGCCAGTACATTGATTGCTGTAATCTGATTTATTTAGCTGATAAGCTACTGCCAATTGCTTCAATTTTGCCTATTTCATGGAAATGCTTGCGTTTGTAATTCTCAGCTTGATTCTTGTATTTGTTTTTTTTTTTTCCTTCTTCTCATATATCAACCTTAATGAGGACTTTGCCCTTCTTTTTGAAAGATCCTCTTCATGCTTTCTGCCATTTTTACTTCTATAGAGTTCAAATATTTCAATAAATACCATTTAACTGTTTTAATCTTTCAGATTTTTTCCTGTTTCCATCCCATTTTTTTGGATCTGTAACTCCTTAAAGCATAACCCTCTAACTTTTGTCTTTTGTACTGTCATTTATTCCACTGGATTTGCTGTCATTGCCAGGTTGGGGCTCAGGACTGTGTTTTGCTGTTGGCTCGAAGTGTCATTAAAACGTGTGATTAAAAGTCTGTGGCAGTCTGGTTGAAAATGGAATTGACTTCTAGGAAGCCTTCTTGTGAAAGTCTGAAATCCTTGAAGGTTCTGCTTCAGAAAAAGAAATAAAGCCGCTATTATTTTTATTCTTGCGTAAATGTGATGAAAATAAGTATATGGAAACATATTTATAAAAGAGAATGGAAAAAAAGCACCCAGCATTGCTAAAATTCCCTTTATTTTAATTAATATTTCTAGCTTGGCCACAAAAATGTTTTTTATTTCCCTGGAAGCAAGGTTATAATCCAGAGGGTGAGGGTGGCCTATTACGGTTACAAAGTGTGTTTTCGTAACTTGTTTGTGCGCTGCAAAATGACTCTAAAATACATAAAATGAGGCAATAACGCTATTCCTCCATTATTAGCCCTTGTAAAATTATTTTGAAAAAATAAAGTCGGAGACACTTTTACGTGTCATAAATGTCAGCTTTGCCATCAGTGGAAGTTGCAGAAATTCGGGTACTGGGAAGGACAGTCGTGATTTGCTCTCAGCCAGGCGTCAGGGTCAGTACATTGTCTGAAACGCTGTTCCTGACTCATTAGTGTCACTTCGCAGTATTACCGATTATAGTGGAGTTGAGTATTTGGCTTCTTGGGTAAATCTTGCTGAATTACAAGGTATTTTAGCTACCAGTTGAAATGAAAAGGCAGTTTATGTAGTGTTTCTGCTTTTTTCTTATGCTTTTGTTCAGGAAATAGATGGAATAAGCTGTTGTGATTGAGATGTCAGTGTACTTATCAGTTTTGAAGTTCTACTACACTTAGTAAAGAGAACGAAATATTTTGTTCATCCCTAATAGGAAGTGTTTGTGCAGCAGTTGCTTTCCATCCCTCATCTTTCCTATTTAAGATGCATCCCTAATTTAGTATTCTCAACCTTTAATTCACGGCTTTAATGACAAGTTTAATGTGTCTTTATCACAGAATCAGAGTGGTCAGGGTTGGAAGAGACCTCTGGAGATCATCTAGTCCAACCCCCAAGAGTAACTGAGTCACTTTTGATGATGTTCTGGAGATGATGGGTACCTTGCTAAACTCTCTGGAAAGATATGTGTGCAGTTTTAATTCCCTGTTAGTGAGTGAATTAAAGAGTTGCTTTCATGTGCTGTTTCCAAGTGCTCATTGGATTTTGACCATGATTTTCCTTTTGGCCTCTAAAGAGAAATGAGCAGCTCAAAATACTGAACCATTCCTGTGTTGTTCTGAATAACTTGGGTACTTTGAGGACCAGAAGAACTCAGCTAACAAAGGTTCTGAGAAGCACTTG
This sequence comes from Charadrius vociferus, assembly GCF_000708025.1. NCBI lineage: Eukaryota > Metazoa > Chordata > Aves > Charadriiformes > Charadriidae > Charadrius > Charadrius vociferus. The sequence continues at coordinate 10,777,252 of NW_009647731.1, read as the reverse complement.
GGGAGAGGCATCTGCTGCAGGATAAAGCTCGGTCAGCCTCGTCAGTGCTGACCCAGAGCAAACAAACCTTCCCAGAACCTCACGTGGTCAGAATCACGCGTGAGAAGTGCCTGCGGAGCCAAGCAAAAATGAGTTGGGGCATGAATGAGCTTAAACGCTTGACCTAGGGAGCTTGGGTCTGTAAAACTCCCTTGTGCGCCCTGCTGGTGGCCCGGGGGCCGCAGCATCGGCTGGGGACGCGCACAGAGCTGGGCTCTCCCAGCGCCCGTGCAGTCAAACCCGAGCTCAACCTGCGGCGGTTCTGCTGCGTTTAAACTGAATGCATAATTGAAAGGTGACTAGATGATCTTCTGATGGTCTTCAAAACAAGCAAAAAGACAAAAAAACCCAACCACAAAAGCCTCCTGGGGATGCAGTTAATGTCCTTCATTGTCAATTCGCTTTCTCATTTCTCGTATCCAAAGTCATCAAGAATAGTGTCACAGATACAACTTCAAAAGAATTGACTGGTTCATTTTGTCTTCTGGAAGAGCATTCAAAAGTGAAATAGTTACCTTTGTCAACTTGCCATCTACTACATTATATTCTTTTTTTTTTCCTTTCTTTCTTTCTCCCCCTCCTTTGCCTTAGTGTCTTTACTTTGGAGGCACTGGATACTGTTTTCAGATAGGAAGTTGTTCAGTCTCATCCAACTAAGATTTTCCTGGGTACTACTAGGGTTTGGTTTTTGGTTCTTTTTTTTCTTTCCTTTTTTTTTTTTTAGAATGCATCCCTGAAAAGCAAGTCCTTGGAAAAACCTCAATATAATTTCAGTCTAGCCCTTTGGTAGCCATTTCTCAGTCACCATATTTCAGGATAATAAATTGAGGTGGGTTAGAATAATTATATTATATGACAGCTCCTCATAAATAAGCTGGGAATTTTATACTTGTTGTTTTATGTGCATTTCTTTCAAACGTGTCCAAAACAGTGGGCTGTACTTGGATTTTAGTGTTCAGCAGTGGAGTCAACGGATTGGATTTGCAGGTAAGGCAGAAGCCTTTGCAGGTTGCTGTGAATTCCAGCTGCGAACGAGAACTGCTATGAATTGCTGTGTTCCCAGGAAATGTTTTCCATTGGCCCCTATTCATGTTTACTACAAGAATAATAAGAGTCAAAACACAATGAGTTATTGTTTCCGCACGGCACAGCAGGGTTAGCGGATTTTGAATGTGTTTTGTCAAGTGATTAGGTCTGCTCGCTTCTCAAGATTGAATTGCAAATCATAAACCAGTTGTATGATTTTTGGGCACAAAGCCCAAAAGTTTCGTTCGGAAGATGTCTTTAGGGTTTACCCTTGTTGCAACTTCTTGTTTTTACCCGTTTTAAGGTTCCCTGTAAGTTATACTTGTCAAACTGTAATTCTTCTGTCTTCGTCGTTGATAATATTTTGCTAAGATGCATTTTTCTTCTTGGAAACATTCTATTTTTGAACAATGATTTCAAAAGTTCTTGGTTTTTTCTTGTTAGAGTAACTGCAACGAGTCGGCTAACTGAGAATATCCTGAGCGTTTTACTGTACTTCCTTTGTGACTTGTGCTTTCTGGTTTTAATTAAGAATTCTTTTCATTGAATTTTGTTGTTGTTGTTGTTTATGCTTCATTTTAACTGTACTCTTATTTTGGTTCAAGTTAGTGTTTCCAAGGCATACTGGTCTTTAATATTTCTTAATGTATGTGTCTAGTATGAATGGAGCATTACGAGAAAAACCACATTTCAACTCACTGTTTTATATAAATATTACCGTTAATGTGTATTGCTTATCTTGTCACTGTGTATTGTGTGTTTTGTTTTTGAGGACGACTTGCTGTGTTTTGCTGGGGAAGGAAAAGAAATAATGCTTTAAACTGAGTAAGAAATGAGCTTAAATGCAAAGGTCAGATAGATTAGACTTCTGATTTGAGGTGGAAACATTTTCTATTTCCAGTAATTAATATCCGCTATATTTCAGTCCTAAAATGTGAAAAGTTAATTTGTTTCTTCCTTTTAAAGTTTCTCTGGTTTAAAATCATTGATCATTTACTGTGACAAGGTCATGTAAACCAGATGTAGCTCTCCTTCGGAAAAAAAAAAAATTTGACAAGGCTGTAGTGTTTCTCCAATAAATGAACGTTGCCGTAGTGTAACAGCAAAGGATGGGGGCTTCTTTTGAGCATTTTTACACCTAGTTTGAAAGCTCAGGTGTCATGAAGCTTTTTGACTCCTTGTAAATTGAATTTTAAACCTGTTATTTTTCTTTGATTTGGAAAACGTGAATGCTGTGTTCATCTGTAAAAACGACGCAAGTCCTCACTTCTTCAAAATTTAAAATGAAAAACTGAGAACAACTTGAACCAAGACCGCACCCCAGGCGTCCCCTCGGTGCTGTCAGTCTCAAAGTACAGCAGTTGTCAAGTGGTGTTCTTCATACTTTTTTTTTTTTTCGCCTGTGGATTTAATGTTTAGAGGTGAAAGTAGGTTTTCTGGTATTCCATTTTTAAGCAAAATGGAAACTAATTTATAATGTGAGTTATTTATGTAGGAGTTTCCTTCAAAGACTGCTTTCAACGTGAATCACAGGTTTCAGTTAATGGTACGGTTTAAAATATTTTAAGTTTTGAATTAGGACCGGTTCTTTGCCTGTTTCCTTTCTTTCTTCCACTGTTTCATCCTGCTATGGAGGAAATGAAATCCGGGTTCTCTGCAGAAGCACAAAGTGAAGATGGTCAAATGCTTTCTTTGTTCTGGGGGAGGTTTAAGTAGCATTTAAGGAAACTGAGACTTATGATGAGAAACAGCGTCATTTCAGAGCTTAGCAGGAGTGCCATGTTTCTTTTTTTGAATTAGAAATACCAGACCTCAGTAAGGCTTCTTATTAATTCTGAACCCATTCGGTCCAGAAAATGTAGGAAATATTTTCCTGTGACTAATGTGGATTTTTTTAAAATTGGCAGTTTTCCTTTTTCCTATTTTAAAAATGAGAAAGTCAATAAATTTGTCACTTAGTTTTCATGACTTCTTTGCTTATTTTCCTGTAAATGGCAAGATGTACTTTTAAAAAAAGAATGTTAGCTTGCTTGCATCTCTAGATTATGCCTGTGACAAATTTAAAAATGCGATGTTTTGAGGAGTGTATTCAGGGGGCTGAGGGAAGAGGTACCGCTGCCCCGGCACGCGTGGCTCTGAAGAAGAGCAGCACAGGACACGGCCGCTGCAGGCTCTCTTTCCAAATCAGTATTGATCGAAACCAGCTTGACCCAAATCAGCCACCGCCGAAAAGCTGCTTTAGGAGTAGTTTACCACAAAAAACGTTTGAACCAGCAGACTTTTTTCGAGGCGATGTTGGCTCTGTGGCCGAGCTCGCTCCCCGAGTCTCAGTGGGGCGGCGTTGCACGTGCTCACCTGCCTTTCTCGCCAGATGTAGCTGGTTTTCACTTTGGCTTATGTTAGGTAGCAGTAAGAAAGATTAATGCACTCAGAGAATAAAAATATTTGGATCTTGGCTTCCCAAAATAATTTTATAAAAATGCCGATCAGTTCCTATGCTGTGAGAAAAAAAAAAATCAGCACATGGAACTTTGAATTTCTGTGTAAATACCCACTGATGCCCTTTTTATTGCTATTGCTGTGCTTAAATTTTTTTTTTTTGCTGTTTTCTAACTTTCGCTATTGCTGTGCATAAAAATAATAAAATAATTCCTCCTCTTTTTTATTTTTTTTTTATGTTGGTATTTTAGCGGGAATGCGTATCAGCATTTGAAACTCAACTTTTGGTTGTGGAGAGAGCTTGCAGTTTTGCGGGGGGCGGGGGGGGATATTGGTTCGGGTTGTGCAAAGAAATAAAACCTGAATTGTACAGGAGTATGTCAGGCTTCCTGCTCTTCGCATTCCTCCCGGTCCCTTGAGTCTAAAAGTATTTCTGGGGCCGATTGCTGGATGAGGCTGCCTTTGAAGACCACTGCTGGTACTTTCAGCTTATTACTCAGTGTCGCTCAGCAATATTGCCTGTGCTTTTGACAAAGGCACGTATGTGTGCGTAGCTGGACCAAGAAATCAAACCAATATCTGCCAAGACAAACCATTGTGTAGAGAGGCTTTAGGTCGCTTCGGCTTTTTCCTTATTTTTTTACCGATGCTTAGCAACGTATCTTATAGGCACTGTTTTTTCACAGAAGAAATCCTCCTTGTATTAAGTGCTTTTAAGAATGGTATGGGGGTGGGAACAAAGAATTTTAACACCTCTCTGCAATTTTTTAATGGGGTCACGGTGGCAAGGTTGAATTATAAATGAAATCTCTCCTATATTCAAATTTCAACGGGCAAATGCTATATAATTAACTTGCTGGTTTAGGAGCATAGGAGAGAAGAGAAAGAAGTGACAGTTAATTCACTCAGCAAGAATCGGGCTGTATTTTTAGCTTGGAGACTTACGGGATATTTCTGTAAAGAGAGACAGTTGGCATCTGCGGTTGCTCAGTTCCCTAAAATCACAGCTACTTTCAATCTACAAAGTTGATTTTTCTGAACTTTAGGGTTTTTATTCTCTTCTGTAGATTACAGTTTTCAACAGCTCCATGAGAAGATAATCTTCACAAGGGCAAAGTCCCAAGAATTCAAATGGACATTTAGCAGTACTGTACCTCCTAGTACTGTTGCTCATTTATAATGCTTTGTTAATAGAACTGTTTCCACCAAATCCAGTCATTTCAAGTGATAAAGATGAAAAGTTTCCAGAGGTGTCTGTAGAGAATGCACAGAAATAGGTAAAGTGTAAAAAAAATGGTAACAAACCATTAAAATACGTTCCAAAACCCAGTGATAGTTGCATAGATGAACAAAATGCAGACTTGCAGCAGGATGGCTTCTATGTTATTCTTAAGAAACAACTTGCCGAGTGGGCTGCGTGGCACAGTGGCGTGCAAGGTCTGGTCATACTCATACAGGGCCAGGCTGGGGTACTGACTAAAGAAGCAAGCCTTAGAAAATTAACTGGCTATAAATTATAACGTGATGAGGCATCTTCCAGTTACGCGCTTGCAAGAGAAATTTTGTCTTCAAACCCATGGTTTTATCTGGTTTGGGATTTCTATAAACTAATGCGCCAGCTCCTTGGGAGGAGAAGCAGAGGTTAGTGGGAAACTCAGGAGGTATAAAATGAGAAAGTTGTGAGGAGGAAAAAATAAGCTTTTAAAGCTTTATAATGGTAACAATAGCGCATTCAGGACTTACAATAAGGGTTAAAGTTGCCCTAACATATTTTCTACTATCTGATCAGTCAGGGTCCTTCTGGAAATAGAGGTCACTAACTGAAATTGTTTTAATAAAGCACAGAAATAATACTTAATTGATAGAGATGTTTTTCAACAAGTAATTTAATTTAATAGAGTATATGATCTCGTGTTGAATTGGGATTGCTCCCCCAGCATTATTCACCTAGAGAAGGGGCTTTAGAAGTCAGTTGGCATCATCTTAAATGTAAAGCAAACTTTATCATGTGCCACTCAGCAGGAGCAGATACGTAATTTTTCTTTTTGGGGGTGTAATTTCTTTTTCAACCAATAACAGAGCTCAATCTGTTTTTATTTTCCATTAAATTCTTTTAAAGCAATCTGCTTAGTTTTAAATAATGAATAAAGGGAGTACTTTCCTGAATCCATATGCTGTTGCCTTCAGAGCAGTAGCCATTGAAAGGTGGCCGAGTTTTAACTTGAGCATTTGTTATTACGGTGACACAAGTTCCCATTTGCCTTCTCTAAAAGCTTAACTGTGTACCTGAGATTATTTTACTGATGCTTAACATTTCGGGAAAAGGTTTCTTTTTCAGATGGAGTTTAAATTATATATATTTAAGTACCTTTACAGAAGGTTATTTTTATCATTAAAGTTTTTATTTTGGAGGGATTCAATGGAGAAATGTTGACTAAAACAGGTAAGCTTTGTAAAGACATTTTGGAATTTTTAAGGACTATTATTTTTCTGCCATTCAAACCTTAGTTGAAGAATCTGGAATCAACCTTTGTGTGTAGAAGAAATGTAAATACGGTCAATCAAATGTAAGTTTGTAAGACCAAACATATCTGGCTTTAAACTTTTCCTGATGATAAGCTCATTACCAAGTCTTTATATGTGTCGTTTATACTGTCTGTGTTAAGCTTAAAACATTTCTGAAGTATTAATAGTACAGTGATTTGGGTTTTTTTCCAAGAAATTGGTGTTTTCTCGATTGCTCTGGGAGACCCTTCTCCTGCCGGAGTGTTGCGTTGTGGACCTGTGCCCCAGGCCAAGGAAGGACTGGTCTACAGCACAGTCTGGCAAGCCTTGCCTTACTTCTCCCCAGAAAACGCTTGGCTGTGGTGCTTAATAAATTTGCTAGAACCTTCCTCATAGCGGTTTCCTATAGCTGCACAGCTGGAGCTGGCACAGACCTGATTGCGAGGGGGATAACACACTGACGGCGCTCGATGTAGTGCGTGGAAGTGGAGTAAAGGTGTAAACGCTGAGCAACAAGAGTTGGGCTGAGCCAGTAAGGCTACGGTGAAACTGAAGGCACGGTGGCTTTAGGTACTGTAAGAGATGGAATCTGGGGCCAGGAACACTACACGCCAAAAGATGAACTCATCCAGAGTATCAGGCTTCAGTATTATTTGAAAGCAACGAGTATCGAACAGCGAGTAGGGAACGGCTTTGAAAGTGCTTTTGGCATGGGTCTGCGGAGGCTCGGCTCGGCGTAAATCCATTCCAGGACACAAACTTACAGTCGGCCTAGAGGTGCAGTAAATACAAACTTTCCAATTTAAGGAGTTAAAATAACTTTACACTTGTGTCACCACCAGAAGCTCAACTTGCAATTTTTTCCTTGGTGAACTTTGAGAAAGGAGGAGGATGTAATAGAAGAGGCAGTAGGGCTGGTAGTAAAACCGACCTATTGGGATACCAGAAAGGTGTTGGCCACACATCAAAAACCTAATGGATTTCAAAGAGGGAGAGAGAGCCATGAAGTGTTTTTGACTTGGGTGTTTATCTAAAGCAATTGCCAACAATAATTAGTGGAGAATGCAATCTTAGCAAGTACTATTCAGATTTGCTTCCTTCAAACCACATTTTCCTAGTTAAGTCTCAAGAAATCCATTGTGCTTTCATGTTAGGAATCAAAACATAGATAAAAGTAATGAAGTCATTCTAAACTTCGTAAAGCAGGCTCCGTTTAGTTTCACATACTAAATTCAGGCAATCGGCAGTAAAATGTTTGTAAGGCATTTCTGTGGATGAATAGGGACAGGTTCTTAAGGATGTCTTGCAAAGAAAAGCATTTAATGAGCTCCTTTGTCTTTAATAAAGCATGAAGAATATTAAGCTTTTCTATAGTAAGGGCGACATTTGAGTAGAGATTTGTCTTAAAGATTTTTTCTGATTCTTCCAGACACGTTGCTTAGCTTACCTGTGGCAAGCCCAGTGAGCTGCGGGTGTGGAAAGAGTAGAAGACAGACAGGGCTTGGTGACCAGTTTGCTTCCCTGAGCTGGTGTCATATCCTCTGCACTTTGGATCTGTTGCCATTTCTGAAGCTTGCTGAGAAAGTTCTACCTCTGTTTATTCTCTTATTGAAAAAAAAAAAAACAACCCACACTGCTTTTTCTCATGAAGTAGTTATTTCACTTACCTGTTTTTCCACAGCAGTTGATTTGATTTTGAGTCAACTGATGATCAGTAGAAGACTTCATTGAGGGTGTTGTAAGCGGGGAACGGTGTAGAGTGGGTACCTTTCAGATCCTGTTCAAGGAGCCTCCAATGTTCTAACCTCAATGAAGCAAGTACACGAACATATGAAGTATTTTAATTTGGAGCAGATTGATGCAGTACTTGAAGCTAAGCAATTATACTTGCCTCTGCTGTCTCTGCAGCCAGAATAAAGACCTGATGCCAAGAAACGATTTAGTCTTTGCGCAGTTTATGTCCCCAGATGCTGACCTCCTAGTAAGCATCTCTGTTGCTATTTGAATTTATATGGTTCTATTCTCAAACTCCTATTTCAGCTCCCCTGTTTAAGTTGACTCTTACACTGGTGCCTTTTTAAACCTGAAGTTCAGAAATTCCACGATTTCTTTTACTGGTATTTTGCAATAATGTTATTAGTTTAGCCTGCAACGGCCCCAGGTGTGTGACGTGTTCTCTCACTTTCTTTAAAGAGTTTTCTAGCACTGTAGGGCCAATTTTTCTCACACGCAGCAGCTATATAACGTTATTCAGCAACAGTAGCATCAATTGGATTCATAAAAATAAGGAAGTTTTAACTGCTTCAACGATGCTCTTATGTGTATGATTCTGGCTAAATTAAGTCACAAGGGCTCTGTAGGTGAGGTTAACAAGATTCAACTTTGGTGGGTGTATCTTTGAGAGCTCGGGGCGTTATGTCGTGCCCACCCGGCTAGTGCTCGCACTGCTAACGGTCTGTCGCTCTGTGGAGCTCGGGGATCGGACTTGAAGTTAAGGGCGTATGTTTAAGTTAGTTCTACCAGCGAAACTCAGAAACCAGGATAAATGAGGTAAAAAAGCTGGGGGCCGGAGGGCCAGGGAGCTTCACCTGGGAAGGTGGTTTATTGCCTGAGGCTTGCAGAAGGCAGCGCGGAGGCTGCTCGCTGGTTTTAATACGCTTTGCACAACCGGGGAAAGGGAGCGCTCTGTGCTGGTGGTTTTTGCAAGTGATGTAATAATTAAGTGCAATATGGCAACAACGGCAAGTCTCTTCTGGTCGGTTGTGTTTGAAAGTATTTCCCAGATAGAGTTGCACTTCTGGCGGTGGGCTCCAGCGAGCATTAAATGAATGTGAATTCTAAAATACAGCGGTAGAGGTATTTTCAGAAATGCTGTATGTCGCCATTAGGAATGTGTGATGCACGATTTATTTTTCCCACGCGCCACCGATACAGTTATTTTGCAAGCTATGTTTTGCTTTCAACCTTGGTTCAAGCAGACTGCTCTGTAGATCAGCTCTGCTTTCGTCTCCTGTCCATCTGCAGATTAATTTTATTGCTTCACACGGTTTTCATTACGCGTATTGAAGTTAGTTGCATAAATTAAGATCACGTGGACAATATACATAACCAGTTCTTGTGTTCTCTGATCCTGTTTGCAGTTGATGAAGGTCGTATTAAGGACCTGGGCAGAGTGAGAGTACTTCACAAGAGAACCATGATGCCTTACAGCGTGTATAAGAAGAGAAGGAAGGGGCCAAGCGACGAAGCCAGCGTTCAGCAATACGCAAGTCTGGTTGGACAGACCTGTTCAGAAAGAATGTTGTTGTTTAGAAGTTGAAAAATCATTACACGGCATTTCGATGGCGCTACGTTTTATTGCACTGCCACTGGATGATATGTACTATAGTTGTGTGTTGGTATGCCCGCTCAAATAGCAGTATGAAATGCAGGTATATATCTAGGCTTGTGTGAATACATGGTACTGTGTCTAAAGGCCAACTCCAATAAAACTTACAATACAGCAAGGCTTTAGCAATATAAGTTTAGAAAAACATGCTTGCAATATATCTTAATTAAGTAGTTCTAGACTTTCTATGCATTTTCAGTAATTCTAAGTATCGAAGCAGAATGAAAAACAGGTGTCTTTTTTTTTTTGTAGAGACAAAGGTTGACTAAATCTAGATTAACAATAATTAAATTACAAAAGTTTTCAAACAGCACCTTGGATATTTGTCGTTAAAAATTGCCATGAAATTTATGCTCGCATTGATACGCTCCTGAACTCTTGCAAGAGAATTGAAACATGCTGATACTTTCTAATGTGAAATCTGGCATGGTTTAATTTTATTTCAATGGTATATTTAAAACCAGGAAGAAGTTATTTTCTCTGCACGTTCTTCATTTGTTTAAAGCAGTAGGTTAGTGTCTGAGGTCTTCGTGAATGTAGGAGTTCACAGTAGATTCTCGGTGGCAGGGGATGAAGTGCTTTGGAAAGCTTTCCCCTTTCGAGAAGGAACAGAATAGTTGCACTATAAATATACCAAAGATATGCAGCCACGTGGCACAGTGGTTTTTTGGTATAAGCCTTATCCTTTGTCTAAGAAGTGTGGATATTTTAATGCACATCACTAATGTGAAATAGAGCTTGGAAGGTTTGTCCTGTGGCTCTTCAGTACACATTTCAGAACTATACTAAAAAGCAGACGTGAGGTACCGCTGCTGGGCTCTGCGGCAGTTACGTTCTGCAGAATTGCACAGAAAGACTTAAATATCATATTCCTGCATTTTTACTGACTCTTGTTTCTGGTGCAGCAGCTCACAGGTTAACATCTTTAATAATGTTTTACTAAACACTTCTGTTGGAAACATGGGGATGTGAAGCTTTATGAAAGCACTTTATTATCTGATCTATGAACATTGTCATTAGTGTTCCGTGTCCCTATCAAGTCATACAAGTTATAGGAATTTTGGGAAATAACACTGTTGTATAATTCAGCAATGTATTGAAACATCATAACAATACCGATGCATTTGTGTTTCTTATCTTCTCGGATAACAGGAGCTAGTATTTACCTTGAATCAACTTAGTTTCCTGTTAACCTTTGAAGAAAGATTCTTATTCAAGAATATATCTGTAGGTGTTTTTCCCCAGAAAGGAACCAAATTCAATTTTACCCTCTGAGGGTTACATCTCCTATCATTCGTAGGCTTGATGTAATTTTAAACACTTGGCCAATATTATTAATCACTGATTTTTATGTGGAACATAAGTAAGAATTTGGGGATTCAGGTGCATTGCAGATTTAACTTTTTTTTTCCGTACCTGTTTGATCATTGTAATATTATTGATACAGAGTTCAGCCTCAATAGTAATTTTAAAAAGTAATTTTATGTTTCATTAATTGGGATGGATTGAATTGACCTACTCCCAATCTGCAACAAAATTGATTATTTTTGTCAGCATTATGTCTGGTGTGTTTTTTTCTGTTGCCTGGGCCCGAGAAGTTTCTGTATACTGTACAATCGAGATCATCCATGTCTTATCTAAAGCTGTTGCCACGGGAGAACCACTAAATACTACTTATGAACATTATTCTAAAGTGTTCCTTTCTGTGGAGACAGTACTCATGCCACTCAGTGAAATGTCAAATAGTGTAACGTTTTCTGCCTACACAAGGTGTTGGAAAGCGGTGATGCCCATGTGGCTTAAAATCCAAATAAATGAGAAAACTGATTTTATATCATATAAAAAGGTTACTGGGCACTCAGGAATTCCAGTATGACTTGCAAAATCTTAAAGATGATCAAAACCATTTAACGGTGGCCTCGCTGCGCTCCTGGAGGAGTTAAAGTTTCTGTTAAATGGCAAGGGAGCAGACTTAACGTCACCACTGAGAGTTGTTGAAGAGCTCCATCTTTTTGTGCCCGCTGTTTGTTACTGGTGCCACTGGTACACCTTCTAGAGATGTGTTAGACTTCTTTCTGATGCTCTGTTTCTCTTGGGGAGCTTTTAAGGACTACAGTTAAAGAAAAGTGGAGATAAAATTAAAAATTGAGTACTGCTTGAAGTTGTTGGTGTGACCGCTAAAGGTAAATGACCATTTCCTGTGAATTCTGAAATGGTGCTTTCACTTTCTGACCTCCGCTGGAACGGCAGCACCAGCACGTTGGCCTTCTGCCTCTTACTGAACTCAAATACACACACATATTAAAAAAAACAAACCCAGTCAACATGGAGATTAACTCAAAAATTCGTCGTCTGTGGTGTGCTGAGATGTGACTCACTTCTGTAGTGTTATTTTAGAAGAAAATTGGTGCACTATTTTTCAGGACTGATTACTCTATCCCTGCTTTAGAAGGGGAATAGGGTCTGAGGATGAAGTTCTGGAAGTTTTGCCATTGACTTCAGTGGAGCTGCAGATTCACCACTGTTACAATTTTATTTAATAAGATGTTGTCATTGAGAATTATTGAATTTAGAGGTATTTAATTTAGTACAAAGTATTTTATAAGGGTCTCTTAGTGTAGTTAGTTTGTGAGAGTTAATGCCTAAAGTCAGGTTGCCTTGTTCTATTGTCTGTTGATAAATGAGCATAAAATGGTGGGAAGAAAATGCAGAGCTGTGACCAGTGCTAAAAAATACCACGCTTTTTTTAATTGGAAATAAATGGGGAGCTTACTCGTTTCCAGCATCAACACATTTCAGTAAATGCAAAATAACGCGCATGTTGAGTTTGTAATTGCTTTTCAGCAGGCCTGTTTGACTTGTACGTGTACAAAATAAAGTTATTTCTAGTCTCTGTAAATAATTAATAGCTCCGAGTGTGACTTCTGTCTTACTTTGTTGAAATTCATTATCTTGGAGGTTGACTAAGCGTCCCGTGAACAGCCAAATTGGGAAAGTCAAAGAGTAACAGTGATTAGAAGGGATACCTATCCATTCAAAACATACGCTGGTGGTTTAGAACTAAATTTTAGTTCTAGCTAGACAGATTTCTAATGAGTTTATGCTTTGAAACAGAATTTATAATTCTTTTGTGACTAGAATAAAGAAAAGAGGTAGGCTTTTCACAAAAGGCGAGTAGACAGGGCTCACTGTTTGTTTTAGTTAGGCTGTACCATTTCTAGTTGGTTGAAAAAACCCGTCTTTCTCTGAAGCGAGCAGCCAAACGTGCAGCACAGAAATCTGGATTACGTTCACAAAGATAACCAAACACCGATTCCTTTTCTTGCTGACCGGGGCAGAATTCCAGCTAAATCTGGGTGCCTGAATGAGACTTTTGCTGAAGTCCAGTGCCACCGTGGCTTGAAATTTTGGTGTGCTGGGGCTTGCGGCGGTCCAGCGCGCAGGGCTCTGTCCTTCAAATCCTGCTGCATGGGAGCGTTGTTTTTTTCTGTTTCATTGCTCCTTTGGAGCCTACGTCCATCACTGTCTTAGGAGTTAATATCTTTGTTCTGTTAATATCTTTGCCGGGCAGTCATTCTGAGGCTACCAGCCTGAGCAGCCGTGCGTTGCTGCATTCCCTCTCATTCTGGTTGTCCCAGATAATCCTTCGGACATGGGTTATGTGCTTTCCTCATCAGCCTTTCCATCTCCACCTTCCCCCCCCCAGGCTTTAACGGTTCTTCTTGCTCGTTCTGTCCCAGTCCTGCTACAGGAAGAGTCTGCGTTTGGAAGGGTGTAGAAAATATTTAGGGCAGAAATCATTACCACATTTCAGGGCAAAAAATCAGTGTTTCCAGAAGCATGGTAGCCACGTATCTTACCCAATATATTTATAAAACTACCTTCAGAGCCTCTTGCACATATGATCTCACATACTGAGCATAAAAAAAGAAGCCAGATTACGTTTCCACTTGCCAAATGATTTGTTTTCTTAAGTTAGTGGAAGTGATGGAGCGTTTCCAAGCCCTGACGCCGTGGCTGTCCGTAGGAGCCCGGGGTGGTGAGCTGCGTTCCTCCCTCAGGCTCGAGCGTCAGCTGAGGACGGTGCTACGGAGAAAAACCCCGCGGAAGGGTTGGTGATGGCCCGGGGTGACAGAGAGAGGACCTGAAGGTGGCTGCTGGTCAGCGGAGCAGTAACAGGTAAGAAGCATGCGATTTGCCTTTAGTTATGAGACAGATATTAGTCTCCCGGAGGAAATAAAGATGCACTGGGGAAAACAAATGGTATAAATAACACTTTAGTTTCAGTGGTAGCCGCTAACTAAATGAGTAGACCAGCTAGGTTGATTATAATAAGCTCATTTTATATGAATTTTTTTTTAAAAGCACGGCGACTAAGTAGCTAAGTATATGAACACTTGCTAAACAGAACATTTTGTGAATAGAACTGCTTAAATATAAAGATAATGCGCAAGTACTAGGAGGGTGTTAAAATACGTTGTATGCACCAAAACAACGTTTACAGTCTATAGATGTGCAATAGTATCTCATACTGTTAATAACCATAGTATCCAGGCACTAGTTGTGCTCAGTGGATTCCTAAATAAAATAGTATTCTGTAAATTAATCTACTATATTCATTTTGTAACACATTTAAAGCTCATCTTGTGAGAGCTTTGTTTTCTAACAGCATTAAAATAAATAGGAATGTGAATATATGAAATTACCATATAAAACCAAGTATTAATTCTACCTATATTAATACGAAACAATCTTAATTCTGAAAACAGTGGCTCTTACTGGTCTTAGACAAATCAAGCTCGGAAGCTTTCCGGCTGTATCTCTTCATGGTTACGTTTTACTGTTTTTATGTTTATTCATTTCCTTATTATAACTATTCCCATCAGATTTTTGTGCTTCCCATCAGTTATTTCCACTTTGGTTTTGACACATAATACACGTGTCTGCCAAAAATCCTGCGGCGAGATTGCTATTAGGACAAAAAGAAACTGTTAGGAAGTCTATTAAGTAGTGAGAAGGGAGAGGAGTCCACAGGGACAGTCAGTCTGCAACCTTTGTGCTGGGGAAAAAGCAGGATTTATTTACAATTTAGTCTGCTGCAGGCTTTAAAATAAATGTGTCAGATTTCATTCATTTCCCTTTGTCTGTGACATCTGATTATCATTGCCCAGGAAAAATAAATGGAGCATTGTAGAATATTAAGAAGAGAAAAAAAAAGAAGTTAAGGTCAGTGTACTGTGTTTTCAGCCAAAAAATCGAGTTAAAGATTGAAATTGCATGAATTGTGTTGAAATTTTCTGATGTCTGGATGAGAGCAAAGAAGCATAGGTTGGATGGGACTTTCAAAAATTGTTTGCTGCTTCTCCCCTCTCTTCTCTTCTCCAGGCTGAAGCAGGGCAAGAACACGTCCACCGTCCCTCACGGGGCTGAACCTCACTGCTGGTGGTAATCTCTAATGAAGGCATCTCATTAGTTCCTTAGAGTGATTTTCTGCAGGGAGTAGTACCCTTGTTATGGGAAATTTTTAATATCTGGTATTTATTTTTCATACTTTTGGTTGCATGTGAACCTGGTCTTCTTTGACCTTCCTGAAGATGAAGAGCGGTCACTGAAGTTCCTCTTTGCAACAGCTCCAGACGTTTTCGGAGGCTGTTGCCAAATCAGCCTGATGGGTTTTTTCCTAAACTAACCGATCCCAATTACTGGTCCGAATAGTTATGTTTTTAACATATTTTATTGAGCTTTCCTAAGTATTCCCCCATTGGTCCACTTTTTTAGCGTGATGCCCTGGCGCCAGCTGCTCCAGTAATCAAAATAATAATTATTTTGGTGTTTTACATCAGCAAATAAATGTTGCTTTTTCAAAATAATAATTGTCACTATCCTAACTGATTTTTCTGTTTAACACACATCCGTATTTTCTGTTTATCTACCACGCTTCAGTAAAATACAGCCAAGAACCAACCCTTACTCTACCAGCAAACATAATTTTTCTCTCCTTAAATGCTCTCAACCTGCAGCCACCAGAGGGCACGGTCCAGCTTGCGAACTTCATCCTAGCACTAACGTTACTTCTTGTCTGAGTATCCACATTTTCTGGGTCTTTTTTTATTAACATCTCATTCTGAGTTTAATTTTTCACTCTGCTCTTAATTGTGGCATATCGCGGGGAAAAAAAATTATTGTGAGGTGGGGTTGACAAAGTTCTGCGCTTCCTTAGTTGAATGGAGCACACATTTGTTAAAAATCGGGATTAAAAGGTATTTCAAGACAAATGTTCTAGATTTTAAACGACTGGATTTATTAGACATGTTATGCTACTAATACATGACTGAAATTAAGATCCACAGAACACTTAAGGAGAGGCCAGCTGGCAGAGTTGCCCATCTCAAAATGCCTTTGCTGTTCTAGATTAAGAAATTCTTGCTGTTCCTTTCCGTGTTGTCGTTTCATTGATCGGCTCCTATGAACTGTGTGCAGTGGGAGCATTGATAATGTCTAATATACTGTTTATTGCATGCATTTTGACAGCTGCTTTATAGTTCTCAGTGGGATTGCAACAACTGTGTCAGTGCGTCTCAGGACCAACGCTATCTCTAAAACCGAACGAAGCGTGCTCGCATCTTCTGGTGCAGGAGAGGTGTGGATTGCGCTCGCCAACATTTAACTGAGCAGTTGCACTTCAGTTGCTGAGAGTGTGTCCATTCCCTTCCTAAGGCCCTCTCTTTTCAGAAGCCAACTGATTTTTAAGTCAAGCCCAAAGTTATATTTAAAAAAATTGCTGCTCAGTTCACACCTACACTGAAATAAAAAAAATAAATACATCTCTTCATTGTCAATAGATGTCTCAGCGAGGTTTCCAGTGCATTGATTGTGAAAGCTAAAACAAAATAAAAAGTGCATTATTTTTTTGCTTTCTCCTTATCCTTCTTTTGTTTTTCACCTGAGTTGTTTTGATGGTTTCTCACCTATGCAGGGAATAAAATGATTTCAAAATAAGTTTTCTAATAGTGAACTTGTAGGTCAGGAGACTGCAACGCTTTTCTTTATTGCCAAAGGCATGACGACTCCTTTGTTTTGTGAGTATATTCGTCTCTGTTGCTCAAGATGAAAGCGGTCAAAGACAGATCAGTTGAAAAATGAGGTTCCCAATTTAAAATTATTTATTATTTTTCATACGACTACATTATTGCAGTGCCCAGAAACTTGGAAGAGGCTTTGCTGTGACAGCTGCTGCCATGTGTCCTCAACTTGAGATTATCCTCATCCCTGAAATTTTTGCAGTCCATAAAATCCCAGATGTAAATACTCCTTTCTAAGCTGGCTTCAGCAAAGGGAGTGAATAACTGCTTTCCAGGAACATGGGAGAAGGCTGAGAGGAACCGGGGTACAGAGGAATGTCCTTCTCCAGTTATTGTGTCTCTTCTCAAGGGTTGGTGGTGCCTGGAGGCTCACCCTGGTCTTCAGGAGAGAGAGGACTTCTCCCTTGCTGGCCTTGCACATCAGGACATTTGATTTCCTGGGCATTGCGTAATATTATTATCGTATAATACTCTGTAATATTATTGTATACTGTATTTTTATACTCTTCTTGCTATGGTAGCATCCTTGCGAGCTTGTATGTTTTATGATAACTCTTATAGCTTGTTCCCTCTGTCTCCTGAAAATACTTTTATGGAGCAGCATTGTCATTCTTGCGTGGAACGGGGCCGTTCCATGGCGCTATGCGACAGCAGGATTTCTGTCGCTTCGTTCTTTCCTTTGGAGGCTGTCAGAACGTTTCAGCCAGGAATAAATTAGCACAGTCTCACCAAGTTGTAATTGGAGGATATGCGAGACGCTGCCTTCTCAGCGACAGTAAACATGGCAGGAGTCTGACAAAACTCTTCAGCAGCTGAAGTTTTCAGTTGGGATGAGAAGGGCATTTGCATGGATAAGAGGTAACGACCCCCGGTAGGACCTGGCAGCAAAGCTGTAGCAATAACACTGCACCTCGACTAACGTGTCCTCCTCAGTTTTACACCGACCACCTTCAGCTTCTGGTACCACGCAAACCCCCGTCTCATAACTGACACCCTTCAATCAATGCCTGCTCCGGGGGGTGATCCTCCCAAACCGCCCGTGTTCGTGGGCCTGTTTAGTGGGATAGAGATATTCTCTAGGAACCCCAGTGCCGTGTAATGAAATCAGAGCTTAGATATCTGCTTGTGGTCTGCTTTTAATGTGTTAAATCTGTATTTTTCGTTTATTGCCTCATATTGTAAAATAAAAATAATAATTCTTATTTCCATAATTGGGAAAGGCAGAACACTGAAATAAAAAAATGACACTTGCTAAAATTAAAAATGGACATTCGTGAAAAGGCAGAACTCTCCTCACACTCAATCCAAAGGAGTGACGTTGTCAAAATATACCTCCCATTTACAAAGAGGAATTCCCTTTCTGTGCTAGAAGATTCTGATGCTTTAATGATATTCCGTTCACATTCCCTTTGGGTTTTTTTCTGTTGTGTCCTCTGTTTTTCTTTTGCACATATGAGCATCTTTCAGTTCTTTAGACCCTTTAGAAATTGAGATGTTTATCTGTAGCTAGTAATTCAAAAGCATAGTTAGTCAAGCGATGTGCGTTCTACATTATTACCTTGCAGAGTGACCTCCTCGGAAAGAACGAACACATTGACATTTGCAGTTGACAATCTATTGATCCATGGTGGAAAACAAAGTCAATCAACGGGAGGGCTGTAATTGTTTGATTAAGTCCTATGAACAGCACATTGTACATCGATCCAAAATGCCTTGGAGCTACAGCTTCACAATGTCATGACTCTCCCCATGGGCACCTGATTTTCCAATTTGCTGGGACTTGGAAGTGCTCTGACGGTCTCACAAATTCCCATCATTCTGAATCACCAGTACCTGCGTGGCAGGTAAGCTGCTCTAAAATCTGGAAAGCTGAGCGCAAGATGGTTTTCCACCCTGACTGAGTTGTTGAGGCCTTTAGAAGGGACTCCACTTTTCTCCAAAGTAAGGTCAGGGCAATCGAATCTACTGGTATCTGGCCTCCAGCGAGTCTGAGCTCTCTTCTGAAGGGGGTCCACAGAGCGTAACCATTTTTTCTTAGTCTGCATCGAGTGGTAATGATACGGTGGTTTTAAAATCCAGCAGTCTGTCCTCATTAGCAGTCCTGCAGTCGCCAGTGATGCGTAGTAATAGTTGCATATTTCATAAAAAGTTTGATTCTGACATAACAAGAAAGAGGATTCCCAGCTCCTGTTCCAGCCAGTGTCTGGGATCCTTTTCAAACCTCTCTATACCGTTGTTCATTACTGGATTTTATAGTAAGTAAAATCAGGATTACAATCTCCTGAACTTTCTGGTGGTACTGCACATGCAACAAATAATTGTCTATGCATCTTCTTACTGGAGATAGAATTCATCTGGATCAAGAAATAACGGTGTACTATAGCAAAGCTGTAAACACTCGTCCTTCTTAAAAAACTGAAGGGTGTAATGTGAGTTTATAAGCTCAACGGTTGGTCGTAATTGTGTTGCCTCTGACTTGAGGAGCTCAATAGAATACCCACATGTCTTGGGATCTCATCCCTTTTCTGAAAGTTTTGACACATGGCTTTGTCCCTTTTCCCTGCCGCACACCTGCAGGAGTAACTCTGGGGTGTCTCCCCCTTAAAGATCTCATGCTGGTCATATTCTCAACAATTTTACCTATAGAAATGTGCGTGGAAAGATGGTATCTGGCTGCTAGATGAAGTATCTGGGACTCCTCGATGTTTTTCCTGAGTTATTCCTCCTATTTTTCAAGCATTGTACTAATAAGAAAGGCCATAAATTACCTGCAGTATTTTCTTTGTTGTTAACTTGAACCAAGAAAAAATGGAAGGCTTTTTATGCGCCAACTATTTGCTTTGTTGCCTGCAGTTTTAAGCAAGGGTCTCCTGTTCAGGGCAAGGAGGCTTTTCACAACAGGTATGGTCATCTTTGAAATAGAAAAACCTTCTTGAAACCCTTCAGCAAAACAACCAGAGCAGTCAGAGCTCTTCTCATGATGATGGTGGAAACCTTCACCAAACTTCTAATGATTCTGATGTTTATAGCTTGGAATATTTTGCACACATGTTCCAACTTTGCTTTCACAACATTTGTTAAACCAACAAGTCTGTAGCAGACATGATAGCTACCATCAGGAAACTTGTTTGACAGTTTAAACAGGCAGCATCTGTGTTTCCTACATTTCATAGTACACAAAAAGAACGAGGATTGCCCGTAGCTCAATTAATTCAAGATGTTGTCGCATGGTGGAACTCTGTTTTGGAGATGTTAAAAACATCTAATTGAAAAAAGGGATTTTTCTCTTGTATTTGGCTGAGTTTCATCAATATCACCTCCTCAGTGGAATATTACTGAGAGCAGTTGGTTTGAGTTTGGGGAATTAAGATAAATTGGTGTACATCAGGGCTGTCCTCCTGTGCTTTCAGCTACGTCTTTGTTGAAAGTGAATTTAGGATTTTCAAATTTCAAAGCAATGTAAAAGACTCGAATTGGGTACCACTTAAATGTCTCTTAAAATAACACTGAAATTGTCACCCTTGTCAACAAAAAGGCAATCAAAAAAGAAAAGAAATCCCAAATGCAGCAAAGAGAAACTGCTGGCACGTCAGCGCTGTGAAACGACGGTGGTGGTGGGAAATCAGGAGAGTTCTTTAGTTGTATGAGGGGCGAAATCCTGTATTTGCATCCCTTATATTGCGTAATGACAGTCATCGCCTTAACGATAAGTCAAAATTGTCATTCTCTGTGTTGGTGAAGTAAAAACCAGAGCGAAACTGAATACAAAGCAGGGCAGATGGAACTGCTCTGCAGCGGTAACACCGGCCGGTGGAGATGAGCGTAGCTCCAGTGGTAAAGGAACCGTTCTTGTAGGGAACGGTTGGGTTGCACGGCTTGGGCTCAGCAGCGCACATAAACAGATGCTTAAGGCTAAGCCCATGAGGAATGTTCTGATGAGGTGGACTCCACGAGCACCAGGACGCCACAGCGTGGTCCAGCCTTGCCATTTGCTGTAGGGGACTTACAGTATTACGACATTTTGATTACAATTAATAGGACCACATTTTGGCACCTGCTTCAGGATTTTCCAGATTTATGTTGCTGTAAAGGGCTAAGATAAAATAAAAATTTACTCTTCTCTGACAAAATCCCTTCAACTTGCCTAAAAATTGGGTGGAGGGAAGAAGTGGGAACGTTTTCCCAGAAGCCGTAATCATGGATCAAATTGCGATAGCCGCCTTGAATGGTATCTGAGCCCATGATTTCATCAGTTGGCTTCAGCGAGGCTCTTTGCAGGGTGAGGTATTATTCAATGTGTTATGTCTGAACCTCTGACTCTTGCCTCTGGTAACATGAGGTACTTCTGTCTACAGAAGCCGGTTTTTATGCGGGCTGTTGATCTGTGCCGCGGCATGTGCTGGTACAATGGCCGATCTCTCTGCTGAAATCATCTACAAATATACTAGTTTTGTGTCGGTGTCTTTATTGGATGTCTGCTCAGAAATCCTTCCCCGTACAACTTTCTGGCTTTTTTAATAGAGGACATGCAGCGAAAATCATGCACACTTATTTGAAAATTTATGGGCTGACCTGAGTATTATCTCTGGGGAGGACTCCGTGGGTCAGTCAAAGTGAATTAAAACCAAATGTGTCTGGTTTTCATGTTTACTCTTTCCATAAACATAGCACATATGCGGCGTGCAGCTGCTATCCTGAACGGGGTTTTTTCCCCTGGTATTTGGGGGATCTGTACTTTAGGACCGTATTCTATTGATAGTGCTGTAGAAAGAACAAGTGATGCAGGACCTCTTCACAATTCATTTATCAAACTGTCTGGAAGAATTTCAAGTAAGGTAAAACAGCAGTGAAGTTGGAGCTAAGACAGTCGGTATACAGTGCATTTGAGTAAATAAAAAGTAGCAAAAAGTCAATGCCTTTCCCCTCTGCTTCTATCAACTCCAGAAGAAAAGAGATAAAAAGGTAGAGAACGTTTCCTTTGGGGAAGATTACCATTTATTTTTATTGATTAGGGCCCTCAGGCTGTGGCCTCAAACACTCCTGATGGTTTCTTCCTCCTCCTTTAGTCACTCCTCGCTGCTGGTTTTCGCTTTGACGAAGTGGTTAGTGGTCACCTTTGGCAGTGAAGGCTTCTCGCAGCCAGAGCTGCTGTGATGCTCCGTTCCACTGCAATGTGGCCAGCTGGGCACGGCACTAATGCGTGGGCAAGAAGAATTTTCCAAGCCACTTACTTAGTCTTTTGAAGGCACCGTTCTTCCTTCTGTAAAACAAGGGATGATACTTCATCAGCCCCACCAGGACCTCTGACATCCTCAGACTGTAAGTGCAAAGAACTACTATGAGTCCACCAAGCAGTTGCTCTATCAAGAAGACGAGAGATAAGGTGAAGCTCAGGGACAGGCTACAAGAGAATTTTTAGAAATTTAAAAGTAAGCACCTGAATGGAAAGGTTTGGATAACAGGGAGCTGGACCAGCTGACCTCCAAAGGTCTCTCCTTCCCACCTAAATTATTCTCTGAGTCTACAATTGAGTGAAAACCAAAACTAGATCCCCGTGAGGACCTTGGGAGCAGGTGAGGAACACAGGGTTGTGTGACTAACTTGATCGAGAATCAGTAGGGAAGAAATCAACAGCTTGGATCAGGCTCCACAGAGGACAGCTGAAGTGCTTGATAGGTTCATGCAAGACTTCAAGACTCCTGTTCTGACGGCAAGGTGATGGCATTTTTGAACTGAAAGTGGAGAAAGACTGTATTTTCCACACAGGCTCAAGGTTCTTCAGTGAAGAAAAGTGCAGTGTAGGAACCTGCCCCCAGAAACATGACATTCACCAGCCTAAATGCTCAATCTCCTGTGGGTTATTCCCTGTTTGTTCCCTTCAGAGTGTAAATGAGGATGCCCTTTCTTCTAGGTATTTTTGTATTGTTAACTAAGTCTCTGGATAGTGGGAGTTACAGAAGATGACAGCGATCAATGGAAACGAGCGTTGAAGTTTTAATGGAACGACATCATATAGTCCACCTACTGAGAAACCAGCTGTAGGACCCGGGTGGTGTGTGTGGCTTTTCGGTTGGCAAGAAGTGTAACTCCTGTTGTTAAGCTGCAGTGAGTCCCCACGCCAGGTACCCTGTAGCCGAATCAGCTGATGAAGCAGAACTTAATCTTTGCCTGAGCTCGCGGGAAGCCTGGAGTTGGCTTTGACCTGGTGTTGTTCTTTCCTTGTTTTTTTTCCCCCAGCAGTTTCAGCAAGTGGCAATTAACCATGTCCTTCTCCCTCCTTTTGGCAGGATGGTTTCCTTCCAAAACCCCACCATTTTAGGGGTCTGGATGAGCTCTCTTTTTCCTGCTCTCTTCTCGTCCCATCCCTGGCAGTGGGGGAACACGTGATGGGACACATCAACCTGGGGGAAGTGCACATAATGAAACCCTTTCCTGGTTGAATAGGCTTGCAGAATGTCAACCAATTTCCCCAGCCAGCCAGGACCTTTCGGAGTCATTCTATATCCTTTTATTGCCGTTGCCATAGAGAAAGACACTAATTCACCTTTGTGCGAAACTTAATAAAAATCAGCCCATCATTCACTTGGCCGTAGACCATTAGAAGTGCTGGTGCTGAATTTTAGAGACGGGCTTTTCACAATCTATTAAGCCACTTGCTAAAGGGACGGTTATCTCATTCTCTTGTGCGGGATTTTTTCAGAGCACGGAGGAGTCGCTGTACTTTCTTTGACTACAGTCGTCTGGAAATAGGCAAAAAGGCACACAGTTACTGTGGTTTAATTTAAATGCCAAAATTACCTTTGGGATGAGCTTTCTTTGGTCTTCGGAGGAGAACGGAGCTGTCTGGGAAACCCCTGCAAAGTATTAAGAACACTAAATTGACCTGACACTAATCAGAACTAGTCTTTTATGTGCTAAATTAAAGGGGTTATTTTACAGATACCGAGGCTTGCATTTGGGCTGTTAGGCAAGTTAAGAGGGTGGCATATTGTGCAGAACCAGATCGCAAGCGGCAGTGTGCTGTGGGTTGGTCTACCTGGGTTGCGTGTTATTGGAAAAAAAATAAATAGGTAAATGCACTAATTTAGGCCTTAAATGGAGAGACCTGCTTTTGGTTTGGAGGTGTACGGATGCCACAGCTCCTGTCAGAAGCCACTGATCGTAAAGCCTTGATTCTTGGCGTTCTGTGAAACGAGCCTAAAAAGACAGGAGGAAGCAAACAGGCAGAAGCAAACCAGTATGAGCACGGGGGTGTGATTTCAGTAGGTTTTTTGGTGCCTCATTTTACAGGGATGGTTTTTGCAGCGGTGTAATTTTGATCACTGGAGTGCCCAAAAAGTGTCGCGATAAATGAATGTTCCTCACGTTTGAGCTCACACAGCCGCTCCATCCTCTGCAGCCAGGCTTGGACCACTGCAAAAAGGTCCATCCTACCCCCTCCCCCCTCCAAAAACCAACCCACCCCAGATCCAAAGTGTGGCGGGGGATCCCCCTGGCACGGGGCGGCTGAGCTGTGGCCAGTCCCCGGACCGCGGCAGGGATCCCCGCATTGTGCTCCGGGCATAAATGCTCTCAATGGGATTAGCGTGGAGAAGGGGCGAAAGGCTGTGGGAAAACCTGCGTGTGTCATATTTCTCTCGTCTGCTGTCGCAGCTGAATGTCGCCGCTCGGCCGACAATAGGGTTAAAAAAGTTAAGAGCAACTGTTGTGGTAGCTCGATTTTGAATTATGTATTCATGAATCTGCATAATAGCCTTTCAGCGGCGGTATTGTTGTTTCAAGCACAATCTGGGAATTGTGAGAGGGGACGGGGACAGGGACGGGGGCGGGGGAAGGGACGGAGGAGTACAGAGGGTGAAAAACGTGGAAAACTAAGACTTAATCAAAGGAGAGTGACAAATTGTATGAAATGAGATTTTCTTCCCTGCTGACACCGTGCCTACGAAACAAGTTTTCACTTGGAAATGCTGACTCCTCGCCCAACCTAATAACACTTGTATTTTGTCTCTTGGCGAAGCGCTTACAGCCCTAAGAGGGAATGGAACAAAGCTGTAAATGCAGATATCTGCTCTGCTGATCCTCGCTCGCCCGGGTACGACTGGATTTTCCTGTCTCCTGTGCAGGTAAGATGAGCAATGAGCTACCCTGGTTTGCTTAATGCCAGGCTGCCACAATTAGGCGTCCAGGAGAGGAAGAGACACCTTTGGAAAGGGGTGAAGATGGGAAGCAGCCAACAGGGCCAGAGTCCTTGGTTATTTCCAGGGATGGGGCATCTATCACCTCTCACCAGCCAGTTTTAAGCAGAGAGCGATGAGAGAGCCGTACGCAGCTCCCACTGCAGTCTTACTGACATAAGCGCCTTTCATCTTGTGTTTGAGGACTCATCTCCTACAGCAATAGCTGTAGGCCCCAAGGGAGATGTGATGGGCAGGACCGGTCGGTGGCAGTATCAGCATCAGCCCTGCCTGCCCGCTGTCCCACAGCGCCCAGGAGCTGAGCCACGACTCAGCCTGGGACACAGCACACCAGAAGCCCTCCCTCTCCCACTTGCTTAATTGATACAACCCAACGTTGCACTCCAAAAACATTTTCTTGTGAGCAAAAATGTTTTTCTATTATTTACCCTATGTCCCCCTTCCCCCCCACATATTATATAGGAAATATTTTCTCCCCTCCCAAAAATCCATTCCAAAACACAAGAGTCTCTGATCATGCTGTGGTAGACCCTCCTCAAAGCCTTCAAGACCCTTGTTCATTGTGCCAAACGTGGTCCTCAACTCGGAGAACACATCCCCTTTATTCCATGGGGCTGGAAAGTTGGAGAATTTTCTTTCTGCTGCAAGCCGATGCAAAATTTGCCTGAATGTGCCCAAATAAACTAGCTGATTTGGCACAGCGAGCATAAAATTCATTAGTAAAACATACATTATAAAGTCCCCAATCAGCTAGATGTGGCCTGCGTTGCTGCTTAACAAACGTGCACATTGTCAGTTGTGACAGCCTCTGGAATTTGGCCCAAAGCTGCAAGGGCTTAAAGCACAGGGATTTTCCATAGCATCTGTTTTTAGGAATTATATAGACTCTGCTTAGAGTAATACCTGGACTCCTCTTGATGTTCAATGTATTTATTCTCCCTGTGAGGTCAGAAGGAATGAACGCAAGCCAGTTTAGCCATGTTTTAGCTCTTTTCTGCTGAATAGCTGGAAACTGGTTGAGGTTTGTGCCTCTTCTCCATGGGTGAGGCACAACCACGGTACGCAACGAGTTCGCAGCCTTTTTAATACATTAGCTGCAATTAAACGTATTTCCAAAATGCGTCTGCTTGCTATAGGTGGAGTTTAGACCATGTGCTGTGTTTTTCTCACCCCTCATATTTTTCTTGACATTTTCTATGTAAAATATCACGCTTATGTAGATTTAAATGCGGTCCATTTTGCATAACGGCACTATTTTCATTTCCAGGAACTTATGAGCCCGGGAGGAGATGCGCTTGCTTTAACTGAGTTGTAGAGTGACTTTTTGGAAGTGGATGGGAAGTGAGTGGGTTTTTTAGTTCTATATCCTCCGTCTGCACCAGCAGCTGCTGAGCCTGTCCCACTTGGGCTGTCCCGTTTTGCTCGGTGGCTCTTGCTCCCATCGCGTTGCTACACTCCCTGTTCCGCTGAGTTCAGCTGTGGCTGTCCTCCATGGAGCTGCAGCCGACCCCATGTATTCTACTCCTTCCTTTTGTGCCATCTGGGCTGAGTTTTTCTCTGCTGCTGCTCGTGTTGTCTTTTGTTTTGCTTTGACTGGTTTTTTTTTTTTTTGAGTTAGTACTTGTCTCCTGTGACTTATGCTTTGTTGCCATTTGGCTTGTTACGCTATGCCATCACCTTGAGTTGCTAATGGATGAATCGGCTCCATCCAGATGAACAGGTTTGGACTTGGGCTGGATTTCATAAAGCTGCACAGACTCGTCCTCCTGTCAGTCATGGTACACTTTGCACATCTACTTTCTTCTCCCTGTATGCTTGTCCAGCAGATAAATCCTCCAGCTTCCCTCAGATGCAGTGGTGTCTCTGCATCATGATGTCAGCTCTTGCAGCTACTGAGATTACTGTAAAATTCCTTCAAATAAAATCTGGGCTTGTATGTACAGCTGCTCTCTCACCTTGCCTCTTATGGCACTTGATGAAATTTGCCCCGTTCCAGAAAATGAGTGGTTTTACTGTTTTATTTGCTCGGAGTGAAGCTCTGTTGGGTTGCCTGGAACCTTCTTCTGAGCTGTGCCGATACCGGGAGCTGGTGGCCAGGCTCTGCGAGGCTGTTTGCGTGGCACGCCGCTCCCCGCAGCCCTGCTGGAAACGGCTCTCCTAAGCACAACCGTGTCTTCCTCCTCCTCCACCGCAGCCTCCGAGATCCGCCTCCTGTTTGCTTTGGCTGCATCCCGCCTGTTTTCTTCATGATGCTCTGAAACGCTCGGGACCAGCCTGCCTTTCCTCACCGGTGCTTCCCCCTCCTTTCCTTTCCCCCCAGCACAAGTCTGCGGTTGCGTTTGCTCTGCCGTGTAACTGCTATTTACTGGTGATCACCTGGGACCGGGTTGCTTCTTGTTCCAAGTATGCCAGTGAATTAGCTGTTAGTCATCTTCAGGGCAGGCACGTAAAGGGTCTTCGTGTCTGTTCAAGTTCTGCCGTTGACGTTCTCCTCCTCAGCAGGGTTGTCTGACTCCTCAGTGCTGCTTTCTCCATGAAATAGCTCTCTTTCTGACAGCCCTTCACCAGACCTTTGTAAGAGGGATATCCTTTTCTTCGACTTTAAAAATGCTTTTTCTGTTGGAATATGACATTCACACTCCATCTGTCTCCACCCCACGAAGCCTCTGTCTCAAGTCACCGTACATGGTTCTCCACTAGTGGCTATCATCGTTCACTCCTTCTGGGTTGTCCGGCTGCCACTGCAGTGTGGAGGCATTTCTCTAAGCCTAGAACAGTTTATTTTAAAAATGTCTTCTGTTGAAGAAAGCTTATTCCTGTGTCCTACAGATGATCCCACCCCTACTTGGCAAGCCATTTTGTCTTCCAAATTGAACACAGAGCCCCAGAGTGTTTTGCTCTGCGGTGCAAGTACGCTTCCCTTCGTTTTCTTCAAGATTTTCCTGTGGGATGTGTGTGAAAAGAATGATATCTCTCTGCAGCCTCTTTCTGTTGGAGATCACTGGACTCCCTGAGCACTTTTATTAGGTGTTCTAGAGTTCATTATTCCTGGTGATGGCACATCATCCACTTCTTGCCTCTTTTCCCTCGTGAGATAGAAACTTTACTTTCCTTTTCTCCTCTTTATTTCCCTCCTGGTAAACTCTGAATTCAGACCCTGTTCTTGCTTCCATTGCTTGCATGAGTCTTTTTACTCTGGAAACTCAAGTTGCTTGGCAGCCTGAGTCCATGTGGCTGAGTTCAAGCTTGTTTCCA
Source organism: Charadrius vociferus (assembly GCF_000708025.1). Taxonomy (NCBI): domain Eukaryota; kingdom Metazoa; phylum Chordata; class Aves; order Charadriiformes; family Charadriidae; genus Charadrius; species Charadrius vociferus. The sequence continues at coordinate 10,749,323 of NW_009647731.1, read as the reverse complement.
TGTTAACCTTATGTGAGATTCAACAGTTCGAGCCTTTGCTATCCTCGTATGTCTATTTGTCACCCCTCAGATGTGTGACAGATGCGTATGAGAGAAGTCCATGTTCATAAACTATACGCATTGGCTCCAGCATGCAATCAAATTTCCCCGTGTCAGCAGAGATTTGGGAACAAGCCTCTTGTGTCCTCCTGACCTTTTGCAAAAGTGGTAGAACTCGTCTTAACGTAATCTGCAGTGAGAGGGCGTTTTCTCAATTTTCATTCTCACCTTTGCTGTGGGCTAAAAGCATGCGGGGAGTGAGCTGTAGTGCCTCAGCTGATGGGTAGTAGCCAATCATGCACTCAAGTTCTCTGAGATGTCCTACTTCAGAAGTCCTCTGAGATGTCCTACTTCAGGCAGCGCTGACCACGAGCAGCAGTTGGAAGGTTGGCTGCTGCAGGACCATGGTAGCCACCTTGCTTGTCCCAGTCCGTAGCTGTACGCAGAAGGTGATTCACCTCCCTAGAGGGCAGGGACTATCTTTTACTCAAGGTTTGTGCAGCACCTCGTGGGATGCAGGCTCAGCTGTAGCCCTCAGGTGATACTTTGAGTCAATAACTATAATACCTGCACTCAAGTAAACCAGAAAATTATGGGCTTGACGAATCCTTGCTATTGATTCCCACTCGAGACCAGTGGTTATGATGGATTATGAGGCACTGTGATTTTCAAAGACTGGTTTGAATTATTCTCTCTCGTTTGCCTTTCTATGGGCAGACCACCTAATCCACTGGAGATCCCAATCAGGGCGCACAAAGAGTTCTAGGTTTTATGGAAAATGCTTGGCGCACGGGGGATTTACTGCCGTGAGATGATTAACATTCTTGAGGTAATTTTAAATTAAATGAAGGAAACCATAGCATCAAACTGTAGCATTTCCAAATAACTTCTGTAATGGAATATCATGTCTAGATGTCTGTGACATGTTTGATTTCTTTTAGGCTGGATTTCTAATTTTATTTAACCAGTGCATGAAACCTTACAACCAGAGGCCTGAGATGTGCTTTTTTGGAAAAGTATGAATACCTCCTTGGCAATACTTGAGAGGAAAAATTTAGGTAGGTTGTCAGGCATAGGCCAACAAACTTGTCACTCTAGATGTAGAAAATGAGGTCATAATGATTTTTTTGTTGTTGTTTTTAAACAGATTGATGGATAAAATATTGCGCAGAATAGCAAGTTGGTTGTGTAACCTGTATTTTCTGTTTATTGAATATTGACGCACTTCTGAATGATTTAATGGAAGGAAGGAAATATGAAATGAGGAGAATATGTTGCCAAATACTGAGTTTGCTGTGCTTTTTCTAGGCACTGTTCTCATGGACAATGAGTTTTACTTGAATATATTGGTACACGCATGAAATTTTCGAATGTTACATTTCTGGTATGCAATAGCACATGAATAAAGTAGTCAGATTGCATTGATTTTATTTTAGGTTGTATTTCTCCTGAGCGGCAGTCATAACAAAGAGTTTGCATTGCAATTGCTTTGACAAACAGTACTTGATTGCCTTCAACTGAAAAAAGCCAGGCTGCATTGGGAAAGCAACACTTGAAAGAAAATGGTCCTCTTCCCAAAAAGTTCTTAAAGAACTGTAATTTGTTGTAGCAAAATGCAACAAGGGATTTTATTCTAATTGATATGTAAGAAAATAGTAATAAAGTTGTATTTCTGAAGCAATCTTTTTTCACGCAGTTATCGACGTGCATTTGTTCATGGCCCCGGGTGCGGGGGATAAGCAGGGGAGAGCGGCTCTTAAAACTCTGTTTTAAAATGGCATGTGGAGAGTTAAAGTATAAACCCACTTGGGTCTAGATAAGGCTCTGGGGATCTTCAATAACGAAGAAAATGAGTTAGACAGGAAAAGTAAACACTTGCTCATATAAGAGTGCTAATGCATGTTTAAAAGCCCAGACTCTGAAATCCTTACAGCATTGAACAAATACTTTTTTTTTTCTGCCCCGAAGTAAATTGCCTCTTTCTGTATTAGCAGTTTTGCTTCTTGTTGACTTAAAGCCACCTCTTGTGTTCGGCACCCTCGACTCTCCCCTCGCTGCCGCTCCAGCCAGGGATGGATCTCCCAGGGGTTTCTGTAGACCCAGCACCAGCCCGTGGATGAGGAACGCTCTGCGGTATGTCCTGGGCGTACCTCTCATCTCCCGCCTCACAGCTCTGCTTTCATTACACTTCACAGCTACCCTGTCCCACCGTCGCCACTTCAAACCCACCCTATTGAGTTTATTAACAGTTATGGGGTTGTGAAGCTGATTCCCAGAGGCGTTTCATATGCAATTGACTGTCTTCTGTTCCTGCCTGACCGTTGGCCACGTGTATGCTTTCAGTGTAACGAGATGGTAGTCGCAGCCTGCTTTCCTGATGTGATTTGTAAAGATTCAGACGCTTTTTTAACTCCAACAACCGAAGATGGAAGGAGATTTTAAAAAAAAAAAAAAGTTAGCTAGACACTGTGCAAGTTGTTCAGTGAGAACTGTCTTTGTTAGAGAGGGAGAGGTGTTTTGGAAAGGGCAGCTACAACATCACACCTTTCATGGCATCCTACTACACGTGCAAATTCAATTAACTCTGTATGTCCGGGTACATGGAGCTACATACAGCTGAATTTGAATCTGATCTTATACTGAGATACATTCATACTCACGCGGTCTTGATGGTTGAGAGCAGGATTTGTGAAAGCATGCAGCAGCTGGAAATTAATGAGATTTGCACTCCTAAATCTCCGAAATCAGTCAGACACTTGAAATACTTTTTTTCACTTTTTTCTTTTTTTTCCACTTTATTTCTTTTTTTTTCCACTTTCTTTTTTTTTTTTCCCCCCCCACTGAACTCCAATCACAAAAGCCAAAATCAGGCCTCCTCACTGGCTGTATTTTTCCTTCCAAAGACTGTGCTTACCCAAACCCTGAATTTGTCCTCTTGTCTTTGCAGGTAGCATAATGCTGACTTTCATCATTTTGACTTCCTACATAGGGCCTCATCTGTCCTGCCATGCCACACTCTACATGGCTTGAGAAGGAACTTAAAAGACCATATTGTAGAAACTGGCTAACGAGCCTATGGGCTTTTTTTTCCCCAAATTCCTTGCTGTTTAACGAGGAAGTTGCCTCTACATATTCCTTAAACTCTATTTTGTAAACTTCTGTGGCATTAAAGAAAGCATCGGGATTTGCTAACATTCTCCTAATCCTTTGTGTTAGCTCTTTTGAAGGTGGAATGAATCCCATGGGCAGTTTGCTTTCTTCTTGAAAATATTTATATGATTGGATGCAAAAATGTGAACGTTAGAGTGAACAAAAGATTGTTTCAGCATGTATTATTAACTGTTAGAACTACTTTAGAAGTAAGCGAAAAATTGTCAAAAAATGGTAATTGAATAACTTGTACAAAGGAGTAGGAGAGAGCTGCTGGGTGAATACGGGTCTAATCAGACCTGGTCGCGATGTAGAATTGCCGCTCATCCTAATTCCAGTTGGGACCTTTCATCTGGTACAGCCACGTCTCTGAATCCCTCCAGATACAGTATTTGCAAACTTAATCAGGAGCACCAGGTTTTTCTCATGACCTATTGTATAGTCTCCCCTCTGAATGGGCTGTTGTGCCGTTGCATCTGCAAGCGGCTCTGGCTGCAACATAAAGAGCTCTGCTCTGCCCTTATGCCCCTCTGTATTTCACACTGGTGCGTAGAAATGGCACTACACATCTCTGCTTTCAAGCGACACCGAATGGTTCATTTTCTTCTCTATTCATTGAGGATTTAATTGCCCTGCACATCAAAAGCGGGATATCCCCCAATTACCATCCTCCTTCCTGGAAAACAGCTAACTGCCTATCTCAGGAAACTTGCCAAGAGATCCAGGCACCCGCAGGAGAATGGAAGTGTCCAAACACAGGCCAGAGGAGCAGGGGAAAAAAAGAAACTGGCACAGACAAGCAGGTGTTAAAGCACTCCTTTTTTATTTTTTTACTGCGCACCTCCATCTGCCAGTGTCTGCAGAACATTTCATCTCCAGCAGCCGCAAAGGGAGATGCACGACTGCCTTCTGACAACTTGCAGGGCTTACGCCCTTCCACCCCAAACCAAGATGCAGGGGATTCCTTGCAGCTTTAACGGCGCCGTAGCAGTGTGTTTTGCAAGGGGCTCGCTGCCCTTGCCTTAAAAATTGCTTCTTCTCTCCATCTCCTGCAGCTCAAGCTATTTGCCAGTTATAAAGAATTATTTGACGAAAAAATCAGATCCAAAGCATGTCAAGAACCAGGATTTTTGTGAAAAACTATTTTTCAGGTTGCTATAGGTTGCTGAGTACAATCTTACAGATGATAATTAAAAACAATTTTTTTTTTTTCATCAAAAGGCAGTAATCCTACCAACCCTGGAAATTCAAACTCAAAAACTCAAGAGAAAGCCTCTATGTTGTTTCTTCTCCTTCACCCCCTTTTCTGCCTGGATGCCTTTTGTACCTGTTTTACACACCTGCTAGAAGATGAAGCTCTGCTTTGTTTCTTACTGGAAGGGTCTTTCTAATCCCCTCCCCCCCCCAAAAAAAAAAAAGGTGGCTGCCTTTCTACTGAATGGGAAACTTGCTGGGTGTTTGTAAAGATTTTCCCTTCCAGCCCTGCTGCAATGCAGATCTCAGCCAGAAACGTTGGCTTAAAAAGTTTGCCATCTCATACAGGAGTCAGGAAACTTTCTAGGCTGATTATAGAGATACGTCTTCAAAGGAAAGTAGGAATTTAGAGAAGACTTCACTGGAGCTGCATATCAAGGCCAAGAATGCCTTTGAATTGGTAAGCGACGAGAAAATTATTCAAGCTCCCTAGAGGTTGCCTAGATAGGACAGTCTGGGAAAAAAAATAATATGGTAGTGACTTGAAACCTTTCCAAAGAGGCTTCCAGACATGAAAATTGACTTCTGCTCACGTCCTGCATCCAAACCCTGCCCAGGATGTGTAGGCAATGCTTCGCCTGGCTGATGCCACCGACTCCCCGGGGAACTGGCAAAGTGCAGGGGTAGTCGAGTAGATGCAAAAGTCATAATTTCCACCATGGCGTAGCTGGGGGTCCCAATTGTGTTAGGTCAGCCCAAGTAAGACTCAGCCTTGACCTGTGTCCCTTCATCCTTACACCCTGTCTTGAGATGCTGCGACGCTGCTGCCTGGACTGCAACGTTTTTGAGGAACAGTTCAGAAATGTCTTTTATGCGTGTGTGTCACAGCCTGTGCCCAAGGTGCACCTTCTGGCCCTGATCCTGCAAGTACTTAATCATGTTCTTAAACACACAAATAGTGTCCTTCAGGGAAATGGCGCTGTTTACTTGCTTCAGGTTAAGCACAGGCACAAAGATATTCGGTTTTAGGGCTTCTGATGATTTCCTTGTACATGTTTCTTAGTGGGGCAATTTCAAGTGTCTGGCTGTCAATTAAAAGATTACGCAGTGAAGAAAATGGAGAGGGGCAGCAGGTTTCTCCTGGATGGAGGCAAGCACGAGGAGACAGTGCTTTTGTGAAGACTGTTTAAGCAGCTGGAACAAATGCCATTTGTCAGAGAATTACGATAGTCTTGTCTAGACAAGACTAGTGCCTGACTCAGTTTCCAAATCCTGACAAATTAATGTGTGCTGCTACTTGGAATTATAATTCAGGTTTTCACAGAGATTTCTGTTGCATTAGTATAGGTACACGCGCATATATACATCAGCATACGCGCATGCAGAGGGAAAATTCCATTTGGTTTACCTTGTGGATTTTATCTATGTGGTTTGTAAGGTGACTATCAGTCACCGGGACCACAAACATAGCAGGATGTTTGCAAATGCCCAACTCAGGCTAGTGGAAAGCCTTTTTTTTTTTTTTTTTTTCCCTTGGCACTAGCAAAAAAACCCACCTAAGGGCAGTCCGGA
>NW_009647731.1:10719136-10743256 GCF_000708025.1 Charadrius vociferus | reverse complement strand
TTTTTTTTTTTTTTCCCTTGGCACTAGCTAAAAAACCCCACTAACGGCAGTTCAGACTGGGATCGCAGACAAGCAGGTGGAAAGCAGAGACATCGCCTCACCAGACTGTGTGAACAGGCAAGTGTAGCCGGAGATCATCTCCATAAATAGGGTAATCAAAGTCAAATTTAACTCAACTTACTGTTTTTTTGGGATATTTTCCCTGTGCTACTTTTACGTGTTGGCCCCCACAGCCCTTCTTCTCCCTCCTCCTCCTGAGAAGGAGAGCACGATGGACTGTGCAACCTGCTGCAGAAGGTCGTGCTTCGCTGGGATAGCGCCCTGGCTGGCCAAACACTCCTCCAAGTGCTTTAGAATTTAGTGTATCAGCAGCATCTAATATCTACACTAAGTAGTCTGTTCCCATTTGCTTCTGAGCACAAGACAACCATCTGTTTATTGTCTCAGCAAAAAACCTGCATGCTTTTATAGGTGTAATAAAACACAGTTTCATTGTCTGCGAGGGGTTATGGCTCTTATTTTCGACCAAGACTGAGAAGACTTGGAGACGTCAGCTCCGGCATTCCCTGTTGCTGTCAGCTTCTTTCAAACTGTCGCGACCTGTTTCATTAAAAGCTGTTCCCCCCTCCGCGCTCCCCAAGCGTTGTGTTTAACGACAGATTTTTTCCCTGCTAGCGTTGGTTTTCATTACTGGTCTTTGCACTTCGAGCATCTGGGAGTAGCGTACAGAGCATATGTTCATATAATTTATTTATATTTAGGGAAAGTGTGGTGTAGGTTGTGCAACGTTGAATTCCCCTTTGGATGGCTGTTTCCTTGATGTGTTAGCACAGTGTTTTCAGAGCATTAGTGTTTCCTGTAGTGAAGACTTGATTCACTGTTGTGTCATACCACGACTCCCCCGATATCCCTGCAATGATATTTTTAGTTTCAAATGAGGGTTCTGATGCTATGCAAGGCGCCGTGGTCAAAAAACTTCTATTTCGCTCTCCCTAAACACCTCTTTATATCTTTGTCTTTTGGATCTTGCCTGCTAGTAGGGACTGAGGTCAATACTCTTCAAAATAAAATTGGATGGCACAATTATTGTTCCGGCTCAGTTAAAAGCTTGAATGTTTCCATATTAATGTCTGTCATTCTCTTATTTTGAATGACAGTGCTTCTGACTGGGAGCTGCCAAGAACAGTTTGAACATTAAAGATGCATGAGTAAAAACACAGTATTTTTTTAAGCCAGTCCAGTTGAATGTCTTTTAGAAATATGCGTTCATATCACATCAAAACTGCCAGCAATGGCAGGGCTTTTCCTTTGCAGAAAGGGGGCCTTGTAAATAGTTGTATTCATTGGAGTTAAAATTAGGTTTCTGTGGTGTTGACTTGCAGCCAGCTTTTCCCACAGGGCAATTTATTTAAAAAAAAAAAAAGAAAAAGAAAAAGAAAAAAAGCCCTAAAATAGTAATGTGCATATGACATATTCTGTGAACTTGAGGGTCCGTTTGGACTAAAGCTGTCTTTGTATTTCTTTTGTCCATGCTGTCTTAAAGGAATAGTGTGAGAGTAAGCTAACTTCCCTTTCTGATGCAGGGAGTGTGCAACATTTTTCTCCAATTTCAGCGTTTATAGGTGTACTCTATGGGACTATAGTTAGAGAAAAGGAATAAAATTCTTCCTCAAACCGTTGATCTGGGAGAGTTTGCCCGGGACTTGGTCCGTGGAGATACCCTTGGTTCTCCCACTGAGTTGCTTGGATTTTTAAAAAAAATAGGATTCAGGTGGAAGCCAGTGTGGTTTTTTTAAAGAGAAAGTAGTAAATTTTATGAACTGACCAGTACTTATGTGCATCACTGAACAAGTAAACTGGAATTTGTATTGCACGTTGTGGTTTCCTTATTTTGGGACACTCCGAAAGCAGAAGTCCTCTGTTTCCCCACTTGGGTAACAGCGAGTTTTCTCCCTGGCTTTTGGTCAGGGTCAGAAATAAATCTTGGGCTTTCTCCCAGGCAGATATTGTTCATTTTACCTCTCTCTCCTGCGTTCTCCCAGCACGGCTGCACAACGCCTTGGAGTGTGGGCTGCCAGCACACCACCGGAGTCCTCGGGAACACGGAGTCTCCCATATCGAGTTTGTCACTATGAAACTTCCTATAGAAAAATGTTTCCCTGATTCAATTAAATATAGGAAGGGAGATGTGGCGTTGTTGACTTTCACAGGGAATTAGCATCCCCTTGCCGAGTCCTTTACCCACCTCTGCTTTTGGTCTGACGAATGATCTTTTGGGTCGCAGGTGGATGATTATTTTGATTTCTTTTGTGAAAGCTCTTGTGGATATTGATGGAAAAAGCGACTCAGGGTTCAGGTATTATTATTGTAGGGTTAATTTGTCCATCCTACTGAGTATTTCAAGGTGATGAAATCCCAGTACTTGTATCTTCTGGCAGTATCTGCTTTGTGCAAGGTTTCTTATGCTTAAAAGCTACCTACTCACTATCAATCCCAGATGGTGTTGCTATACCTGCAAATCAATTACAAGTAAAACGAGCCTCCACATATGCACATTACATTATTTGATTTTGCGGGGAGAAAAATGTACCAAATGAGGTTAGATTTCAACCCTCGTTTTTTGGTTTCTGCTAACATCCTTGTCTGGTTCGCTGTTACAGCCGAACGTCGCAGGTTTCCCCGAGCAAAGTGCAGCCAAGGTGGAGTCCTAAAGATGGTCATAAATCAACCGATATACAATAGCTCTTTCTGACACCTCCCGTAAGCCCCTTGTGAATTCCACTGGGTTAATTTGCAACGTACTATAGTTTAAAAAACAAAAATCCACATTTTGAGGGCAAAGTTACTGTAGAGTTATTCATAAAGATCAGTCACCCAGAAAAAAACACACATCAAAGGAAAGTCTTTAAACAGGACCTATGTTACTAACAATTATAAAATGAATGCATGATGCTTTATTACCAAAGGAACTTGATAAACTTTATGATGGTATAGTAAGGCAGTATAACCAACTGCAGTGGCTAAATCTCCTTCCAGTAGTGGTCTAGATCATGAGGTTATAGATACAGTAATAGGTGCCTTCTGTCCTCTGCTCGCTCCTTGGCTCAGAAGAAAGACTTTCCATTCTCTACCTCCCACCTTTTTATTTTTCATTAACATCCTATTAAAGGGAGCCAAAGAAGTATGAGAAACAGCATGTTTTCTTTCTTAGCAGGCAAACCCCAGCTTATCTAAGAGGTTTATATTTATCTTGTAGGCTACACCTAACTTTTGTTCATTGTTATTTGAGGTTTCAGTAGACCAAGAACCTCTAAAGCCAAGTAGCTGTCTGTGTTTGCAGAAAGGAATACAGAATGGGCATATGAAGGTGTACAAAAGGAGTAGGATCAATAAACTGTAATGAAGACGCACTGAGAGTCCCTTACAAAACTACTGAGATCTGTGATTTTTTGTCCTCTCAGACTGTGCCTGGGTTTTGAAGGATTTGTTCTAAAAAATGAAATTCTCTACTTCATATTGAATTCAATTAGTGGCAGTGAATAAATGTGAACAAATGAATAAAGCATTCTCCACCCCTTTATTTTCAATGCTTTGTCTATGGCAAAGTCTCTCTGCATCTTGAGTGGAGAAAATGAACCATTCCGCCTTTGTTTTTTTTCAGGGTATGACAGCTAAACTAACATTTCTGCCTGCCAGCTTGTCTTGGAGTGTGAAATTGAATCGAGGACAAGAAAGAATAGTATAGAGTCTGAAAAGCAAGCGCTTTTTTTGTCATTTTAGGTGTGTAGAAAGACCTGTTTCTGTTTACCTTATGTGAAACTTGTAGGGAGGGCTTTTAAAAGTTTCCCCTCGCTTCTTTGCATTGGCACGTACAGCAGTAGAGCTACTGAGCATCTGCCACCGGGCTGGTATTTCTTCTGCACGGGGGCTCTGGGAGGAAGATTCCAAGGAGCTGGGGGGTAAACTGGGATCCCGCCAGCCGGCTGACTCTTTATTTATTTATTTATTCATCTGTTTAGTCAAGAAAACGGAGTTTGATCAGCTTCTTGGGCTGAGCCTGCATTTCAATCTGGCTGAGTGGAAGAGGGGACTGGAGCCTGCCTGGCGGGTCGTCTTCTCTCTCCGGCCGAGCCGGAGCACTGGCATTTCTAGTGGAGGCAGAAAAGCCTTTCCCTTCCACACACAACCTTTAGCTTCCGCGGTGCCAGTGAAAACAAGAGAACGGCATGGCTTAAATAGCAGACCTCCCTCAAAATAACTCTGTGGTCACGAGCTGAGGGCAGAAATTGTTCCCTCTCTGTAGCATACGTGAGATAAATGATTTGCATGATTATTTCTTTCCCGTGCCCCTTTTTTTAAAAAAAAGAGGGTTTGGATTCTCGAGTGGTTTCCTTCAAGAAAGTGTATGGGAGCTGTTAAACACATATTTCTCTTGGAAATATCACTGGAGCTTTTCCTTGCACTGGAGAAAAGAAGTATATTAAAATACTTTCACTGAATGGAACTTCACTGTAGTATTTTATTGGGTCGTTCTGCTCAGTCTTATCTATTCTTTGTCATTTTTAGTTGAAGTGGTTCCTCTGGCAACAAATCATCTTTCCTAATCAGACAACCCAGCCTGGGAATTTCTCTAATTTACTCCACGACATAATTCAGTAGCTGGAGGAATAGGGAAAACTGAGGACTGCTGAAGCCCTTTTGCACACCCCCGCTTACTGGCATCCTGAGATTAAAGTTCGTCTTTTTCTCACCACAAACCCCTGACCCCTCCGCTTTCTTGTAACTCAGCATCCTCTAGATGGCCCTTAGGCACAGCTTACCGCATGATATGTGCAGATAGCTTAATAATAGAGCTTCCTGCTGTGAGGGTCTTATGGATTCTGTGAAATCCCAGAGGGATTCAAGGAAATCTGCATTATAATGCACTGTTTGGTACAGGTCTGTGCACTGAGCGGGTACACAAAAGGTAACGGAAACTAAATGTGTCAGGCATCATCTTTCTAATCCAATGTGGGGTCTGTTTAATCTCTTTCAAAAGATGTCTTAAGAACTCCCAGTGTCTTCATTGAGCGCTGGGCTTTCACCGCTGCCCGTATGGGGGGTGGGGCTGATGCGTGGTGGGGCTCTGCCGGCCGCTGCTCCGCAGTATGGTGAGCTGCCGTAGATGGGGTTTTGCTTAATTAACACATAGAGCCACGTCTCTTGCTAACCCATCCTTGCCACTTGCTTCAGCCTGGGCAGGAGGCTCTGATACTCGGTCTAGAGGAAGCATCTGTAATCCTATAAACAGCTCGTTGAGGGGCAGGAGGAGAGAATTGGGAATTCCTTCTCCTTCTGTCTCAACTAGGAGAAGTAGAAAAGCCCTTAGACCCGATACAGTCAGGGCGGAAAGCGTCAAACCATCCCAGCTACGGCCATGCTGCCACTGACCTCCAACACCTCAATGCGACTATGCTTTCATAGGCACCCGCTCAGATAACAAAAATTTAAGGCCTCCTGCAACGTCCTCTGGCTCAGACCTCAAGCTCCAAACTCAAGGTTCAGTTTGTGCTTTTTCCTGTGCAAATATCAGTCTCCAAAGGCAGCTACGGAAAGCCAAATGCCATGGGAAAGTGGAGTGGTGTTTGGAATTGGGGGTGGTGGGGGGAATGTGTGTTGAATAATAAAGTCTTATGGCCCCAACAGCTCTAGCGAGCCTGCAGCTCCTGGTGGCTTCTGAAGGAGTATCAGGCTTGTAGCCTTAGCCTCTCTGCTTCATGGAGCTGTGTTATGTTATGTTATCACAGAATCATAGAATGGTTTAGGTTGGAAAGGACCTTAAAGATCATCGAGTTCCAACCTCCCTGCCATGGGCAGGGACACCTCCCACCAGTCCAGGCTGCTCCAAGCCCCATCCAACCTGGCCTTGACCACCTCCAGGGATGGGGCCTCAACAACCTCTCTGGGCAACCTGTTCCAGTGCCTTACAACCCTCAAAGTGTAGTGCCTTACAACCCTCAAAGTGTTATGTTATGTTATGTTATGTTATGTTATGTTATGTCATGTTATATGTTATGTTATCTTGGAACCAGGGCAGGACAAAATTCCGTGTTCTTGGAGGACTTACTGCAATGTTAACCAGTAGTAAAGTAAGAGTAATATACCAGGAAGATGGTGTATATGGATGCATTGAGCAAGCAAAAATGGATGAAAAATGAAGAATTGGTACAGACGGGTCAAACTTTTATCAATATTGATCTATGTCTGCTTGTGTAGTTTCACCACAGTAACTTTTGGCTAGTTTGCATAATGTATGAGAGCAAAGAGTAAAAATAAGGATCACAGGGGCAGATAATGAGAATGATGAATAAATCCAGCAACCTTTTTTTCTCAGTACTCAGAGATCATCTTTATTGTAAAGCTCTGAGTAAGCCTAGGAAGAAAATCTGATTACTTAAAATCAGCAAAGGACACAGAGAATAGTTACACATCCTGTGGTAATTAAGAGCTGTCTGTACTGGTTTTGAATCAGTCGAGCTACGTTATGTCTATGTATAAAAAGCTATAGACCTTGCGAAGACACAAAAGAAGGGGAGAGGTAGGAGAAAAACTCAGAAACCCTTTCTTTTAATCCACTTTCCAATGTTTGGCTTAGCTACAGTGTAAGCAATAACAAAAGAACACTGTGTATTTATTAACCAAATGCTAAAACTTGTGCATAAATGTCTATCAAAAGAAGAAAACCGTAACACTTGTGAAACCAGTCAAGCTCTGGCTCTCCTTGTTGGCACTGGGATCTTCAGTTTTCTCCAATTGCTGTCTAACAGCTGTGCTCCTGGGACAAAGGACCTGTGTCTTTCCAGGGTGTTGACCACCACCACCAGCATCACCACCAACCCGCGCTCCCTCAGACAACGCAATCTGCTTCTTGGTCTGAGTCTCTGTGGCCGTGCCCAGGGAAAACCCACACCAAGTCTCATAGAGGTGGGCCCATCACTTCGTTCAGCCAAGAACAGGGATTTCAGCAGAGCCTTTGTATGTTGTCCATCTCAAATTGCCCTGGCTATTGCACCTCCCACCTTCTTCATTCAGCTTTCATTAGCACAGAAAGTGGCACCTCGGGTGGCCAGAGCCTGAAACGTTGGAAGTGTTTCAGGGACGTCAGTCACCACGCAGGCCTTGATCTGCCAAAGACCCACCTGAAGTCCTAAGTTACTTTTTAAAGTGGTGCTTAGGGTGATGTTGAGGTGGTAAATACACCAGGAATGTTTTTACACCAGGAAGGCCCAGCAGGAAGAGGCTAAAGCTGTTATTGTTGGAACCAGTATGTCAATAAAGCTGTATATCAATAACTATTTGCAGATCGACACCCTGGGACAAATTCTGGACTTTAAATGTTTCAGGCAATGCATTGGCACTGGTCTTCACCACTCAAGGGCAGAGGCCCCAGGGTTTATTAACACGGCTTTTAATTACCTGAATACATTTTCAGTTGATAACAGGCAACCGGAGCATACAGCATAGTGCCCTTCTATATCTCTTCTGGCATTTTCTGATGGTATTGTGTGGTCAGAGCTGGTGGAAAAGATCAAATTGCAAAAGAAAATGTGAAAATACATTGAACATTTTTTAAAATTCTAGACTTTAATGAAAATGTAGCTATCTCTTCATTTATTTGTTTTAAATAGCTCTTTCATGTGTTGGGACAAAGGGACATTGTATTAATTGTGAAGTGTGAAATGTTTTTCTTGTTTGCTTGGGACAACAACTGGGAATACATGGATTTGCCTATTCACGCTTTATTGTTATGACAATATTTTTTCACAAAGTATTTGAAAGCCAACGCTATGAAAGGAATAAAGTTGGCTATAAATCTGGAGGAGTTTCATGCTTTTGTTTTAAGCTTTCGTGTATAAGCTTTGTCAAAATTGTGAGTCTTTCATCCGTGGTGTCTGCCTGATTCAAGGGTTCTTTTCTTGTTCAAATATCCTTTAGTAGGACCCATTTGACTGAAAGGCTGTGCAAACACGAGCTGGTTATGATAAGAGTTCTACATGAAATCTTTAACGTGCTTTGTCAGCATGAGTTTTTTTCAGCTGTGTGCCCTACTAAATATCTTTTTTCCCCCCTCTACAGTAAGTTCATTTTCTTGAAGTGCATTTCTTATTTATAATTGCTGTAATTTTGCGATGGATTTGTGACAATAAGTCATTTTGCTTTAGGTGAAATGTTAATCCACTGTGGATTAGTGTTACTTGAAAAATCCTGCCCTAGTGCAAGCTGTGTTACTAAAACAAGCTGCATCAGAACTTAGGTCCCAGCCATGACTGAGTTTACAGCAGAGCTATTTTCTACGTCTCTCTTTCCTAAGTAAGTGAGCTGCCTGTCAAGCTTTCTTTAGCACCAAAGTGCTAAACGGCATCGGAAAGAACCTAATCCTGTGCCTTTGCTAAGCACAGAAGAGGTGCTAGAGGAGAACACGTTAATCAGCTTGATCAAAATTGAAAGATGTGCTTTTTCTTTCAAATGTGGTCATCGTATGCAAGTACATCACTGCACAGGCAGCAACTGAGAGCAGAAGGGTTCATTTAAACCCTGTCTCAGCTCTGTAGCATCCAGGAGAGTAGTTGAAAAAAATAGCTGTTTGTCCTGCAGCAAACTGTTTGTATCATGCAATACGCAAACGATTTTCTCCAGCTAGTTTGGTTCTGGTTTATAACTGGTTTATAGGAAGAATGAGAAGTAAAACTTTTCTTTGAAAAACTCTTTGTTTCACTGCTGTTCATTCCCGTGTTGCTGTTTTAAAATCCGAGCTTTTCCAGCTCCAATTCATCTCCGCTCACCTTTGCTTTTCTTGGTGAAAGTCTACATTGGCATACAGCTCTAAGACAGGAAAAAAGGAGAAATTTTACCACATGCCTCTGCTAAACACTAACTAATAACATGCTGGATACTTTCCACTCCACCCAGGCTGCATAATTGTTCACCATATGAAATGAAGTTAATTCTGTGTAATGTTTTGATGAGTAATTTTAATCAGGGTTGTGGAGAAACTGTTCTCAAGTCTGGAAATGTAAGTGCTTCCTGTAGTAAACAAATCCTGTGGTTTTAGCATTTCACTTAATTTGATTTTTCAGATGACAGAACATGTTCCTTCTCCTGCCCTATGGTCTTCCAGGCTTAGGAGCACTTTTGTAGCCCAACTTAACTTGTTCCTCCCTCAAACCAGTTAAAGGGGAGAGAGAAAAAGGTAGTTTTCATCCTCTGGCAAGTCAGGAGACAGTCTTGACTGTGACTTCTTTCATTTTACCTGTCCTTCACGCAGCAAGCACGGGAGCGTGCAGTGATCTCCTCTGAAAAGAAGTAGTTTCTTTGCAAAGTCCACAGTGGGTCAGTGTCCTGTTGGGAGAATACATGGGGAAACTGGTGCCTGCGAGTTGATTTGACACTTTCCAGTGGCTGCCAGGATGAATTTGGTCCATAGGTCTTAAGCAATCTTTATTGCATGTCCTAAGCTCCCTGGTGCTTTCAAGGCTCCTAAATACACAAGCTCTGTTCCAGTCCAGCATTTGAAAGCAGTAAGAAGTTGCAAAATGAGTGGCTGGTAAAAGTACTTGTATTGCACAGCAGTTAACAAGCAGCTGTTTGTGTTTCGGAGGGAAGAGAGTGATCTGTTTTCTTCTTGGGCTGTCCCAGATAATCTGTGGCTGAAAAGGATGAGGTACTTAGTTGTCTAGAGAAATTATAAAACAGAAATGCAAGTATTAAATTTTCATTTGCTAGGCACGTTATCCACAGGCAGATGAAATTGGTCGTAAATTCTGCAAGAAGTGCAAGAATACATTAAGGAAAAAAATACCCAGATTGGCTGCTTATGCATTTATTGTAGCAACATTATGGTTTCAAGCTCCCTATCCCTATAAGCTCCTGTGTGCTGCCAGGCAATGCGTCAAAGCGAAGCGGGAGCAGGGAAGAAGGGACCACACATTGCTGTGGATGTAGCGTATGTATGTGTTTGAACACCCAACACTGGTCACAAATGCAGCTCTTGGAAGCAGCTTTCCCGAGAAAATGGGAACGGTTGTAAATCAGGAATTCACATTTTAAAAAAATGCCCTCCAGTATTTCCTTGTAATTCTTTATTTTTATGAATTTTCCATTAATAATCTCGTTTCCCAGAATGTTTTTAGAGAGGAAACGCAAACAGTGAAGTCATGGTCATTTTAATATGTATGTAAATAGGAAGGCGGTGTTGTGATGCAGGGGTTACTAACATTTAGCAATACTCCTCCATTTACTATTGGTAAGCACCATTTCACACCCCTGTTGGAAATTTCAAGTACCAGTCCCATGAGCTACCCCGTCTCCCTCTTTTATTAAATTCTTTGTCATAGATTTGTCCTTTGCCAAACACACTACCTGCTATTTTAAAACTGAGAATCTCCAGATGGTTTTTTTTTTTTTTTCCTAAGGCAGATTTAATGTTCCCCCTGAAAAATACCACGGCAAACAAAAGAGGCATGCTGTTACAGAAATGACAGGTTTCTTTTTTTGGCAGGTATTTAATAGGTTGGGAGTGCAGGGAGTGCCTGCCGAAGTTCATGATTTCTGAATTGCAAGAGATGTCTTTTCATCCCACCCTGCAGCGAATAGGGATGTGCGGCTTTTGCTGCCATGCAGCATCCGTGGCGCGGGCTTTGCTCTGATGAGGGCAACAGGAGAGAAACTGTCCTGCCTCCCCCTACAAACAGCTCTAGGAAAGATCACGTGAAATCTCCTCAAGTCTGAAGTTTGTTTCAGCCTTCGTGTGCTAAGAAAAGCCATCTGGGAACTTTTGACTGATGCGTCGTGCTGCGACATCCCGCAGCAGCACAGCCCCAACCTGGCGGGGCGGGTTGGCTGCGAGCTAGCGAGGAGGAACGCTGCAGAGCTTTAAAGGGCTTGAACTTCTCGTCATTGGACTTCATACCTTTAAGCACTTCTCCGTAGTAATCACTGCCCCTATTTGTGCAGCCTCTGCCGCCTGGTGATGTTCTTGCTGCTGCATCTCCCTCCATGTGGGAGGGAGAACCGCACTGCTCCCATTTTGCAGAGAAGACTCGAAAAGCGGAATTAAATGGCTTTTGCAATGTCTCAAAGGGGCAGAGGGGAATTCAGAAGTTTGGTCTCCCAAGACCCTGGCCAGCATCACAATTCCTTCTCCTTGTTCCAAAGGTTGCTGCTAAATAACCCCAAATGGACAACATCCCGGGGTGGTATGCAGCCACTTCTGCCTGGCCTGGAAAACGCTGCTGGTTGGTTGGGTGAGGTTTGCGAAGGTTTCCCAAATGCCTGCTCTCTATGCAGTGCTGGGTAAGGATCTGTGTCACATCCGAAGCACTCGTCAAATGCTCAACGCAATAACTTGGGCTGTGGAGATTGCAAAAAAAATAAATAAATCATTGGGCTGAAAGGGAGTCCAGAGCATGCACACTGCCAGGGTGAAGTGTGCGTGAAATGTGTATTTAACAGAAGAGCACAACACTCATTTTCTATGACCTGGATGATTTCAGAAATGACTTTGGGACTACATTTTGTTACCTAAGCTGTTTAAGGAGTTAGTGCATAACCTTGTAGCCTTCACTTGTCTTTCATTGCACAAGCACACCCGAGACGTACCCATTCCCTCCCAAAGCATCGTCCAATACTGCCCTTCCCTGTGCGTTAACATGACTTCTTTCTTACTACATGAAACGCTGATTTCTTCATTCAGCCTATTTGTTTTGTCACTGGCATTTTCTTTGGTCCTGTTGATAACACAGTTACAGCAAAACAGAGGATTTGATGATATTTTAACATACTGGTTTCTTAAACATCGAAGAATTCAACCTGCATTTTTTACAGACGAAGCAGGTTCTGATCCTGTCTGCAATGTAGGGCTTTAACTTCGGTGAAGATTAGAGATGTTCGTTAACTGTAGCCTTTAATCTCCTTCCTCTCCCTTCATACGTAACCTTCAGCGCAAGTCCGCTGGCGGAGAAGCTCGGCTAGAGGACGTAAGTCTGGCTGCTTCATTTGTGTGCAGAGACACCGGATCAACACCTGCAAGACACAGCTAGGAATGAAGGCCACGTATCGTAACATTCACTTCCCGGAGCTCCCCTGCCTACGTGGGGACAGAACAGATTGTCAGCTTCTGTTCCAGCCATCTAATAACCCACCATCTGTTTTTCATTTTTAATTTAGACACGAGCAATAGACCTGAATCAAAACCGTGGTTCCAGATCCCACGGGGGTTGCTAGAAATTCTTCTGAGTTTAATAATTAAATAAACAAAAATTATTTAATCTCTCAGCAGAAATCCGCCGAGCTGTGCACGTGCCTGCCATGAGCAACTCCATCCTCATTACCTCATTCGTTCCAGCCCCCACGCTGTTAGGACTTGTTCCTTGTCACATCTCAAGTCTGTACCTTAATTTCTTCAGGGCAAGGACTGTGTATGTTTGCCTGGTAATGTATCTATGGGAATAACGTAAAATACTAATGGCATTAACAGCAAGTATGAAAGGTAATTTGGAAACGGGAATTAATTTTGAAGCTTGGCTCTTTGGTTCATCTCAAGTAATCGGGCAGAAAACAGGGAGAAGAAAGAAATATCCTGCTCCAGGGTAATTAAAATCAGGGTTTGACATTAGAAATGCCACCAAAGCCATAATTGCTGTCAAGGAGATGGCCAGTGAAATCAGCAGCCATGCCTGCACTGCTCGCGAGCCCAGCTCAGTGGTCCCCCAACGCGGACACCAGGACGCGTACTTACCTTCAGTATCTCAGGGCTACGAGCAAGGGTGATGTGACTGGGTGGGCATGGAGCAGATCCAACCAGGGACGTGGCAAAGAGCTCGGGTACAGAAGGAGGAGAGGTTGTGTTGGACTGCGGCATCATGTTTGGAGCCTGGTTTGGGGATAAAACAGTCCCGCCAGGTGGAAGCAATGACTCAGAGGGACCGCTCCTCCTCTTGATTCCTCTCCTGTCCAGACGTGGTTCTCTCCCTACAGCCTCTGTCATCACCTTCTCCTCTTCAGCACTGTTGATGAATTTCCAGCCTGCCTGCTGGCACCCCAGGATAGGTGTCTACCTGGAAAATAGAAGGAGCATTGGTATAAGAGAGCAACATTACCAAAATACAGGATTTGAGGGTGAGGTTTTCCAGGGACTGTCTCAAGTTACTGAGGACTGAAGAGTCATCTGCGTCAAGCTTTAAAAAGGAGCTAGTTCCTAAAAGACTTTTTCTGTTGCATAAAGCGGTAATGCTAACAGGAGAAAGAGAAAGGGGAAAAATCTGTGCTTCTGATGTACATCACTTGGAGGTAAAAAAAAAGCTAAATGAGGTCATGTCGCTCCATGGAATTTAATGGCATCCTGCTGCTTTATGTAAACTAAAAATGATCGCCAGAGATACTGCTCCTGTGGTAAATGCTAGACTTTAACTTCTGTACTGCTACCAGTGCCTCCAAATTCGTACAAAATGAAAACGTTTCAGATTACAGATTTTGATTCCAGAATTAATTGCGTTAGCCTGGGTATTGCAGCACATAACCCTGGCAGATCTGAGGGCTGGGGCATCTTAGCTCAACTTCTGGGTTTCCGGAAGTCTGACATTTCCAGCGTCCCTACCTGTGTCAAAACGAATGAAGGAGTTCATCAGTGGTGTCAGAGGGTTGAAAAGCATTTATGGGGTGAACAGGTGACTCCCTCCACAAGGAAGACTGAATGGCTCAGTCCTTTGCTCCCCAAGCATAAGACTGTTGTAGGTCTACAGAACCCAGTTGTTGTTTTTCTGTCTCCAGTTTGGAGAGCCAAATGCTACCTTTGGATCTCAGACAGCTGCCAGTCCTCAGTCAAGAAGTGGGTGTCATCAAATGGGGTAGACCTTCCAGAGGACAGCATTCCTGGCATGGCTGCAGGGACTTCTGCCGTGTGCTCCTGTTCTCCTTCGGGCAGTAAACAGGGCAGGAGCCAGACTCCCACGGAGCAGAGCCAGGTTACAGGGATGAAGCAGAGCCGGATTTGCTGCAGTGCTGTGTCATGGCGAGGCCTTCCTCTGAAGGGCTGCCGGTGGGAGAAGTCAGCTGGAACTGCATGGCTGGATGTTGGCAGAGCGTTGAGAGACATCTCTCTCTCTCTCCGTTTGGCGTCATGAATAGCTTTATCTGTTTTCCTTCCCCCTTGACACGCCAGCATGGTGAACAAGCCCACAGCGTTCGTCTAGTGCGAGTGCCAGCAGAGGAGATGGGGATAGGAGCAGAAGTGCTGAGAGTCATGAGGAAATTATATGGGGCTGGGACAGACTATCCCTCTGGGTCTTACCTATGTTTTAAAACCTGGAATGTAGTCTCGGGGTTGATTAGAGAGAACTTCTACTTTCCTCCAGCTCCAGCCATACCCAAGAGAGCTGCTGAGTTGGAGGGACCATTGTCATCCCAGTGCCTCTGCTGTTCTTTCCCCCCTAGGAAAACAAGCATGTGGCTCTGCGCATGGCGAGAGAGGATTTGAGCGTTGCGTTCAGGCCTGGATCTCTGAATGGAAAGACTGAGCTCTGCACGCCACTGAGCGCAACTCCTTGCAGCTTGCTGCCCAGAAGCTGTGTCTCCTGTGCCAACTCTCAGCCATGCCCAGCTTTCCCAGGACGTCGTGCGAAACCATCCTACTTTCTGCTCCTACATTACAAGGAGGTCAAAATTAGGATTAAGATATGTGAGTGCTGTCACGGTCCAGCTTTGGAAAAGCTGGTTGATAGGAGTACACCACTGAAAACATCCTCTGTGGAGGTGATCCTGCGGAGGTCATCTAATGTGAAGGAAACTGCTTTTGTCTGAGACTGCCAGACAAGAAACAAAAAGAGATTATTTTTTTAAAAAAAACGTTTCAGCTTCTGCCTGACTGTTGCAAACGTCCTATTATTTGTTGCATCATTCTTCATCCTTCAGCGGGGGGAGGTGGAAGGCAGCCCTGCTGTTTAATCACTTGCCTTTACTGCTCACTTGTGGCTAATACTTGCTCCTCAGCATCGCAAGTGGAATGCAGTAGCGCTGCTTTGCCTTACCGCCCTGTAGGCAAGAACCAGGCCAATATCATCAAAATTCAAGGCATTCCTTTCCCAAACATGGTTTTACATGGAAAAGTACCCTTAACTCTCTCTAGCCCTGAATACTGGGATTGAGGGCCTCTTTACCTGCCAATGGTGCTGGGCAAGCTTACAGCCCAGATAAATCACAGGCGGCTGGGAATGGGTGGCAGCTCTCGTTTCACCACTTGAAAGGCAACTTTTAAAAATTGGTTGGAATTCAGCCTTTAATTTTGCACCCACAGATTTGAACCCATAATCAGGTGTGAGCTTGGATCTGCAGATCTCATCTGCCGCGGCACTAATGCCGTCACTATGCATATTGCCTGCCTAATCCAAAAGAACAGTTAGATAATTAAATGTCTAAGTGTCTTTAGTTTTTCCCACCACTAGTTATGAACAGAGAATTAAAAGTCACTGGATCCTCATTTGGTATCTGTAAGCGCTCCCTTCAGCTTTCCCTTTTATCCCAGGCTGCTTTCCTAAGAGGAGCCCCCTGCCACGCTACTCCAAGTGAAACTGTTCGTTTAAAATTAAAAACAAAACCCCAAATGCACACGCTTCCTTAGACCTTATTTAGAGGGGAGTCTTTAAAATGTATTTCTTTTCTTCCCTTTTCCAAATCCAAACTTCAGGACCATTTCCAATGCAGCACGGCTCAGGGCTGTGCCCGTGGGCAGCCCGAACCTCCGCATCACTTCCAGGGGAACGCTGCTCCACGCAGCCCTGCAGGAAAACCGTCATTTTTAGTGGCATGCCTGCTGCAGCAGAATTTGGCGGAGGGCATGGAAGGGCTTTATGACACCGCCTTGTTGTTCTTGTCATCACTGGTGCAAAAAAAAAGTTAAATTAACAAACTGCAGCCTCTGTTCTCCACTAATGATGGGAAAATGGTCCCTTGGTCTGCTTCCTTACTTGAAATGTCACTTCACACCTGAAAGAAAAAGTAATGGAAGTAAAATGAAAAAAAAAAAACCAAAAATGTGGTTTTTTCATTTCTTTCCTAAGTGTATGTAATAAGTATGAAAGGGGAAACTATATTTTTGCTGGGACGCTAATCAAAGCAATCACAAAAATTTGCGTTTACAGCCGGATGAAACAACTTCATTCGTTGAATGATGGACTTCACTCATAGAACACAGTCAAATGGAGCAAAATGACTGGACTTATCCTGAAGCAGGTGATTCTCACAAGTACTGTATTACTTTACTAAGTAAAATTAAAGTCTCTGCACAGAAGCAACGGATGCTTCATCAGGTTCTGGACGTCTGCTCACTTCTTCTGTGGGAGTGCGATCTCAGTGATCTGACTGATCTCCAGCTGGAAGACAATGTCGTCTGGGTGTGATGCCAATGCCTTAACACACGGACTCTGGATGGTGGCTAGAGACTTCTCCAACGAAGCCAGATGATGCCAGGAAGACATCACTTACAATGAAGTCACTGGATGGGACTTGCGTTTTGTTCTGAGGCTGTGGTCTGCGCTGCGTTTCTCAGTTTAGATCATGATTAATGCTATGTCCAAGCTAAAAATTTAGATTTTTTATAACTGGGCATTGAATTTGCTTTTTCTGTTTCCTGACTCATTTGAACCTGTGTCAGGCAAAGTCTTTTTCCTCCACTGGAAAAGCTCTGTAAACCTCTTATCATCCATCCTTTTTGGTAAGCTTCTGATTTTCCTCTCCATCTTGCCTTTCATTTGGGAACTTGCAGCCCATGAATATTTGTCATAAGCACATACTTCTTACTGTGTCATGAGATTCATTTTCTTCTTTCCACCCTTCAGTTGCATTCATTACCTTCCTTTGCTGCAATTTAGATTGTAAAATCTACGGAGTAGAAATTTTACTTGTGTGTGCAAAACGCTCCCACAGCGGTATGCAAACGATAATGCAGAAGACATATTGTGTATTTTCATGGGCTACCGGTGTGTTTTCAGGAAAAGCTCTTTTTGCAGATGGCCAAAGAGCATGGAAATCAAGCAGAATTTCTAGCTTTGTAATAAGCTCCCAGAGATTGCTTATTTTGTGCTCTTGTCACGTTCGAACTATACGGAGCACCAAGATTATATCAGATATCATGTAGGCAGTAGCTAGGTGGAAGATCACTCACAAAACCTCCAGGATTTGGGCACTGATAATGTTAAATCTAATGTTCCTCAATTTGCTAGGAGCAATGAAGTGCTGGAGGTACCCATCTACCGGAGGAGCTGTCGCAACAGGACCCTGATCGCTCGCAGCCCACTGACGTTTCCATAGAGGGATGCTCGCTCCAGCCTTTTGGCCCTCTTCCCAGTAAGGATAATTGGATTTTTTTTTCCCTGCTTGCATTTCCACTGCTTGTTAAATGTCATACAGTATTTACTCCACATTTGCTGGCCTTAACTGTTGAGGTATTGCTGAACACTGTTACCTGTCCCAGTGGTGGAAGTGGTGGGGGGTTGTGAGGCTGTGCAGGCTCCTTCAAGATGAAAGACCCTGTCTTAGGAATATCGGGTTTTATTATTTATTTAAAGGATGTTTTCATGACACTGCAATTTCTAACCCAGCATGGTGTGGCCATAAAATAATAGTGGGTCTGTTTAGAAGAATGTGTTTTATTTGGCACATTTTGGGAATAGCAGTACAAAGGAAGAAAATAAAGTTGCAATGTTTATGGTAGCTGGGTTCTCTGTCCGTTGGTAACCACTTACCACAAATAACTGCTTGCTGGTGCCCACACATGATATTTTAAGACCCGAGCTCTTAAAAAGAAGCTCTTAAACATCAGCAATATTTAGTGCTGTACAGCCTTCTGGCCACCACATAATGACTGCAGTGTTTTTTATGAAAATGAAACTCATCACATTCTGGGCTTTGGTTTAGGACCTCACATCAATCACTCAACCCCAAGCCGTGCCTCACACTTTTTCAATTCCCACAGCCTTGTTCTTTCCGTTACGTTAGTCTTAATGTCTCTTTTCTGCCTTCTTCCTTGCTGCCTGCTCCTTGAGGAAATATGGTCTCCCCAAAGCCATTTGCTGAACAATCCTCTTACTGATCTGGAGGAGAGTGGGAAACCCGGTCAAGTCCACAAGGCAGACACGACTAGAGCACAGTTAGTGACTGTTACAATAAAAAGGGCATAGGTAGTGAAAAGATCAAGCATCAGGTAAGACAAGTAAAGGAAAGAATACCTTTGTCCCCCACAAAATTAACTGTGGGACTCATTGCCACAGGAGACTGTGAAGAACGGAAACAGAAAGGATGTAAAAAATTAACTCAGGGGATGAATGAAGGCTGGATTTATCATTCGTTATGAAACACCATGACTCAGCTGAAAAAAGCCGCTGAGAAAGCTCCCAGAAAGCGGGTAGCAGCTGTGAGGACCAGGCATCCACTGCTGGTCCTGTGGGAAGTGGGATGGATCCGACACAGACTCACTCTTATGTACTTTTCAATCCTGATGCCCATAAGGTGTAAAGCAATTACAAAACATAAATACAAACTGTATAAAACACAATTAATTTAAGGCAAGGGTTTGCCTTACTGATTAAATGACCCAGTTTTCTCAGTTTCCTCCTTTCTGCCTAATGGTATCTTTGTCCTGCTGTGCCGTGATGAGTTTTGTTTGCGTGCTCCTCAGGGCTCTGACCACGTCTTTCTGTAAGGTTGTCTCATGCAACTAAAAAAAGTACAGTGTCTTTATTCATCCACTCTTACCTTCTCTCGTCCCTTGACAACCCCGTAAGCTATGGCTCTCCCCTGCCCCTTCATCTCCTCCTCTCTAAGGAGTGGGCAACAAATGCTGCACAAAGTCTTTCTATCAAGCAGGCAAATCGGTTGGGCCTTCCCAACACGCTTGGTCCTGGCCTAGTCCTTTGTCACAGACCCTCCTGGTGAAACTGGGGTTCAACAAGCAACGAGGGCAATGGTGAGTGTCTGAAAACTCTTCCCACCAGTCTGTTTCGCTTTGAAAACCTCCCACCCACCAGTTGCTTTGAATTCGCGTTTTGGCCTGGGATCACTGAATTACACGACGTGGCATGAGAATATAAATTGCCAACAGAACGTAAAGCTGTTCCGTGTCTGTTAGTGGCCTACGAGGTGCCTTAGTGTCACTTTATACGTTGTGACTTGGGCAGTGCAGGCTGCAGCCAACCGAATGACCTTCTTGCACCGAGACTGCGGTCCTTCCTATCTGGGATTACGATACCGTGAAGGAAAGGAAAGATAAGCCATTCTTTCAGAAGCCTCATTTATCTTGTCCCTTCTCATCTGAAATGCTGGTACACAAAGAGACACTGATGAGCTTTGTTTCAGCGCCTTGTTGAGGATGCTGGGCGGTTGGGCGATGCTTAGTGGGGCTAGTCACCAGATGTCCCCATGCTGCCCAGTGCGAATGCGCCCACAGTAAACAACCAGGGACAATGGGGACTCTAAGGAGGAGGAATGGGTTTGTACCAGGGCTAGTAACTGTACCTGAAATAACAAAGGGGCAATTCAGCTCATTGGGACGGCGTACCGCAGAAAGAATGAATGAGGAAAGATTAGCAAGGCTTGGCTTGTGCAGGCTGGCACACGATAACATTATTGGGTCTGTCATTTGATGCCGGGTGAAGAATGCAGAAAGAAAGTGCTTTTAGACAGCTAAGTTAGCGTACGATGTTGGTAAGGTTATTTTCTGGTATTTTCTGCTCCGTTCCCTTTTTCTGTCCCCCGAGTGGTTCCTCTTCTCCTTCCATCTGGCGATAGTGCCGGTTATCAAGCAGCAACATGACCGCGGGATTCCAAGCATAGCAGAGTCGGTGCGGGGATCGATACACTCACAAATTCCTGGGGTGGCTTACCAGCAGTTTGGGCGGACTTTGTATGGATCAAAAACTGGGTGTCTGGCCTGAGGCATTCATAGTGGAGGGAAAAAAAAAAAAGATCTGATGAAGTTCTGTACTCTGAGAAATTGGATAGCTCTGCTTTGGGAGGGTGAGTACACGTTGAGAAACCCTGCATTAGGCATCTGGGCTTGAAGATGTTGGTTTGTACTCTCCGTGACATACTTTGTAAAACAGAAATCTTAATGTAAATAGTAGCAGATAAAGGATTTTTGAAATGGCCCGTTGCCATGAAGAAAAGGAGTTGGGCAAGCAAACAAGCAAACGCAGCTGAGAGAATGAAGGTCCCATAACTCACGGTGCATTTGTTTACTTACTTTGGCATGAGACGCAGGTGTGAGTTCGTTCTTTGTTTCTTTCTGCAGGCTGGAAGAAAGCCCGCCTGCTCCTTGCCATGCAGGTAAAATAACTCGAGTACTGAAGAATATTCTTTAAAGCTGTGCTTTGCCACCTTTTTTTAATGAAAAGACACATGCCTTTTGGAAAAAGAAGTCCAAGGACCAGCTAAAGTTAAACAAATAAAATCTGCAAACTGTTTCACGCAAGGCTCTAACAATGGTTTTCATTTATTCTCCTCACCTCTCCCTGAAATAAGCTAAACTTTGAATGTTCGTGGATTATTCTCCCCAGTTTTGCTTCCTGGCATGGATCTTTGCACATTTTCACCTCTCAGGTGTTGCAAATCCCCACAGTCCCCCTGACCAGAGCCCGCAGACTCTTTACACACTCTCTTCTTTGTTATATTAGTCTTTTGTATTTTAAACCTTTTAAGGATTTTTTTATAGATACTTTTTGATCGTAGCCAGCTTAGACCATTTTACTGAGTTTAACAGCAGCTCCTCCGAGAGTTTGGGAGAGGGCAAAGTGTAAGAACAGTAGTGGGGACGGGTGAGCAGAGCCCAGGTAGGAGCTGGTTTTGGGGAGGACTGGGCACATCCAGCCTCAGGAGAGGGAGCAGTTTAGATCGCAGAACTCAACCCAGCTGTGGGGAAGCCTCTCCTGGAGCTCCAGGTGGGAGGAGGTGTGCTTCCAGGGTCATGCTGGACCACAAGAAGACTTGGGCCAGCTGTGCAACCTGAAGACCTCTCCGGCAGGATGGATAAAGGGGAGGAGTACTGGGAGATAGCAACCTGGGTGGACTGAGAAGCAGTGTTTGGAGGGGTAGAGGCTGGAGAGTGGGGAGAGAGAGGATGAGCAGACAGCTGCTCTGTGGATGGTCCATGTATTTGGCTAATGATGGTAATAAACCAGGATTAGCTGCTAGTCCTGGAGTGAGGGCCATGGCAATTGCCAGACACTCTGCTTCCCTTCTGTGAGTAAATGATGCTGATGGCACATGGAAATTACTTTTAAAGGCTAATTAGCTGGGTGTTAAGTCTGACCAGATAGTTAACGTTTCAGGCAAGTATGAGCTGGGTATAATTGCAGCCCCACTAAATTTGTTTTCCCCATTAATACCTGTCATTATCAATTCAATCCTTCCTCAGCTGTTTGCATGCTTGTTTCAAACTGGGCTTTATAGGGCTTCCCTAACAAACCAGAAAGAGATGTGTTTCCTGGTCCATGAGCTCTGTAATCTGAAGATAAGAGATTAAGTGGGAGACCTGAGAAAGGCAGCGAGGACAGTGTGCTGATACATCTTTGGTTTGATGCTACAAAATCTGTGGGAGGTTTCTAGGGTGAGGGCAAGCCCAGGTCTGAAAGCGTTGGTGTTTGGAGGACCTGGTTCAGGTCTCACAGATGTGACTAAGAGCTCCCACCAAAGCAAACGGAGCCCAAGTCACACAGGAGACTTCTGCTCCTGTTTATACCAGCAACAGGAGAACCATAGCAGCAGAAAAAACAAACTCTGGGAGAGAGGACGGACAAACGAGACAGCCCCTGGGAGCGCAGTGAGAAGGAGCTGGACAGGGAGGATGGAGGGGAGAGAGGGTTTCCTGCTCTGGGCCACCGGGGAAGGGCAAGAGGGGTGAATTGTCCCTGCCAGCCTGATAAGGAAAATAATAATCAGCAAAAAACTTTATTAGAGCTGACTCAAACATTTTTGCCATATCTTAAATCAGAATGTTTGCTTTTACTGCTGTTGATTTTCTTTTTTTTTTTTTTTTTTTTTTTTCTGGCTGCTGTGTCTCTGCTGAAATTTTTGTGGCACAGATGGCTCCCTGGTAATTTGTGTGTATGTCCTTTCAGGAATAATATGCTCCTCCAGGACAGCTTTTCTTTTTTTTTTTTAAAGTGACACCTGTTTGATGTGAGTATTAATTGGAGAGGGCAATAAAGAAGTGGGCTGACAGGTGAAAACCCTTCTCTTCATCTCCCCGTGCTTATCTTTAATGCTTTTAAGCTTATAGTATCAAAATAATTAATTAAGGCGGCATTTCTGTGGTCAAACGGAGAGCGCTCATTTGGCTCGCGGTTCTTCGCAGCTGCTCCGCTGACATGTAAGCGAGCGTTTCTGCGCAGCGCATATGTGGCACGCCGCAGTCCTGGCGACCAAGTGTAGGAGTTTATTTTGGAAACTGCTAATGGCTTTGTTTGCACATTTATTCCCTTTGCTGAGAGAGGCTGCAAACTGTTACCGTGACCTTTTGCGTTACTATGATAAGAAGCTGTTTTGGAGGAAAGCAGGTCTGGTGCTTTGGACACTCAGGAGCCTTTGCAAAGGTCTTCAGCCCCTCTGCGCGGAGGGAGGTACGATGCTGTTTGCAGCTGGAATCCATAGGCTGGATAATATTCGCAAGGGTAAATATTTAGAATTTAGGCGTAGGAATTTAGACATAAAAAGAGGTTTACGTATATACTTATTCAAGGCACTGGATTGCTCATTTTGAGGGGCCAGTTGTGGAGGCATCTCCAACCATGCCAGGACTGCTTTGAGTTGACTTCCAATAGAGCAGACAGACGCACGCGGTGGGGAAAGCGCCTTCTTCCCACCTTTGCTGTGGAACCCTGCAAAGCTGTCAGGTGCCAATTGAAAAGGGGCTTTTGGTTTCTAAAAGGGGAAACGGCAAACCACCCTGAAGATGAAGCAGCAGCAGCAGCAGACCTCACAAAGTGTTCTTCTGTCTTCAGACCACCTCTTAAACATAGCTGCAAAAAATTAACACTTAAAGTTTAATTTTTATGTAAGAAACAAACTATAAATTGTGCTTGTTCTATATTTTGGCACTGGAGCTGCAAACAAGGCATGTCATATTGCCTTCATAAATTAACCCCAAACAATTAGGTCTAAGTTAATTTCAAGTTTTGGTAACATTGGTTTCCATATATGTCCCCAACTCCCACTAGTAAGAAAAGTCTAGTTACATGAATCACAATTTATGACAGGGAAAATTGAATTATGAAGACATTCTTACTGAAAGTCTTATGTGTTGTTTCTTTTTCTTGGTTAAATAAGTAGCTTGAAACCCGTCATTTCAAAAAGCAAGAACAGTGCTTGTTGCTTTTGCAGTGCCCTTTTCGGATTGTACGTATAATAATATATAAAAAGGGGCGCATTTCCATCGCTGCCATTCTAGAGCGAACAAAGCTTGTTATGAGATGTCTAGCCTGGTTTGTTTGATTTGAACTGCAGTCAGAGGGATGAGTGCATGCTTGACATTTCTTCCACAGTAAAATGTCTAAAGCCATGCCAGCCTGGGCTCCATTATGGGAAACTAGTAAAATCCATTCAGTATGTTCCTGAACAACAATTCTAACTTTTAATAAACTTACAAAGTATATAACCACTTTTGGCTGCATATGCTCCATTTTTTTTCTACTTTTTGACGTTTAAAAAAAATAGTGTAGGTTTTCTTAGATACAGGAAAAAATACTAGCAAAATCCATATTTATTTAACGCAGCTGAGACTGTTTATATTGCCTATGCTAAGGATTATATGCCCTCAAATGGGATTGGAATCTTGTCTACAGCTGTTGTGAGCGTCATTATTGTAAAAGATGATGGAGAAAAAGTGAAGAACTTTCTTAATAAATATATAAATAATGAGAATAGGAGACCAGGAACAATGTCTTCAGCTCAGTTCCTTGAACCCTGGAAGTGCTTTAAGTACAATCCTGAGCTGATCCCTGTTGAACAAATATTGTGAGCATATCTTTAAGTTTTATTAGCTTCAGTGGGGCTTACACATGTGTTCAATAACAATGTATAATAAACGCTCTGCTGAAC
>NW_009647731.1:10711916-10719096 GCF_000708025.1 Charadrius vociferus | reverse complement strand
TTGTCCAGCTTGTCCTGATAGTTACAGCATTCTTTGTGTTCAAGGTGGTATTATCCATGCCTAAAAATGTTAAAGAAGTAGACAAAGTGTATTTTTCCCTCTTGGATTCCCTGGAGACACCTGTCATTTGACCAGTGGTTTGCTGTCCCTGTTGGTGCTTCTTAGTGCATCAACTTGAAGTATGGTGCTACTTAAAAGATCTCTGGTTTGCCTTCTCTTTTAAGCCATAAAATCTTTGCACCAAGGATGCTCCATTTCCAGCTCTCAGTCCAAACTCCAGTAGGAAGTGGCATGGCCCTGAGGTTGCTGAGGAGTCACCAGCTGGCTAATGGGGTTTGCCTAAAATGGGGGCAAACTAATGCAATTTATCCTAGAAATATAATCTCTCTGCCTTGCAAATGTCCCAGGAAATCAATCCTACAGCTGGGAAAACCAGCAGATCCCGCAAAGCAGGGCAGCTATTTCAAGTTTCTTGATGTTACTGTAACTCAGCCAGGAGGGCTCGGCACTTTTGGGCAGAGGAACACAAGGAGCTCCTACCTGGGGCACTTGCACTGTAGGCACACTCTTTGTTTCTTCATTCCCCATGTGCCAAAATGAAGGGGGATAAAGGAGGCAGACTAATACACCCTCCAAACCCTCTGCTAGGTGATTAGCAGAACCCAAACTCTCTGACAAGAACTTAATGTATGGCTTTTGAGTCATAGCTAGGACAGAAGATGCTACAGATCAATATTATAATCAGGTATTCATCACTTTAGATATTGCTGTACAAGCGCAAGGCATTGCTCACCTATCAATTTTATTTAATGGAATTATTTATGTATCTTTATAAATGCACTAACCTTTTTTTTTTTTTTTTTTTTTTGGCTACAGCAGTTAGTTAACCAGCCTAAAGGCTGATATAAATGGCGGATGACCAAGACCAGAACCTGGTGTGCAGAAGTGGCCCCTACCCCACACCTTTACTGCTGGAGCCCTGCCAAGGGTCCCTCTGACAAGCCGGGCTGGAGGGATGCTCTAACTCACACCCAGCGGCTACAAGCTCAGCCAAGGCTGATGTTGCGGGAGGTGTCCTGGCTCTGCCTCTTTCCAGCAGCAGCAGGAACCAGTTTCAGGGTTCCTCCTTTGGGTTCGTGCCACCCAGAGGTGGATTTTTTTTCTTTTTTGGTAAGTAAAGAATGCGTGCAGCTTACTTTACCTCGGTAAATAAAGCATGAGTGTATGTGTAAGTTTGACGGTAGCGCAGAATTCATGACTTTGAGAGACTGGTCTGGCAGTCGGGGAGCTACCATCTACCACAACCTGGCTGTAGGGTTTCAGCCTTTGCAAGCAAAGAGGGCGGTATTAATGCCATCAAGGTTGATGGAGCAGCACACCCACCATAGCAGATGTTAACGGGATAAGTACGGAGAAGATGATAATGGATCAAAAGCAAGAAGCCCACGTACATGTTAGATCCATTTCTAAACGAAATAATAAGAAACGTTTCCATAATGACTGCTCTAGCATGTGAGCACAGCAGGAACACATCCTTCCAGCGTTCACCTTGGGAGAGTGTGACGGTTAGGGATCTGCCTGTCCACCACAGGGTTCTTACCTGCTTTGGGTTTTTCTAATCGCTTCCCTCATCTGATTTTAACTTAGCTATTTTGTCCTGGCTCTATACTGCAAACATCTCAGCAAGAGCACTGGTGCAATGCAGGATCTTCCATGCAGAGGCAACCTCTTGGTAGGACTCAAAGACCTGCCAGGCTGCTGAAGGCTAAGTCCCAATATGCCAAATAATAGGGACACTCAATAAAAACTCCAGATGAGGAGGAGTATATTGGTGGCAAAATGGCACGGCTGGATGATGTAATTAATCTGTGGTACTGTAGCGTATGCTCAATAACAACAAATCCATACCTTTTCCCCAAATTGTGGAAGAAGTTGGGTAGCTGGGAACATCCATCAAGTGACTTTTGCATTCAAGTCTGGATCATGAATACAAAATGTAACTTAATTGGGTTGGTTTCACTTAAGGAATGAGAACGAGAGTCACAGATCGCTGTAGCACATGCAGCAAACTGGAGCTCTTAGTCACTGTCGGTTGTTTTTCTGGTAGCTGGCAGCTATCACTTGAATTTTCCTAGCTAATTAGATTGAGTCCCAAATATATGGCCCCAATCAATTCGTTATGGAGAAGAGACTGAGCTCTTCACGCATAAAGATTATTTTTTTTTTAATCACTGTAAATTCATGTTTCCTTCATGAAATCCTCACTTTGGGATGTCCGTGGTGACACTTTAAAGTGTCTGTCTCAAAGTATTTCTGTAAAGGTTCAAGGTGAGTACCTGTTAGTAGTAGTTTTCCTTAACGCTTCACACGAGACAGTGTAACTAACTTTTTACTATTTATTGGTTTGCTGTCTGGGGGAAACTTTCCTAATTTTTTTCTGAAGTTTAATCAGGTCATCCAAAACAGACATTAATATGAGGATGAAAACTTCTGTAAACAGAATTATGTTTAATGTTCCCACTTCCAAGTGGTTCTCAGCACTGCTGCGTTTCTTAAATCCTCACTGTGGACTTGCTAGTAGTTTATGATGGTGTGATGTTTTTAGCCTCTGTAAGAGCGGCGAGCTACTGCCCTGCCATTTCTACTGTCAGCTGTTAGTCTGCATTCACCCCTCCTTCACTGCAATTAATTTTTGCATAAGGCTTCTGTTTTTCTGAAGATAAACTAATGCAGTTTACATGCACTTCCAGTCCTTTTATGCATTTTTTTTTTTTTTTGGTGCATTTTGATTAAGATAATCTGTTAAATAAGTGTGCGACTGGCAGTGACAAACTGACCCTTGTGCCATCATTGATTCCTGTCGGGACGTTTTCAGTAGTGGTCTGGTAGCGTTAAAGACGGAGACGAAGGAAGACATTATGGCCCCAATGCAGCTAATTGGAAAAACTCCCATAAACTTCAGCAGAATCAGGATTTAATCCCTGCTATTTTACAGTAAAGCAAAGCTACATGGGAGAGAAGCCTTTAAAAAAAAATAAAAATTAGAGAACAGTTGTGATCTTGCATGTCAAATGTATTTAATTATAAGGATTTTTCCAGTATCTCTAGAGAATTTAGGGACATTGAGCGGGACCTTCTTTCCTATTTGGAAAAAACTTTGCCCATTGTGGGCACTAGGAGAGGAAAAAATTGAAATAAGCTGTCTCCAATTGCAGTTGGAAATGTAATACAATGGGAGAGGGCTGAGACCCACAGGGAAGCCAGTGGCAGCACTCCCATTGACCTTAATGGGAGCTGGACCATGTCCCACACGGCCTCGGAGACATTTGTGGGAAAAAACGTCTACTGTAAAACTGAAAGATGAGAATGAAGAAACCCATGAATTTCAAAACTTTGTGGCTCAAGCAGGGTCAGCGCCAAAACCCGCTGAAGCAAACACGAAGTCAACGGTCAGGCTGACTTTGTTGGACTCGGTTATGTCTGCCTTTTTGTTTTGTGGAAAATTTTGTCTGTTTGTTTGCTACTACTCTTAGAAAATACCTGTTCACCAAGCAGATGATATACGTTAGCAACATTTCTCCTTTGTGTAACTGATATACAGGATTTCATCTAAAACCTTTAGGAGAGAGGCTATTTGTGTGTTTGCAATCCTCACTAATGAAGTCCATCAGGGGCTTGTGACCTCTGCTCTCTGGCAGTTCCCCACCTGGAGGTCCTTGGGGTTGTATCCCAAGGGATCAGCCAGCCTGATATGATGTGATGAGACCTGCGGATAAGGACCGGGTCACCTCGCAGCCTCCAGGGGGGAGGCTGCCAAAAAGGGGTCCTACAATGATGGGGTCTGCGCCACTGCAAGGTGAGGCAGACGGTGGTGGTGTACAAACACTGCCATCTCACTGCTTTCAAAGACAGCAGCAAAACCAGGAGGAATTTTCATTAGAGATAAAATATTTTCTGGGTTTGAAATGCAGCTGAGGAAAAGCTTAATGGTGAAAAGGCATTTGCTTCAAATAGAGGAAAAGGAACGCCTAAAGGGCTGCAGAAAGGGGGTGAAAATGTCTTCTACATCAATAGTTCTGGGTCAGAGACCCCTCAAGATGCTACTGTCTGCTTGCCATTTCGGCAACTTATGGAAAAAGATCTCCACTATGGTTCAGTTCCCGGCAATAGGTGTCCGATGTACAAGTGTGGGCAGTGGAGAGCTAAAGACAGTATGAACACAGGGCCTAATCTGAGGGACGGGGACAAGTTTTGCTCGGTGTCTCTCCAAATCCGTGAGTTCTCCAAACCATGTGAAACAGTTTCCAGAACTTTCAACAAAAGCTGGGCTCACTAACACCAGCTTTGTGGGAAACCAGGAGGGTCCCCAAAACAGCACTCAGACAGGCAAAGACCAATTAAGGCCCAAAAAGAGCACAGCTCCTGAGAAACGGGTTGCTTGCGCTTTCAGAAGAACTTGCGAGAAGCCACAACGCATCTTGGAAGGAACGAGGATCATATTTCAGCCTTGGATTTTAGGCACACGTTGTGACAGCCCGCGGCAGACATGCCAGGAACTTCATTCCGTAAATCACATTTCTTGCAAAGGAGGCCTCTGTGCTCGGTAGTAGTAGCGTTTGTTTCTTCTTTTTCTTGGCTGCTTTGCTTGGAAGTAGTGTAAAGACTTAACCCTGGTGAGAAGGACCTGCAGAGAAATAATGGAGTATGTGAGAGCTCCGGCTTTTGCCTTGTTAAATGAAACTCAGTCTATATAAACACCCTTGAAAAAACCCACTGGTAATGCTGCAAACACAGGATTCAGCAGCGGGCTGTTTTCATTTAGCTTTTTGGCATCATTTTTAACAAGACTATGTTTTTTTGCGACTTTCGAACCAGACACATCATCTTGGATGAACTATAATGGTAATAAAAGCATTGCAAATATCTCTATTTCTAACCCAGGTTTTGCTGGAAACATCTTGCTACTTAGAGGAGAAATAGAGCCTTCGTGCGCCGAGTGCAAGAGCTCGCTTAAAAGTGAGTGTGTGTGCTAAAGGGTGTTCCTGTCTCTACTCACATCGTGGCTTTACTCTTAGTGTTCCTCCCCCGGTTTGCCCAGTATCACACCATCTTGCTATGGGTGGCTTTTACTTTCATCTGGCCGTACTGCAGAAACTTCAGAAGACGGCGACCTTACATACCTTGCCTTTTCCCTCGGAGGTATGCCATGTGTTTAGTGTAATAGTGTTTCGTATACACAAGGGCTAGCGGCTCCCCAAAGGGTTTGTTTGCAGAGCAAAGGCTGTGCAGTTGGGTGGTGAGGGTGAGGAAGGTCTCTGCTGTCAGGTAAGAAGATGCTGCAGTCTGGGGCAAGGTCTGCTTTGAACCCTTCTGAATAAATGTTTTGCAAAGAAATGTATTTGTGGAGCTACGATGTTCAGCTTGACTACAGTGATGATGCTAAAAAACCCCCAAAAAATGTAGAAAATGGTAGTGGAAATAGTCATCGTGGAAAGGGTTTAATTAGCAAAAGCACCCAGTGATTTGTGGAACAGCTGTGAGCAGCTGCAATCCAAAGTTCCTGCCTCTACCAGAGATACTGAACCCTGTCATCAGCTCTCACAGGCAACCACCTCGTGTAACCCTCTGTGTATCTGTCTAGCTCCAGACTAAGGTTAGGTAGGAAATTGTCCTCATCTGGAAAGATACTTCAGAATCTCTCTCACTAGCTAGAAACTTTCTAGCTTCCAGCTAGCTTCCATGTCTTCTACATTTTCTTGTCATTTCCAGCTGATAAGCTTGACATAAATTGTCATTGTTAATCTTGAGTAGCACAACTCTATTCATCGTACTAATAAATTCAGTTTACTTTTTTATTCTGTTCTGATCCCATTCTCCCAGAATGGACATTCTCATCTGCCTCTATTTGACAGTCCTCCCTGATCTTACGCTATCAGCAAAATTCATCGACATGCTCTTATTTCCTGTGCCAAGAATATTAATGAAAATATCTAATATATTCAGCCCCAAGACGAAGCTTCTGGGAGCTCTCCTCTTTGACTCCCTCCATGCTGACGGTGCCTTTTCATTTTCAGACGATACCTCCAGCTCCCCTACGACTTCCCCTCTACCTCCCTGGTGAAAGAGTTGCCAGAAATGCTGGGCTCTACCCGTTCTTCTGCCCAAAAGCTGGGGGAAGGCCCCCATGACCCAGGATGAGACTGCTGGCTTGTTGTGCTCCGACACACTCCTCCATCCCTGGTACCTCATGCTCTCACTCCCTGCTAGTTACTGAGCAACTGTGGAAAGGTAGTACTGGTGGGTCACCAGACTCAAAATGGTTGAGGGTTTGGTTTGTGTTTCAATTATTTTGCTATACAAAACACTGTAAGAATGTAAAGAAGCCCTAAAAAGTCATAGTTTCCATAATTTTAGTATCAAAATGAGAAAAATAACCATCTGTTGATTCCAGAGGCTACATCAAAAAAAATAAAATTGAAGGCCGTCTGGAAACTGGTGAAGGAGAGAGTGAACAGGGAGACGACTTAGGTGAGCTGAGCTCTGCAATGCTGCTGCTTTTTATAGTCTCCTGAAGTGGCTGAAATATGCTGTAAGCCTCTTCCACCCTTTGACATGCAAGAAACAGTCTCTCACTCTGTAGTGCAAGGCCAAGAAGTACATCTTTTTAACATAAAGAAGATAGGAAAACGCAGAACTCTTGAAGCTGGAGCTGTCTCAGAGCCAAAACACATTTGTTTGTTATCAGCCTTAGTACTGAAGAGTTGCGCGTGAAAATAAATTGCCTCTTCCACAAAACTGTTGGGTTTATAAGAATCATAGGTAATAGGGATGTTTGTCACCAAGAGCCCTCCAGGACCTTGATTAAAACACAGGTTTGGTGTCTATGATGGTATGTCCACAAAGAACCGCTTCTTACCAAGGCAGCTTTTTTCCTTGAAAATGTGGCATCTGCACAGAGGAGCTTCCCGTGCTTTGGAGCAGAGCTTCCCTCTGATGTCGTGATGCCAGTCATGACATGTTTTGTGTACCCCAGCAGCTGCAAATGCAACCACCATTGATCATAGCAGAAATCATCTCCTCCAAACTCATCCCATGCAGAAAACCGGAGCCCTTGCCGTGCCCGGAGCTGCGTGTTTACTTTTTCACCTCTGTCCTCCTTCGCCCAGCAAAGGGAACCGCT
>NW_009647731.1:10708916-10711623 GCF_000708025.1 Charadrius vociferus | reverse complement strand
CTTCTGGGGACAACAGCAGCTGCAGCCCCGTGTAAGCTGGGGTGCTCTGGTTTTGTGCTAATATATGGCAGTTTAATGAAGTTTGATGCAATACGGTCTGTTGTAGCCTGGGAGATGGGCTGGGGGGAGCTCTGGGAGAAGTGCCTGTGACCTCCTGCATGAGCTGCGATGGTCTGAGCACATCACTGGGGGCCAGCAATGGCCGAGACACAACTTCGCCCCAAGAGGAGCTGCTGTCAGCACTGCTCTGTGTCTGCTTCCATAACCCATGTGCTGCAAATCACCTCTCCCCTTTGGCCCGTTGGGATATTTAATTGAAGAAGGAAATTGTTACGGTAGTGCTATAGCTGTGCAACCAAAGGCTTTGCAGAGGGAGATGGACAGTGTCGCAGCGTGTGAGGGTAATCTCTAAGAACAAGGGCTGTACAAGGAGTGCTCAGTGGTGGGAACAAGCCCCCCATGAGCACTGCCCTGTGTGGTGTGTGTGTTTGGGGCTGGGTCTGCATCTGACCTTGGGTGGACAGTGTCGCAGCGTGTGAGGGTAACCTTTAAGAACAAGGGCTGTACAAGGAGCGCTCGGTGGTGGGAACAAGCCCCCCATGAGCGCTGCCCTGTGTGGTGTGGTGTTTGGGGCTGGGGCTGCATCTGGTCTAGTTTGCCCAGTATCACACCATCTTGCTATGGGTGGCTTTTACTTTCATCTGGCCGTACTGCAGAAACTTCAGAAGACGGCGACCTTACATACCTTGCCTTTTCCCTCGGAGGTATGCCATGTGTTTAGTGTAATAGTGTTTCGTATACACAAGGGCTAGCGGCTCCCCAAAGGGTTTGTTTGCAGAGCAAAGGCTGTGCAGTTGGGTGGTGAGGGTGAGGAAGGTCTCTGCTGTCAGGTAAGAAGATGCTGCAGTCTGGGGCAAGGTCTGCTTTGAACCCTTCTGAATAAATGTTTTGCAAAGAAATGTATTTGTGGAGCTACGATGTTCAGCTTGACTACAGTGATGATGCTAAAAAACCCCCAAAAAATGTAGAAAATGGTAGTGGAAATAGTCATCGTGGAAAGGGTTTAATTAGCAAAAGCACCCAGTGATTTGTGGAACAGCTGTGAGCAGCTGCAATCCAAAGTTCCTGCCTCTACCAGAGATACTGAACCCTGTCATCAGCTCTCACAGGCAACCACCTCGTGTAACCCTCTGTGTATCTGTCTAGCTCCAGACTAAGGTTAGGTAGGAAATTGTCCTCATCTGGAAAGATACTTCAGAATCTCTCTCACTAGCTAGAAACTTTCTAGCTTCCAGCTAGCTTCCATGTCTTCTACATTTTCTTGTCATTTCCAGCTGATAAGCTTGACATAAATTGTCATTGTTAATCTTGAGTAGCACAACTCTATTCATCGTACTAATAAATTCAGTTTACTTTTTTATTCTGTTCTGATCCCATTCTCCCAGAATGGACATTCTCATCTGCCTCTATTTGACAGTCCTCCCTGATCTTACGCTATCAGCAAAATTCATCGACATGCTCTTATTTCCTGTGCCAAGAATATTAATGAAAATATCTAATATATTCAGCCCCAAGACGAAGCTTCTGGGAGCTCTCCTCTTTGACTCCCTCCATGCTGACGGTGCCTTTTCATTTTCAGACGATACCTCCAGCTCCCCTACGACTTCCCCTCTACCTCCCTGGTGAAAGAGTTGCCAGAAATGCTGGGCTCTACCCGTTCTTCTGCCCAAAAGCTGGGGGAAGGCCCCCATGACCCAGGATGAGACTGCTGGCTTGTTGTGCTCCGACACACTCCTCCATCCCTGGTACCTCATGCTCTCACTCCCTGCTAGTTACTGAGCAACTGTGGAAAGGTAGTACTGGTGGGTCACCAGACTCAAAATGGTTGAGGGTTTGGTTTGTGTTTCAATTATTTTGCTATACAAAACACTGTAAGAATGTAAAGAAGCCCTAAAAAGTCATAGTTTCCATAATTTTAGTATCAAAATGAGAAAAATAACCATCTGTTGATTCCAGAGGCTACATCAAAAAAAATAAAATTGAAGGCCGTCTGGAAACTGGTGAAGGAGAGAGTGAACAGGGAGACGACTTAGGTGAGCTGAGCTCTGCAATGCTGCTGCTTTTTATAGTCTCCTGAAGTGGCTGAAATATGCTGTAAGCCTCTTCCACCCTTTGACATGCAAGAAACAGTCTCTCACTCTGTAGTGCAAGGCCAAGAAGTACATCTTTTTAACATAAAGAAGATAGGAAAACGCAGAACTCTTGAAGCTGGAGCTGTCTCAGAGCCAAAACACATTTGTTTGTTATCAGCCTTAGTACTGAAGAGTTGCGCGTGAAAATAAATTGCCTCTTCCACAAAACTGTTGGGTTTATAAGAATCATAGGTAATAGGGATGTTTGTCACCAAGAGCCCTCCAGGACCTTGATTAAAACACAGGTTTGGTGTCTATGATGGTATGTCCACAAAGAACCGCTTCTTACCAAGGCAGCTTTTTTTCCTTGAAAACGTGGCATCTGCACAGAGGAGCTTCCCGTGCTTTGGAGCAGAGCTTCCCTCTGATGTCGTGATGCCAGTCATGACATGTTTTGTGTACCCCAGCAGCTGCAAATGCAACCACCATTGATCATAGCAGAAATCATCGCCTCCAAACTCATCCCATGCAGAAAACCGGAGCCCTTGCCGTGCCCGGAGCTGCGTGTTTACTTT
>NW_009647731.1:10708414-10708876 GCF_000708025.1 Charadrius vociferus | reverse complement strand
CTCAAATGTCTCTCGCATCAATGAATCGCAGCGCGTCGCAGGATATTTAAGCGTCACAACCTGAAGAAGGAGTCAGAGGGCAGTGCTATTGTTGTGCCGGTTGTTATTTTGCCCCGTGCGGTGTGCCACAAGGCACGCAGCGAGTTAACTTGGCGCTGTGCTATCCCTTGGAGTTACGAGTCGGCCTCTTTGCATGAACGCTGCCCACGCAACGGGCAGAACTGTCAAGCCGCAACACGTCGGAGACACCGAGACACACCTATTGGAAAGGGTGCTTCGCCTCCCCCTTCGCCTTCCCTTGCCTTGGCCTTCAAAAGTTGAGTGGAAAATAGCGATCAGGTACCGTATTGTTTACTTTGAGATTTTCTGTGCCAAACACAATAAACATTCCCTGCGCTGTGAAGTGTAGAAGTCACAGAAACAGCCTACTGGCAGCGTGGTTTCCTGCTGTTTTGTGGCTTG
>NW_009647731.1:10693184-10708404 GCF_000708025.1 Charadrius vociferus | reverse complement strand
TTTGCACTTTGGGCTTCTGGTGACAACAGCAGCTGCAGCCCCGTGTAAGCTGGGGTGCTCTGGTTTTGTGCTAATATATGGCAGTTTAATGAAGTTTGATGCAATACGGTCTGTTGTAGCCTGGGAGATGGGCTGGGGGGAGCTCTGGGAGAAGTGCCCGTGACCTGCTGCATGAGCTGCGATGGTCTGAGCACATCACTGGGGGCCAGGAATGGCTGAGACACAACTTCACCCCAAAAGGAGCTGCTGTCAGCACTGCTCTGTGTCTGCTTCCATAATCCATGTGCTGCAAATCACCTCTCCCCTTTGGCCCGTTGGGATATTTAATTGAAGAAGGAAATTGTTACGGTAGTGCTATAGCTGTGCAACCAAAGGCTTTGCAGAGGGAGATCCAGGTTGCCCAGGGCCACGTCCAGCCTGGCCTTGAACACCTTCAGGGATGGGGCCTCAACACCATCTCTAGGCAACCTGCGCCAGTGCCTCACAACCCTCAAAGTAAAAAATTTCTTCCAAATGTTCGACTAAACCTGCCCTCTTCCAGTTTACCAAAACACACAGTAGCTCCTAGCAGAAGAGCACCCCTGCCACCCATCTCCCAAATGGCCAACTTAATTCGATGGCTGTTATGCACAGATGGCCAAACTCCTGATCTCCATAAGGGTCTTCCCAAAGCTCTCTCCAGCTCAAGCCACAAGAGCTACATAAGGAGTCTGGGAACCACGCAGAACCTGACTGTCAGAGACGTTTTTACACCTAAACCAGAGTGCTCCAGATCAGGAGATGCAACGCATTTTCTGTAAGGCTGCCTTAATGACATTTTCATAACATATTTCCAGGCCTGGGCAGTCTGGAGCACAGAAGGACAATATTTACCTTGGTGCCAATGATGACCTGTCGATCTCCTGGGACAAAGAGCGAGCAGAGCGCATACTCACAGTCCATTGTTCGGATGCACTGCAAGGTCGATCTGTGGACAAAGGCAGAGCCCAAAATCTCTTATCACACACCAAATCTGGCACACTGACCATGCTTTATTTTCTTTTAAATGTTAAATTGGTCTAAATAAAAGACTGGAAAACCAACCTTAATTTGGGTTAGTGTAGTAAATTTACACTGAGTTTACCGGCTATTCCGTGTGAACTCTCTCCGACAGTATCTGTGTCACCCCATGCTTCTCTGTGTGGACAAACCACGAGTGCAAGTGTACTGGTGTGGGGAACGGGCTCTTTAATAATGAGGTTCTGTGGCTGAAAGCTGAAGCTGAAGAATTCAGACCAGTAATAAGGTGTGCATTCTTGGCCACTGGAGAATTTAATATCTGAAACAATTTGCCTAGGGACATGATGAATTCTCTCTTTGAAAACTTAAATTAAGATGGGGTTATTTTTTTCTAAACAATCTGGTTCAACCAGAAGTTATGGTCTTGATGCTGGAGGTACTGGGAGCAAGTATACGACCCAGGCAAGGCAAGAGTTCAGACCAGACCCTGCAAGTCTCCACTTGGGTGAAATAAAATATTTTGAATGCTATACTAAAGCATTGTTACCCTCATGTTTTGAATCCTAACGCAGCCTCCCCTGCATGAAGAAATGGGGGAAAAGCGAGAACAAATGACATCTTCTGAATTGTTTGTTCTGTGTTACATTTTTACTTTTTAATCTATTCCTCCAATAACTTCTCACTGACATTAAATGTGCTTGACCTATGAGGAATCAGATCACCTCTGTAGAGCTTCCTGATGTCTTTTCTTGTCCTGGGGAATGGGTAACTGCCTGCCTGCTAGAACACCAGTGCTAAGGGATAATTCACCAGGAAATATCCCAGGCCAAGTAATGCACTGCACAGTACAGCAGCCCTCTTTCTACTCATTTTCCTGCAAAAACAATCCATGTGCTTAAATATTTAAGGAATGCGAAATAAAGTGGTGGTAGAGACTGTGAGCTATTAAGTATATTTTTCTACTCTTCCCTTAGTATACTGGTGGGTAGAGGGGAGTTTTACAAAAGCCCCTATGTCTGGCAGGGTGCAGACCTCCCTGGCCGGAGCAGGACCACTGCTTCTCCTGGTCCCATGTAGAGGAGCTGTGGCTGTGATGCGGTGACATCCAAACCACTGCTACCTGCCCCAGTCACCCCTGAATCCACGATCCCTCGCAGATGAGCTGGGATGAGTCTGGGCATGGCAATGTTTATGACACCACTGGAAACACCTTGGCTGGCAGGACCTAAGGAGGCTGTTACCACGGCTATGCTGAACAGTTAGTAACATGGTTTTGATGAGAAGGAAGAAAAAGGCAAGTAAGAAGAGGATCCTTGTTTGAAACAGTCCAATAGAAGCATCCCGCGCAACCCAAGAGTACCCTACATGCTCTCAGCATTGTATAGATCTTCTAGATTAGTCTGGTAATGATGATCTAGATGAATCCTTGTGCTTATTTCAGCTGTTTCTATACAAGAACCCTAAAGGAAAAGAAAGGCCTATATATGAGGTCTACTTGACTTTTCTCTGTCACTAATGATAGTGGTGATTGAGGGTATACAGGGAGTGCCAAACTTGATTGTGTTGTATGTGAATTTTGAGTCTTCTTTTAATAGTCTGGAATTAGCAGGAAAACAAGAAAGAGGTTTTTTGGGGAAATCAACGTAGTGATTCCAGTATTTCCCATGATTTTATGTTTAAATTTATTCGGTCACCTGGTTTGATTAGCCCTCAGGCCATGTCCTCACAGCTGCATCAGTCAGACTCCCTCTCTTGTGCTTTTTGAAATCATTCTAATAAGTGTTGCTAGTTATTTTAACTTGTTGTTTTACTGTGAAGAGAGCAGGGCTAGAGGAGAACTGAATTACCAATTTACTTCATGTGAAGGTCTTGTGAAAAGCAGGTAATGCCCAAGGGACAGAATACTGGAAAACGATTCTTTGATTTGTTACCACGCTGAAGCCAGAATGCAGCCTTTTGCCAATGCTAAATTATTCTTCATTGTGTATAATGCAGCTCTACAAATTTGTATTGCTTTTTTGAGCTTATTGCCCAGTGGCTATTGAAACTAACAGAAAAATTCATGCTTTCATTTCAAAAATTTTGGGGAAAAAAAATATATTGCCGACAAGAATTTTCATTTTTAAAGGAAAAAGAACACTTCTACTGAAGAGTGTCCTGGGGAAAAGTACGTATGTTTATCTCCCTGTGTTTACTGAAAATAAACAGAAGAATTTTCCTTACAGAAGTTCCTTTTACTGGCAATGAGGCGTAGACCTGAAAAGCTCCGCTGGGTGGTGATCCCCAGTTGGCGCTCAGGGCTGGCAGCAGGGAAAGCTCTTACGTTCTTCTGCCTTTGTGGCTTTCATCAGCAGAGATGCGCAGGGTGGCATTGTAAGGTCGGAGCTCACCAGGAGACTACGTACCAAGTTGGGAAGAACGCCCTCTGGACAGGCAGGGCGTTGAGATTTATACAAGGAATCTCGAAGCATGCCATTGAGAGCTGCGTGTAGGTAATTTTTACTGGGCAGATGCTGCTTTATTGGCCTGAGACACACACTGCATTTTAAAATGCTTCATGCTGTTTGGCTGGTAAATTATTTAATGGAACAAACAGTTAATCTTCAGTGTCCTAGCCTTGACTCTGGCTCTGCTCTTCAAGCTCATACTTAGTCTAGAGCAAATGTTTCTGCTGACAAATTCACTGTGATTTTTCATGTTGATGGCGTGGTCTGGCATGTTTCTTCAAGGAAAACAAATCCTGATATCAAAAGGGGAATATTCACCTAAGGAGAAACTGAATGAAGGCTGGCTATCTGGGTGTACCTTCCATGAGAAGAAGAAACTTATCCTTACATTTAAATCTTTGAAAGATTTTATTGACTTCAAACAGAAAGAAAAAATATCTTGTTAACAAGAAAGAGAGCATATCGTAAGCTCCTGACAAATACGCCAAAGCCAGTATATTTGTACTCCTTCACAGCGCAGAGCTGGAACCAAACAATGAATGAAGACCATCACTAAACTTCCAGTCAATGAGGCACACGTGCAATGGCCAGAAACCATATTAGACGGTATTGCCAACTAGCTGCTTATACCTTTTTTTTTTAATGTTATAGTAGGCCGTAGAGGGCCGGGCATGTTGGTTACATGCAATCACTGTGTAAGAGACTGCCCCACCTCAAATGAGTTTATAGTGTCCCCAGGACAGACAGCAACAGAGCTGGCACTAAACCCCA
The DNA here is from genome assembly GCF_000708025.1 of Charadrius vociferus. NCBI lineage: Eukaryota > Metazoa > Chordata > Aves > Charadriiformes > Charadriidae > Charadrius > Charadrius vociferus. The sequence goes on along the minus strand of NW_009647731.1, from coordinate 10,704,187 downwards.
AGTCATGCCGAGACATTTTTGCCAGGTTGTAAAAAGAATTCCAGATTGACTGAGGCTTTTTTTTTGTACACACTAACATTAACTGAAAGTGTCGTTAGCATACAAGTACTTCTTCCTTCTGCTGCTCTTCTGATGAAAAGATTTCCTATTTCAGCTTTTAGTCCAGCAGGTAGTAAAATATCCATGTTTAAACTAGTGAGGAGTACTGATACGGGAAGGATGGTCATCAACTGGGGCATCGGGTGTAACCCCCTTGGGACATGGGTCCCGCCGTGACTACGAGCTCATCACACGCGACATGCCGGTGCACTGGTGCTGTCGCTGTTAATCGTGACACTGTACGTGTAAAGGGAGATGTGGCCCTGAGGTGCTCCCCAGCGATAGGGTCTGCTCGACCATCAATCCATAGGTGCAGACATAACCAAGCATGTACAGACGAGCCTTCCTCTGGCACAAAGATATGCCAAATGGAAAACTGATCTCAGGGAGATTTTTTTGTTGTACGAAAGCGATACCCGGTCCTTGCATGGAAATAATTTCCATTGCTTATCTGCAAGCCCCTCTGCAGCGCGGGTGAACCCAAGTCAAATATTACACTTTAAAAGACAATTACGTGCCCTTCGCTTCCTCCAACCCCTCTAAAGCCAAATAGCGCTATCTAATCTAAACCACCCCAGCTCTTCTCCATCCCCTCAGACACATGCTGTGCATTACATTTCTGCACAAATTCATTGCAGCCTGGTTCAGCAATGCCTTTGAAGTCTTTGGGAGCTTATCTGTACTCCAGCAAGCAAGGGTGTGTCTCCCGGCCAGCTTGCAGGCGACCGTAAAGCAGAAATTCATCTCAGAGGCCACAGGTGCCCCCGGGGTTTTTTTTTTTTTTTTTTCTCCCGAGTATCAAGAAATCTGCAGAATTCACCCCAGAATAAAGGGCTGCATCCTGAGCCTCTCACTTGGCCTGAGGTGCTGCTGAGTGTGAGAGGGAATGTAGCGCGGGATGCGTCACACTGTCTTGTGGGCACGGGCCATGAGAGCTTCGAAAAAAATAAAGCAGCTTCAAGAAAGCACTGAAAATGGTCATAGCTGCCTTTCGGTGCAACCGAGCAGGTAGAAACAAAGGGGAGCCGGCAGGCGGCTGGCTCCCCACCAGACTCCGTCGAGTCCTGGCATTTTGAAAGACCGTAACCCCCCGGGTGCACCCACCAGCGTCGCCCTTTCCCTGCCCAGCTCTGCTCCCGCTCTCCCAAGGGTGTCCGGACCAGGCTCCCCCTGCCCCTACCCCCAGGGTCCCACATCCATCACCATTCCCACCCCTTTTCCCGGTAACCACAAATGCCTTCCCTAAAAAAGCTGGAAAATGGTTTTACCGCCACAGGACAGAAGAAAAAAGAAAAAAAAAAAAAAAGTCTGACATTAATCCTGAGATGAAAATGGCTGAGCAAGTATTTATGTTGATTTAAGGCTGTTCTTGTTACATTCTTGAAACTACTGAGGTTATCTTGTAATCCATCTGAATTGCAGCTTGCGGCATTTTGAGCTAATTTTCAATTGTGCTGCATTTAACTATTCTTTACCTCCTTCTGCCTCCCGCTGTATGCAGAAAAATGTAGAGCAGGTTTTGGAACCCCCAACCTACAGCCTCTGAGGCGTCTCTGCATCGGAAAATAGAGACAGAGCATTCCTTGAGAAGCGAAATTTTGGGGGCTGATGAGACTTTTGACTCTGCTGAAAGGCGGTCGTTTTAGAGCGCTGGGTTTTGGCTAGAGAAGGGTTCGGCCGAGCAGCGCTCTTTCTGTTTATTTTCGGAATGTTTTGAGTGAACGCACGTCTCTGTAGATGTTTAGAGAGCGGCAGCACTGGAGATGAGGTTTATTTATTCGCAAGATACGTATCACGCAAACAGCTGTGAACTGCTTCTCCTCACTGCTCTGTTGATGCAATTCCACTCCCACCCCAGCAGACCCCCCTGATCCGGCAGGGAGAGGCAGCGCAGCCTCCCTGGGAGCGGAGGTCTGCATCCCCCGGAGGCTGCTGCCTCTTCTCCAGCAACTATCACACCGTTGGGCGTACCAGCTCCTGGAGCTGGAGCTCTGTGCAGCAGGCTGAAAAGTGGATGAAAAGCTGGACATGAGCCACAGATGTGCATTCGCAGCCCAGAAAACCAATTGTATCTTGGGCTGCATCACCAGCAGCGTGGGCAGCAGGGCGAGGGAGGTGGTTCTGCTCCTCTGCTCCCCACCTGGGAGAGACCCACCCCACCTGGAGTACTGTGTCCAGCTCTGGAGCCCTCAGCACAGGAAAGTCATGAACCTGTTAGAATGGGTGCAGAGGACACCATGAAGATGATGAGAGGGCTGGAGCACCTCTGCTGTGAGGAGAGGCTGAGAGAGTTGGGGCTGTTCAGCCTGGAGAAGAGAAGGCTCCGGGGAGACCTTAAAGCAGTCTTCCACTACTTAAAGGGGGCTTATAAAAATGAGGGTGAGACTTTCTAACAGGGCCTGTAGTGATAGGACAAAGGGTAATGGTTTTAAACTAAAACCGGGAAGATTTAGACTAGTTACAAGGAAGAATTCTTTTACGATGAGGGTGGTGAACCCACAGGAACAGGTTGCCCAGAGAGGTGGTCAATGCCCCATCCCTGGAAACATTCCAGGTCAGGTTGGATGGGGATCTGAGCAACCTGATCTAGTTGAAGATGTCCCTCCTCATTGCAGAGGGGATTTGGACTAGATGAGCTTTAAAGCTCCCTTCCAACCTAAACCATTCTACGATTCTAACACGGACACACGGATTTTGGAATACTTTTTCTCTCTGGTGAAGTTAATTGCCTTCTCCCACAGTTCTCTCTACTAAGAGAAGAGCTCCAACTGGGTGACAGATTTGTCAGATTTTTGGATGCAAGGCAGGAGGAGGAATTTTCTCCTGGGTCCATTTGGTGATCTTCTCAGCATTCAAGAAAAGGAAGGTACTAAACCCTGAATGTGACATATCCAAGGACCAGACAGATTTTCCTGGAGGACAAAGCAACTAGATATCTCTAACCAGACGCAATCACAGCATGATTTTCCTCTGGGTCCTTTTGCAAATCGTTTCCTGAGGAAGATGGGGTTAACCCCATTATTCTTCACATCCCTTTAGAGAACGATCCCAGTGCTTACACCCAAACCACCAGAAACCCCGGGCATCTCAGGCAGGCCGGCCTCTGTGCAGAGAATCCTTGGATTTCCACACCGTGTCCTGGCTTCATCACAGTTTCAGCGGGAGCACCATATGAGTGCCTTCCTTCCCTCCTTCAGCTCCTTTTCCCTTTCCTCCCTTCTTCTGCCTCTCCCCAAACCAAGGCACCCCCTGACCCCTGGGTCCCACTGCGGCACGGGAGGAGACCGAGCTGCCGAGCTACCGCTTGTAGTTACCGCTGCCTGTTTGTTTGTGGAGACGGGGTTAAACAGTGCATTATTTCTTATCTGTAAATGATGTTTTTCCTGTTGAGCACGATCACAAATGCAGCTCCTTTGCTTTCAGCTCAATTTTTCACCCCTTGCTTCCCTCCCTGCCCTCCGCGCTCCCCCTTGGTCGTGCGCTGGAGATCACAGCAGTTTCTGTTTAAAATGTTTCAGCTTCTCTGTTTTCCACAATTTAATTGGGAACCTGTTGCTACACGCTGAGCAGGGTGGGACTGCCGATTCCTCTCTTCCCCCTCCCACCCCCCTGCCCCGAAAGTAGATTGCTGAATGTAAGGCTTCAGGGAATAAAATTTGCAGGAGATAAATTGCCTTGTATGTTTTCACCGTAGAGCTACCTCACTGCCCAACACGCTGTTTCACCCTTTGCCTGCCGCGAAAAGCTCTTGTTAGTGCTCACGCTCTCTGTAACTGAGGTTTCAATGTTTCTCCAGATCCTTACTACACTTTTTCTGGTCCTCTGTGATGAAAATGAAACTCTTTGCTTTCAGATTCGTTGCTGAATTGCTCTTATTTGCGTGTAATGAGGCCGAATATGCCAGTAAAAATCGGAGCCTCGTGTAAAAAGCTTCTTTTGGGAGATTTATCGTCTGTCACTGATCACCATTATGGCCCTTTTCGAATGCCATGCAGCATTTTGGGACCCATCCAGCCTGGGGAGGTGGGGAGAGGAGATGGCGTGTAAGAAGCCACCTCTCAGGAAGCAGCCCCCCGTGGGGACACCCGTGGGACGGGGTCCTGCGGGTCCCCAGCCAGCAGCCAGGGCTGCCCGTCCGCCCCCAGGGCGAGGAGCGATAACGGTTGGACCTGATGATCTTAAAGGTCTCTTCCAACCAAAACGACTCTACGATTCCACGATTCTGTGACAGGGGACAGCCCGGCAGGCCACCCCCGTCCTCCCGCACACGCCACTTCCTTGCATCGTGGGGGATCTGCTGGGATGTTTTGCTATTTTTTTTTTTTTTCCTTTGGCCTGTGTTTATGCTCTGAGGACCTGATCTTCCCAAACAGCCGAGGGCCGGGGCCAGGAAGCACTACTTCTGGTTGTGCGCAGCCAGCTGGACGGCAGCGCCGAGGCAGGTCCCCGAGCGCTCGGTGCTCACTCAACACTTCCCAGCCGCGGGGAAAGCGCGCGCGTGAGCGCTGCAAGGTGGGATAAGCAGCGTGCCGGCTTCACCGGCATCTGGTCAAATGCGCCACTGGTTGGGATGTGCCACTTGGGACCCCGCCATCACCTTTGCACATGAGGACGCGACTGGGAGCGCCGTGCGGTTTTCCCAGTCCCCAAGCTCTTGTGCAGCTTGCTCTCGGTCTTTGCGCTCGCCATTACTTCAGACCGAATGAGCAACAGCTCCAAGACTTTATAAACCTTGTTTCTAACATTCCTCTTGCCCAAAACTCTCATGTTACCTGCGCATCAAAGGCACGGTGGTCAGGTAGTCAAGTCCTGTTGGCTCTACAAGGCTCTCCTTGGCAAATTAAAGGAGCGCTGCCTCGAGCTAACATTAACAGCCAGCAAAAGTATTTCTGCGCATCCGCGCAGACCTGCTGTATTCCTCCCACTAGAGGACGGTAGCTGGTGTGCGCAGCCATCAGTAGCATTTTACAACAGAAGCAAGAATAAAACAGCTCTACCCTTCCTGTCGAAACATGTTCCTTTCTAGTGGTTTTCACATAATGAATCCCAGTGAATATTTAACTAAGTCTCCCCTGTAATCAAGTTTCTGGCCTCCTTACTTGTATCCACAATGTAAAACATTTCCTAATCCATGGCACTCAGCAGCCCTGCGAGTCTCAGGCAATATCTGTTTCTCTGCTCAGTTGACATCAGAAGAGATGCACAATTGTTACTCCGTTTTTCTCATCCAGCAATCACCGATACAACCTTTGCTATCCTTTAAGAGATGGAAAAGATTTTTAGGACCTCAACTCAGCCACCTAAATCCAAAGCAGCCCTGAAATGTTGCTGTCTATTCATACATACATGAATATTCATTGCTGTGTGTACTATTCAGCAATGCAAGTCTAGATCTCACCAAGCTGAGCTTCCCTGTAACACTCCCTTCAAAAGACAAAAGAATGAAAAACAAGTGTGTTTCCAGGTCTGTGTGAGCAGAGAAAGTGGTTTGGGTCTGTGTGGTGACTTGGGGAACCTATTCTATAATAAAACCCAAGACTTATCAAGCACTGGAACAGACTGCCCAGGGAAGTGGTGGAGTTGCCATCCCTGGAGGTATTCAAAAGATGTGTAGATGTGGCACTTACTTAGGGACATGGTTTAGTGGTGGACTTGGCAGTTTTAGGTTTATGGTTGGATTTGTTGATCTTGCAGGTCTTTTCCAACCTAAATTATGGTTCTATGACTTTTGTTTAAGGAAGTCCATGTGCCTGTATCGAATAGCAAATCCCTATTTGTGTTTGGGCTTCACCTGCCTGATCGTTACCTTTTTATCCCATTTTTGGACTGCAGCTTGTGACCGCGGTTACAGAGGTAACAAACAAGGGCTGTTAAACCTCGATGCACCTCTGTTTACGTGGAGGCTTTCTTGGGCAGGTCACTGGCTTCTCTCCAAGGCAATTCAGTTTCTCAAGTGAAATTGTGGGCACCTTTATCACGTGGCAAAGTGGAGGAGGAGGTCATCTTACAGTGGGGACCGGAGCTGATAAAAGACATGGCTTTCACCGAGAGAGAGAGAGACATAGGAAGAAGCAAATTCCTGTGAAAACTACAGTAGGAGATAGAGAAATAAAATTATGTGCAAAGGACAGGGAGAGAAGAAAGGTTATGAACTGCTCGGGGAATGCTGACTTAAAGATGTTTGAGGGATGGGAAGAATGAGGCAGGGAAACAGTCGTAGGCATTTAGTGCTTCGTTACCCGGGGTGGTGGAAAGTAAAAAAAAAAAGGACGTTTATTTCATATTTCACTGCTGCAGAGTGGCTGTGCCTGTCTGTGTCTGCAGCTGGGCCTCTGAAAGAGCCAACTGGGAGCGCGGAGCTTGGCACCGCAGCGAAGGATGTGGGAAGCGGAAGGGGTCTGCAGGGATTCGGTGCTGTGGGACGGCTGGGTCGCACCACCCTGCCCAGAAAGAACGCTGCGGATCCCTGCCATATGGTTTTCTGCCCCTTCCAGGGTTTTAAACGGCGACATGAACCCTGGTGTAAGCCCGACTTCACACCTTCTGCTCTGAGGTTGCTCCTGAAAGCCGGAGCACCCTTGCTGAACCCTGCGGTGTCACCGGAGAAAAATCTGATCTGATGTGACGTTGCATGGGAAGCTGCCACAACCACCAGTTGGTCTAGTTAGACAGCAGAGCTCCAGTAAAAGAAACCAGCATGTATTGATCAACTGGAAACAGAAATAAGCAGTGCGTGGGCCAACAAGCCAAATATATCCAAGATCCGTAACAGAAAGACAAATTGTCTTTGCAGCCTTTGTCTTCTCATTTTTATAAGTCTGGTTCTGTCTTGCTGTGCCCTGCTCAGCGCTGAAAAGGGGTTTATTCACATGGTTTCTCTGAGGCCTGCTTCAGGGGAGCTCACTGTTAAAACGTCGTCTCCAATGGATGCCGCTTTGCACTCTTTTAGAAAAGATACTGTTCCCCAAGAGCCAGAGGTGCTCCACCAGGACAGCGTGTGACAAATTCTTTATGAGAGAATACATAATAAATTGAGGATTTTCTTTTATTTTGATTATTTAGTATTCAATATTTGCATTATGGAAGTGCCTGGAGGTTCCAGCTGAGATCAGCGTCCTATTGTTCTAAGCCATGCATAAAAACATGGTCAGAGATGAGGAGCTTACCATCTAAATAGATGAACTGGATAAAGGGTGGGAGGCAGGAAGCGTCTATTATTCTCATTTCATAGCTGGAGAGCTTGGACACAGACAAATTAAGTGCCTTTCCCAGGACTGTGTAGGAAAGGCGACACAGAAGGGCAGAAAGCATCAAATGTCCTAGAGTAATACCCTCCTCATAACACACCACATTTCCTGTTTAAATATGTCTCGCAACAGTGTAATAATAATAACAACAAATATCTTTTTCCTTAAGACGTACAAAATGAGAGGAGTACCAGAAAGGTTACACGGCTACAAGGCACGACAGTCCGGAGGGAGCGCTGATCCCCAAACAAGACATTGACACGACAGTAGAGAAAATAATCTCTTTTTTTCCAACTGCTTGGCCTTACTGCCCGATGACGTATCTCTTAGAAGATTCTGCTGTGCATAATGCAGGGAGAGTTAAAAAAATTGGTAGGCAAAAGTAATTAATTTGCCACATTCCGCAGCTTAACCAAAATTAGGGTTTTTTGCTGATAAACACTCAGAAAAACTATCTAGTAAAACTACCAGCCCCCGCCTCCCTACATTTTGCTGTGAAAGACCTTGGTAGCCCGTCTGCTTCACACTTTTATGGATAATTATTGGATCTGGCATTAAAATAAAGACATTCTTATCTCAGATTTCCAGTGTAGCAGCATCTTGAAGTAATACATGGAGAGGACTAGAGATGGAAGTCTCTCAGTAATAGTTTTTATGGTAGAAACGGTTCGCTTTTATAAGAATATGAAGTGACTTTCCCTTAAGACACTGACAAATACATAGCGCAACTTTGCCTATCTTCGAAAAGAATTTTCAGAAGTGGGTTCCTATGATTTGCTTCTTTGGCATCCTAAAAAAAATGTTCAAAGCTGCCAGGAAAGGGAGCCATAAATACTTTGGAAACCAGGTAAACATTTTAGCCGCCCGAGTCTGGGTTTAGGCACTTGGCTATAGAAGAAAAAAAATCTTGGACAAGTATTTAATTGCATCCAGCATGGTCAAGCAAAAACTTTGGACCGGACAGGTTGAATAACAGGGAAGAAATGTTGCTTCTCATTGTCTTCTGTGGAGAAGCTAAACCCTCAGCGGTGTGCGTGGCTGAACCAGGATCTAGAGGATCTCTTCTCATAGTTCTCTAACAGTTTAATGTGCAGATTTTCCTTTTTTTTTTAATTGTTTTTTAAACTGATTTCATTTTCTGCATTATATTCCTATTTTCATCAGATAGAAAGATGACACGTTGGCAGGCCCAGCACCTGGAGAATAGACCAGTACTGGAGAATTCGCTTCGCCCAGGCACCTGTGGTGTCCCTCGCCATCTGTCTGCAATGTGGCAGGAGCCAGGGCTCGCTCCTCGCTGGGCTCCCACGGAGGAGCTGGTTTCCGCGGGGCACTGACTGCGCTAATGTCTCCAGCGCTATAAAGAAATGTCACAGCCTCTGTAAGGATTAGAACTGAGGAGTGCTCAGAAGCTCTGCGTTATGTTTTCTTTTTCCTATGGTGACTTTTCCCACATTACTCGGAGGCACCGGTTGCCTGTCTCACCTCACCTCTCCCGAGACACAAGCTCTTCGTCTTCTGCTCAACCTTCTCCCTTCATCCCTAGACCCCCTGGAGTTGGGCTCTTGCGGATGCAGCCCAGAAGCAGCCTGACGTCAGGCGCATCTTCCCCTTACCCTGCCAGGTAAAAGAGACGCCGGGTGGAAATATGAATTGGTGTCCCCACCTCTGCGGTGGAGATGGGGCTGAGTCCAGCTGTGCGTTCCCCGCAGCTGGAGCCCCTCGCTCGGACCCTGCCCCTGTTGAACATTAACTGTATCCCTCCTGCGTCCGGAGAGGGGACCAGGGTCCAGCTGACAGCAGTGACAAAGAGCTGGCAGGGCTGAAAGATTCAATTTAACTTTCTTTCTCCTCTCCCCCCACCCCTCCCCACTCCCCCATGCGAGGGGGGACAGCACCGTCCCTGCTTTTGAAACTTGCGGTGCAAAGGAGCATTGGTGTCCTCATTTTCCTTCCTCCCTATTGATGTATCATTGCCAGGATGAAAAAGGACGTCTCAAGAGCTTTTGAAAAAATGGGTGACTACTCAAGACATTTTATAAAGGAGGAAGAATGGGAAAGAAAATAGGACTCGGTAGGGGGTAGAAGGAGCCTGAATGTGTGCCTTGTCTGTCTATTCTTTCGCTTGAAACCTGGAGCTGTTGTTCCTATTTCAGTTCAAACTGTCACCTTTAGTTCATGATGGCTTTACTGCCCTTGCTCCTGAACCTCAACAGATTGGGGCTTATTTACCTATTCACACTCCGCTGTGGAACCTCATTAATAGGCTTATTAGCCACACCATTCACGTGCAGGAGGGCTCACAGAAAAGATCCCAGCCACTTTGAGAGGAGGAGGAAAAAACTGTAAAGAGATTATGCTCTCATTCAGCAGCCTAACTGCTATGAAAGGCTCCCTGGGCCCACTGAGATCTCTTGAAGCCTAAATATGATGACAGAATTGATCCCCCCCCCCCTCCCCTTTTAATTCCAAACATGCTTCTGCTTTTCTCAGATTGAGGAGTTGGGCTGTCGTGGGCCACTTTGGGAGAATGTGGCTCATTTAAGAGAAAAGGCTGCTATTGATAGACTGCTATCTTTTCATCCCCCAAAAGAATAAATTCTGACAAGTGCTTCCAGACATTGGAACTAGGTGTTCTGATTTGTCATTTTTTTTTTAGTGGAATGCTTCCTTTTCTTTCAGAGTATGCAAAGATATTGATGAATGGGGAAAGGTATTGCAGCTTCCTGTGTCGGACAATAATTTATGTGAGAATGCGTTAACGATGTTTTCAATGGGCGATGGACATGCCCGGAGCTGGGAAAATTGGATCTTGACTGTGACATCTGAGCTTCTCAATTAGAACATTCAGATGTCTGTTGCTCTAGGAACAACAAAAAAAAAATATTAAACCTGTGTTTCTAATCAATTACAAATTTGCCTGCCGTCCCTCATAAAGCCTGCATTACTGCTGGTGATGGTGGGAAAGTGCTTTCTGGGAGGTAAGCGCATGTGCTACAGAAAACTTGTTTTGAAGTTTTTGGTGTCTGAAAGTATGTAAATAGGGAGTTACACTATGCCGTGCGGCCACAGTCCTTGAAAATCCCCTTGATTGATATGGCACGCAACATGTAAAATATACAGTAGGGCTATGCTTAAATAAAGTAACATTAAATTGATCAACGCTGATTTAATTTAAGGCAACCACCACTCATTGATTTTGCTGTCACGCCGATTCTACAAAGCGAGCATTACACGGACTCTGGATTAGCAACCTTTTAGTTAATGGTATCTAAAGCAAATGTTTTATTAAGCGAGTATCAGGCTAAGTTATACTGAATTTTGAGTACCAACGCTTTGCAGTCCTACATCTGTGTGTCCAGGCAAATGATGTTTGCACAACCCTGACGACGTTCCCTGTCCGGGCACCGCACATGGGATTATCCAAGGTGCGCTGTCAGGAGAATTCCCAAAGCAGCTGAAACGGGGCTTTGCACCCAAAGGCTCCCACACCCGGCGTGATTTTTTGGAGTGGGCACCACGCACCCGCTCCCGCGGGAACCACGGGCCACCCGGGAATCCTGAGCCAAAACAAACTTCTGGAGAAGGTGTTTTTTGGGGGGAAAGCTGTTGATCCGGTATCTTTTTTTTTTTTTTGGCGTGAGGACTGAGATGCCC
>NW_009647731.1:10691401-10691770 GCF_000708025.1 Charadrius vociferus | reverse complement strand
TCGGAGGCCGGGGCCGCCCGGAGCCCGCCGGGGCGCTGGGGGAGCAGGGCTGCCCCCGCCTGAGATGAAGGGAGGGGGGAAAAAAAGAAGAAATCCTCAATGAAATGTATATGTGTATATATATATTTAAATGCGAAACGGCCCCTTCAAACAGGGACCCATTATGCGTTTGGTGTGAAACGCTATCAACATTTAAAACTTCATTGTCTCCATTGTACCAAATCCCTGTAAATCTTCCACTAGCCTTTACTCATTTTCATGTGAAAAGCCTGTTTGGGCTGAATAGACAGCAATCAGCAGCCTCTGGACTTCTCTCTCTCTCTCTGGAATGTCACTTAAAATGCAGATTTTTTTTTTTTTCCCCTTTCC
>NW_009647731.1:10678956-10691387 GCF_000708025.1 Charadrius vociferus | reverse complement strand
CCCCCCCAATCTCTTAGTGGCTGAAGACTTGAGATAAACAGGATAGTCCTGGAAAAGCAAATGAAAGAAGTTCAAACAATGAAAAAGTACTGAAGCTGCCAGCCGGTTCCCATTAGTCCTCCAGAATTAATTTTTAATAGCTGGGATGCTCAGATTTGCTTGGAGATTGAACTGTATAAAGAGTCTTGTTAGATATATATGTGTGTGTATATATATATTTATGTGTATGTATATGTGTGTGTGTATGCCTATACAAAGCTGTTAGCTTTAAAGCTTCATGTACCTGGATTTTTCTGATGAAGCTACCGGGCTTTTAGGACGCTTGGGATTTCCTTGGGGAGGGAAGCTCCATATTTCATTCAGATTTTGCTATTCTCTGCCTGATGGAGAAAGATGCTGAAGAGCCGTACAATGAGCAATGTATTGATTTGGTTAACATACTCTACAAATTGTGCCCTCCCTGGGGAGTGATAAACATCTTATAAACAACAATGGAAGTAGATTAAAAAGAACACTGAGCATTGAATTTAATTAATGCCACTGCTGAACAAGTACTACTTGTTTGTGTGTGTGAGTGTGTTTAAGCTGAAGTACAGCTTGGAGGAATTTGGTTGGGCTCCCAAACCAGTCTGCTTTCCCATGCTTGTCAGTTTGGCAAAGAAATTTGGGCAGGTATGTGACGAGGTGAAAATTGACTTGATGAGCGAGTGGCAAGGAGAGCCATCAATCACTGGGGGCTGACAACTCCTCCCCGAAGTGTAGGCTGAGAAGAGAGACAGAGTTCCCTTTCAAGGGGAAAAATAAACACTACGTGTGGCTTTCACTGAGTCTGAGACTCCAGGAGGGATTATGGTATTGTAGTCAGGAAGCCAGAATTGTGGAGGCCAAAAAGCATGCTGGGGCTGTGTTCCAAACATTGAGATAGAGGTACATAATTATCCGGCGCAGGAGGTCTTTCCAGAGACTCGTCCCCCAGCAACTGTGGCCATTAAACTATGAAAAGAATTTGCTTTCGTTTCATCTTCCTTGGGCTCTGCTGCTTTTGGGAAAGGGCAATCCTCGAACCTTGGGCGCTGGCGTGGCGGTAAAAAGTGGTTTGGCCCTGCGGATGGGTCCAGAGCTCTGATTTTTTATTTTTTTTTTGGCGTTGCTGCGCCTTGGCAAGGCACAGCTTTGAATTCTCTGCTGCCCTGTGGATGAGGAGTCCCTGCTTTCTGCCGGCAGATGGTCAGGTGCAGGAGCCGGCAAAAATCGTCAGGTGAGAAGATGCGTGGTCAGGTAGCCTTGTGCGGTGCTCGGGCACGTCAGGCGAGGGTAGGAACCACAAACGTGCTTTCAGCGGTGTTTAGTTTAGCCTAAAAATCTGAAACAGCTGAAGTAGATGGGGAATTAATGTTGGTAAAAGAGTCTGGAATATATGCTGGCGTTTCGGTGTGTTTTCTTTTTGCAAAATTATGATTAGACGTCGCGTTTATATATGTCGCCTTTAATCGGGCTTTACAGGATGATTTATGGAAATTCAATTAGCATTACATCCAGTCTGTTAATTAGAGTTTCTACCAGCTTTACAGCTGGATAAACTGAGCTACAAGAGCCGTGGCTGTCTGACAGCGAGTCCGGTGGGTGACCGGACTGGTGGCACCCAGGAGGGCTCGCTCCGGTCCTCCACCAAACGCACAGCGCTCCCGGAGACACAGCTCGCTCTCTTCAGGTCTACACCTGCTCAGCGCCGATTTAGAGAAGTGCTCGGTGAGCTCTTCGCAAATGTTTTTTGGTTTTTTTTTTTTTTTTTCAGTGGTCTGGGGGTGTTTTCACTGGAGATTTAATCGTAGTTGCTGGCTCGTGGTCTGGGATGCTCACACTATGCTGACATCTCGGAAAGAGGCGCAGAGCTTTGAGGTGATGGCAGCTGGGGTTGAAAAAGCTCACCCTAAAGTATCAGGGATGCACCTGAAATACCACGTATTAATTATTTTCCCCAAGTGCCTTCTTTACATCGTCTAAAATCAGTTTCTACTGACTTCAGAAGTTATTGTATATAGTACCCAAGATAAAAGATGCCTCAACAGCATTTCTGTCCTTAGCACTGCGAACTGGGTTTGTACGTGCAGGTAGCAAAAGGCTAATAAAATCCACTTAAGCTTTTTAAGGGTTGGCTTTATAAAGGGAGAATATTTGTCTGTGTTTCTGTGTGCTGTATGCTGGGGTACCACATCCAAATGACAGAGGGTTTTGAGAATTTTGCCTTTATCTCTACATTCCCTGCTTTTTTTTTTTTTTTTTAATGAGTGAGGGCAAGAGGGAAAAAGAGGGTTTATTTTTCCCTTCAAGATGAGTGCTCTCTAAGCTTCAGTTGGGTTTCATCACATCCAAGATGAATCATTGGCCAGATTAGAACAACTGCTGCAGTTACTTCTTTTATCCATTTGCTGAGGTTTACCATCTTTTATTTTTGAAGCGGAAAATCAGGTCTAATTTTCTGGTTGAGCTGTTAAATCACCCTGTGAGGATGCTCTTCTGACCCTCACCTGGCATCTGGGTGTGGGGGCAACAGGGTCCCCTGAAGGCAGTGCCAGTTTCTTTGGTACCGCTTTGCTTCTCTCTTCTGGCTGGATTACCACTTAACTCCATCCATTTAAATTAGTTTCACTGTGAGTAAAATAGACTTTTTTACCCCCCTCATATGAAAAATATATATATCAATAAGCATCGTTGAGAGAGAGAGAAGAAAAACGTGTGCGTGCAGGTTAGCGTATATGAATGGACAATGATGCTGGGGAGGTCTCCTGTGAAATTGCGATCTGTACCACACTGTATACAGGTTTTAATTGCCTGTAACGCAGCGTAGCTAACCAGTATCCCTGCCAAGACTGGAGCCGTTCACCTGTACGGGACGCTCAGGCTTTAAAAAGGACACTGAACTGAGTCAGAAGAAGGTACATGCACAGGGGGGCTGGAAGTCCTGAGGTGAAATGAAGTTTTACAGATTATCCAAAAGTCTAGAGAGTATTTTTCAACTGTTTTTTTTTTTTTTTTTCTTCTGGTGGAAAATTCTTGCAAATTCAGCTGGCTGCAGAACTGCTTAGGTGAAGGAATGAAAAACAAGGCAAACTTACATAAACTTTCAAACAATAACAAGAATATAATTTGTATAATTGTGGTAATTTTGTAGCATTACGGGTTATGTGCCTGCACATGTGTGCGCCTGTTGGTTTTTTTTTTTTTAAAAACTGTATATTTTTCTGTCAGTAAAATAGCTCTCTAAATATGTGCTGAGAAGTGATTTTGTGAAAACAAGGAGGACTTGGTTATGCCTCAGGTGATGATGGAAACTGCTAACAGAAAATGAAAAGTCACTCACTTTTCACATATTCTTGAAACTGGAAAACTATTTTTCCCATCCTTCTCCTCCTCCCCCTCTCACCTCAGCTCTGTTCGGGGCTTTCTGAAGTTTTCTTTGGTTTTTTGGTTTGTGTTTTAAGATGTTTTCGCTGACAGTGTTAAATCTCTCTCCTCCCCGCAGCAGCAGCCGTCGTTCCACGGGAGGAGGTCTTACCCCGGCCGAAGGCACTGCTTTCTCTCCATGCTTCTCTAGAGGTGTTCAGATGGGATTAAAGTCCACATGGAGATATGGAAATGGACCAGGAATTTACTGTAAAAAGATGGTCGGCTGGGATTCGGGTTGCCTTATCTGCCTGGTGGTGTTCACCATGGCTGGACTTACCCTGGCTCGACCTTCGTTTAATTTAGTTGTCGAAGACGCCACGCTGGAACCTGAAGGTAAATCACTCTAGAATCCTTAATTCCGTAAAACTGGTTCATTTTAAATGCTTGAACCTCTGAAATAGAAGTCAACATCTTTATGTGGTTTGGTAAATCTAAGGCAAGCAACAGATTAGCCCTCAAGAGTTATGTTTTTTGTCTTTTCCTGCTCGCACATGGGCTGTGTTCATGCAAGCATGTGTTTGTTTAATCTTGTGCAAGCGAGCGGTGTCAGTGATTTCACTTGGGACTGTCATCACGTTGTATAATCAAAGAGGGCGGCTGAAAGTGTTCAGGAATGGGTCTGTAAGGAAGCCGGGCTGTTGCACTCACGTACGTGTTGCTGTCTCGAGGAACGACGTGGCTGTGTGGCTGCCCGTCTCCGCCATTGTCTTAACCTCAGAAGTTCAGAGAAAAAGAAATCCCAGTGGTTTTCAGTCCTCTGTCCTGAAAGTTTAATTTTGCCGGGAACTCTGCAAAAATGGTGTCGCAGCTTTATTGGTGTTTGTAGTTGGAATAAGTTTCCCTATTGCTGTTAATACCCAAGAACAGTCGGTATGGACACCGTATTGCAAGTTTTGGAAGTGTGGATGTTGAGATCTGAATAGCGAGGATTGCAGTGTACTACTGTGAAAGCAAAGGCTGATTGACCCCTTCGCATTGGAAGAGGCATTTTGATAAAAACCTCCTGTTTTGAGCCTGCACCTGTTGGTACGTTCTTCCAGGTATATCCGTCCCTCAAACTTTGCAAAGTGGTTTTCTTCTCTAAGAGGAGAGGCTGCTTTATTTTTTTTATTGTCGTGAGCTGATTGTATTTAAGAATGACTTTACTGTATTGTGTAGGATCTTTCCTGCTCCCTGAGCACCGCGGGGGCAAAGCCAGGCTTCCTTCGTAAGGTTTCATCTGTCCTTTGGAGGAGCGATTAAGTGTCTGATACCACAACTGTCAAACCAACATGATAGTCCGTAGAGCATTTCTCATCCTGCGAGCTCGCTGGAGAGAATTTGGCCTTTACAGATTCTACTGCTCATGTCCACGGATACAGCTTTGTTTTTATTTAACATGTTTTCATGCAAAACTTATTTGTTTCTATCCACTGCCTCTAAAAATAGACGTCACCAGCTAACACATTTTTAGAATCCATTCCAAGTACGTTTTTATTGATGGCAGGGGATGTGCTATTTAGAGACGATGAGCCCTCCTCCCTAGCAAGCATTCCTGAAAAAAAATTAAAGTATAGCAATATTGTCATCTGTCAGCCATAGACATTGTTCATAGCAAAGATTTTTGTGGGTTTTTTTTTCTTTTTTCTTTTGAAGGTAACTCGAGCATTAAAAAAATAAAGCCCAACTCTCATCACCACTTACTGTATGAGTTGTTAATTGCACATCTGGTGCCTTTTTGGCTTTTTGGAGGAATGACCAAATCATGAATAATTCTGGTTTCAGATTAGCTGTTTGTAGTGAGGTCCCCTAGTTTTAGGGTTAAATCAGAAAGAACGTGATTGCATGATTGGTGGAATATTTTACAGGGAGAAAACTAATATTTTTTTAATGCTGCCTGATAATTTTTCAGCTTTTCAGGGAAAGAATAGCTTTTATTTTAAAAAGCTCAGTTTAAAAAATATGTTTCTTCCACAGTGAATATCCAGGGGGTGGAATCTGGGTTTTATCAAAGAGTAAATTGTTAAAAAGGTTTTAAAACTTCTTCCCTGGGCAGGAATGTTACTGACATGAAACAAATTTAGACGTGAGAACCTGAATGATTACCAGAAATGAGAAGAAAAAAAACCACCAAACCCAAACCACCACGCTTTTAAGTTAATGGTATAATAAGAGCTTTTATGCTGCAGAATACAGGGAATTGTGTGGGATTTATATCTGAGATTTGGGAAAGAAAACCTCCTTTATGTACTTTGTTAAACCCATTTAAAAAAAAAAACAAACCTCAAGTTTTTACACAATCACCTTCTCTGGGTTCCATCACTGCCACCCACAAGCTCTGCATGACAAAAACAAAAACAAAAAAAAAACCCTTCAAAAAATCTCTTCAAAGACAAAGCAGATGTCTTTTTTTAATTTAGTGGATGCCAAACATTTTGGCCACAGCTAATTTGGGGGGTCAGGTGCTCTAATAATGTAGATTTTGGGTAGGGCTGCTGACTGTGCGGTCATTGGATCTATGATATTTCATCCCAGCTGAGAAGGTCGATGGGGCCATGACCTTTGGTGACACGTGTTGATCTGTTCCCAAGTCTTCTCCATGGACATGCTCTAAATTTTGTCTTTTTTTTTTTTTTATGTTAGGGGCCTTTACTGTTGCTGTTTATTGTCTTGGTGACTCAGAATATTCAAAAAGCTGTATGCGACGTTAACAGGGATTGAGATTGTGGCTTTTCGTTCCTTTGCAATAGAGAATATACTCTGGTCTCTTAGCTAAACAGAACTTTGGGGAGATTTGCAACTGTTTTCTTCAGAGTATGTGGTTAAGTATGTACTTAAGTACATATATTATGTATTTATGTGTATATGTTTGATAAATAGCAAGCTCTCCCTTGACCTTCCCTTGCTCAAGCTGTGTGTTACCGTTCTGCTGGGTAGGTAATACTTAAGCAGAATTTATCTAATGGGGTAATCAACTGTGTGGGTGCATGCAGGATACGTGCAAGACGTTGTCATGCATCGAGGTACTTCGCTTTGGGTTATACGTGGTCAGTCTGATCTCTTTGGTCGCACACTTCGCTCAACACCTTTAGAGAACGCTGGAGTCGTTGAGCTCTGAATCTCATCTGTGACCGTGAGATGTTACTCTGGTACGTGTCAAATTATTTACAGTGACGATGGGATCTTGAGCCGTTGTGAATTATAATGTCCATATTGATATCACGGGTGGTCCCAGAGGGCTGGATCCCGCGTGTGGTGGTCACTGGTTGTGGTGGTTTCGTCCTCGAGCAGTGGTGGCAATAGCTGTTGAGCTGCGTGAGCGGAAACGGAACCTGTAGGAGTTCGTTTGGGGACTGTCAACTATCGAATTATATCTTCCATCAAGTGTTTACGTTTGTGTTTTTTTTTATCCTAGGGAGTATAAAGACTTTCTGCTTTTAAGTATTTAGAATTACTTAGGTCTACCCCAGCACGGACAAAGGACCCATTCTCTTTCTGTCCACGCGGGCCGTGAAGGCCTTTGATGATAGCCAACATTTCAAAAGGGCTCTGACCGCACACATAGGTTGAAGGGTTACTTTGTGAACTGAATAATTAGTTTAGACATATATTTGATAAATAGCAAGCTCTCCCTTGACCTCCCGTTGCCCAAGCTGCGTGTTATCGTTCTGGGTAGCTAATTTAGTCCCTTCCCCACGTGCGATGCCTTGACGCTGTCCTTGGAGCACCCACACCAAGCCCTCGCCTGGTGCAGTAACAATGCGTTTCAGTTCTGTTAATTTAGGTCAAATTTCAAAGGGCTAATTTAAGCTTTCTACGGGGGACAGCCTGATTCTGTGCCCTGTGAAAAACACAGTCGTTCAAAATGGCCTTAAACGTGTGTTTGGGAGGTTCCTCCGAGCGGCAATGAAGGGGACAGACCTTCTTTGATGGGTGATGTGTGTTTATGGTGGGCTCTGACCTGAGTAACGAGGGGTCATTTGGGTTTTAACTCAGTGACAGCTATTTGTTGGCACCCAACAACGTACAAATATAAACAGATTCGGGGCAGTACCCAGAGCAATACCTTCCTTTTGGTGAAAATGTTGGCAGTGCTTAAAGGTTAACATCACCTGTGGTCACGGCGGTTAGCGCAGTCCACTTGGACATTCCTCGTTAGCCACCCTGACCTGCCTGGTTTGGGATGTGGGGTCTTGCGAGGCGCTTCCCACCCTCCCAGGAGCCGGCAGGGCTGCAGCATGCGGAGGAGGGATGCTGCGGTGGTGGGATGTCCCCTCTCCCACCCTGGGGCGCCTCCATGGGTCTTCTCCATGCCGGTGCTGCTCTGCTGCGAGGTTGCAGGGCTGGTGGAACCCTGCACGGTGCTCATCTTCCCTGGGCAGAGGAGGTGGAGGAGCAGCAGGATGCTGCTTCCAATTTGGTAGGGAAAATAAAGCAAAAAGTTCACCCAGAGTTCCCTTGTTACCTTTTTTTCTTTTTTTTTTTTTCTTTTTTTTTTTCACAAGAGCAGTGGCTTTGATATCTGCAAATTATGATTAACAATTCAAACTGATTAGTTAAATCGGAGTGCTGGGCTTTTGTTTTTTGGTGGGTTTTTTTTTTTTTTTTAAAGGAAGGGCAATTATCACAGCCCATTATGGAGGAATGTGACATCCCCACAGCTTCGGGTGAGGGCTGGATGCCCTCTGAGGGATCCGGTTCAGTAAGTTATTTGGCCCAGTCCAGGAATTGCTAGCTGGGATTCTGGGGAGTTGTACAAGCAGCCAGATTAAATCAGTCTTAATGTGTCCATTCTGCGTTTTAAAATCCTCAGTCCTTAGGCAGAGGCATGGTCTTGAGCTGCAGACTAATTGGGCATGGGTAGGGTTGTTATTTACATCGGTGTTGATGAGGCGCTGGGAGTTGGTAATGTGTCAGCGTGGCAACTGTTTTGCAAAGTAGCACAAATAATTGCCCATTTCAGGCTTATCTGCCATATTTTACAATCGCAGCTTTTTAAAGAAAAAAAAAAAGTTAACTTTTTGGAATTTGATTCCTTCAGGGATATTTTTTTTGGAGCCAGAAGATTTTCAAAGATGCTGAGTTGCCTTTTTTTTAGTATTTTTTTTTTTTTTTAAACCACTTGTATAGATAAAGCCCCAAACCAGCCACCAACTCCAATGGATGCATAGTTTTCTAATCTTAAAATAGTTCTTCCTTGGCAGAGAACTTGCAAGAAATTTCGGGCTATAGTCACTTTTTTTACAGGCAAATCACAGACCTTTGGAAGCAGAATTTACAATGAAAATGCTGACAGCTCCAGTTATGCAAGGTTGTGTAAGCATGAGACGATGGACTATTGTGGTGTTTTAATAATAACCGTAGCATAGTTCTTAATGAGCATATTTCTATATCCAGCTTCCCAGCTTCATTAGAAATGATCGCTTGCCTTTATACAAATACAGTCAAAGATTAGTATTTTCTTAGAATGAGTTTTTAGTTTAGGAACAGATGGGAGTGCGAGAAAAATACTGAACCGTCCCTTTTTCTATCATTAATAGACAAAAATTCCTTACTGGAATGGTCAGATTTTTGAGTGTTAAATATTTGTGAGTCCTCAAGTTTGAAATGTTAGAGTGAAAGCGGAGACTTTCTTCGAAGCAGCACTCCTTAGCAGTGTAAACCTGTGTTTTTAAAAGAACCATCACCCACTGAGGCAAGTTACATCTTGTTTATTTGTAATAGTGCACCTGGTTTAACTAGAAGAGAAAATGTGTTTCAGCGTGGTTAAACAAGTGCAAAATACATGCTGAAAAGACATCGGGAACCCAAAACACGTCTGAAACGATGAAGAGTCGGGAGTTTTGCAGCAGCGTGACTGCGGGTTTGGTACCTGGTCACAGGCTGGGCACGCGCTGCTCCTCCATCGCAGGTGGGAGCATCTTCTGCAGAGTTGGTTGGGACACACTGGTTTGCGTTTGTGGTGGCTGTGGGAAACCGGACAGTACTTCTCCTAGAGTACCAAGTTGGAACAGACCTCAAGGACCAACTGGTCCTTGGCAAAAGCACAGTCTAGACAAGATGGCCCAGCACTCTGTCCAGCTGAATCTTAAGAGTGCCCAACGATGGGGAAACTTGGTCTGGCATGGAGCCTGCTGGGGTAAAATTATCCTTTCAGCAATTTGGGAACTGATTTGAAATTCAGACCTTTGAATTTAGGTTCGCGCTGTGTTTCTGTAGCATTTTTTTGGGGGAGGGATTTGGCATAGCGTGGCCCTGAAATCAGAGATGCCGCCTTGTAGTGCTGGGGACTAAACCGGCTTTTAAACTGATTGAAAGAGAAGTTGAAGCAACTTTGAGTAGAGGCAAATCTTAAATAAAGACCAGATTTGTGAGAGTGCGGCGGCCAACAGCTCCTGTTATAATTACGAAACGTGCTCTGGGAGCGCCGAGCTGTTCTGGAAGTTTGGCCCTTCGGGTTTCAGTCGGAGTGGAGACGTCAGCGAAACTGCGTCGGCATTTGCTGCTCGGGGACTGCGCCTCTCAACAGGGACAGTTGCAAAATGAGATATTCTGTAAAGAGGGGGGTAGATATTTATGTGGATTTTTTTATTTTTAAGCTTTTAAATCCAGCTTATAATTCATATACCAATTACGTACACCTCCAAGGTTATCCTTTCCCATCTCTTAATTATCACTGCTGGGTTTTGTTGTTTGTTTTGGTTGGTGTTTTTTTTTTTTTTTTTTTTTTTAAGAATAACCCCTTCTTTTAGGGAATTGGTTTTCCTGGACCTACTTCTGAGTATCAGAGGAGTCAGCACCTGGTGTAGGGATGTGTCTCACGGGCTTCACTTTCTGCTGGTTCAGGTCCTTTTGCTGCTTGTCACCACGCAAATGACATTATCTGTGTGAAAGAGAGGGACAGAAAGGCAAACCAAGCGCTAGCTCAATTCTACCCTGCCGCTTCCTCCGCTTGCCATGCCATTAGTATTTTAATTGTATTTTTGAAATGACTGTTAAGTGAAAGCATTTGGTGAACCTCAGCGAAGGCGAGGAGTTGTGAGATCTGACCTACTTTCCTTCCCCTCCTCACATGCCGTTGCAAGTTGTGTGTAATTATTGCTTTTCCTCCCCCGCAAAAGAACTGGCTCACGGGTTTGGGACATTAACCGATGCCGAGCAGCTTCGCGAAGCTCTGCCTGACGGTAGCAAAGCCACAAGAACTGAGAGGAGGGGAAAATTCCTTTGTACCAAGGGGACGGCTTGCATTTGTGAGGGTTTACTGGGAAGGGCAACGTGATGGGGACTGGAAGGGGGGAAAAAGGAGGATGAGAATTTGGTTGGGGAGGAGAAAAATCATATTTTGGCTGTATTTTGATTATTTTTTTTTTTTTTCCCTCTTGGCTTTTCATGAGTTTCTGTTTTGAAAGGAGTTTTGTGACGTGGTGGTTGCCACCTCAGGCTTTCTGCCAAGGAGTTGGTGGCTGTTTCTCGGTGGGGTTGGGAATTGGACGCCATGGCTGGACATGCTTGAGCAGCCTGCGCTGACCAGGACGGCTCCGGAGGAGGTTAAATTGACCAGAGCACCGTGTCGCAAACTCAGTTTTGCATGTAGTGAGAAAATGGTGGTGTAGGAAGATTCATGAGAAGGTTGATGATGCTCTTTGTTGAGGCTGGCCAGTGTGGGGACGGGTGAGCTGGGCAGCGAGGCGGACTGTGCTTTCGGGGGACGTGCTTTGTGGGTTTGTAAAGTGCCCTGCTCAGCATCTCTGCAGTGCAATGTTTGATTTGTCTCAAGGAAAGTAATACGATTTACCCTTCTGAATGGCACCCAACAGTTCTTAAAAGTAATTTTAAAATCACGGTTTAAATTTTGACCAGTTCTTGAGCTTGGTTCTATTAAAGATGGTTTAATAATGAAAAATAATCCTGTTTAGATATTACAGTGTTGAAGCACCCAGGTTTATCGGGTATTGTTTACTCGCAGCTATTTGGGAGGTGCAGGGTTAACGCGGAGGCTCTGTAATTAATCTGCAGCGCACCTCTGTTCAGTAATAGACCTTCTCCCTGAACAATTTGGAAGCATTTGAAGCATCTTCCATTAGTATGGCAAGGTGCCCAGGAGCCACTGGAGTGACAGACGTGTCTGCAAGTTAAAAATAACCCTTGTCATGTAAATGGTTGTGGGCCACCTGGAAGTGCAGATAGCCAGCCTGGCTTCTAACTCCAGGGCTTGTCCCGCTGCTCCTTCCTTGTCCCCAGGTACCACTGGTGGCTCCTTCTGGGTGTGGAGCTGGAATGAAATTAGCTCTGATGCCTTTGGACTAGATGTTGCTTTCAGTTTAAAGGGAGCCTGGTACGTCTTGAAGCTTTGAAGTGTTTGGAGAATATCCTAGGGTTTATCTGCGGTGCAGATAGGACTTTCAAAAGTGCCGAGGGTATGTTTGGGGGATATTGTTTGCAGTCACTTTTTTTCATATCCCACGTTAGGAAGTGAGAGAAGATGAATTTCAAGGGAACAGGCAAGATGAGACTTCCAGACGAGCTGCTAAAATTAAGAGGATTTGTATAGTCAAGTAAAAATGGGACCTCATACAAAAGAAACAACTGCTGACTTGCTTATAGGGAATCTGAATAGATGTTCTCTGCATCCAGAACTAACACTCAAACATGAAATTGTGCAATGTTTAACCTCACAGTTGTAATTTATTTCTTTTGCTTGTTGAGTAGTAATAGTCCCGAGCCTGGCCTTTGGCAAACCTGGGAAAAAAAGGTTGTGTTTTTTTGTTTGGATTTATGCTATGTTCTGTTATGTTTTTATGTTGCTCTTGAAATGCAAATAAAGAACCTGAAAAAAGCTACAGATTGGAATAGATGCAAGGAAATATTAAAACCAAGAAAAACCCTCTGTGAATAAATGTATGTGCTCATACCTTTTCCCAAGGCTGTATATCTTATATGGAGCCTTTCCCAAGCAGGCTTTAATGCTAAGTTGGACAATGGGAGCTGGTTAAATTGCTCTACCA
>NW_009647731.1:10676780-10678918 GCF_000708025.1 Charadrius vociferus | reverse complement strand
AAATGATCCTAGTCTTGGATTCTGCTTTTGGGAGAGAGAAAGTTAATTTTATTTTTTTCAGCTTTTCATTTGAGGTTCTGGCAAAAGGTGATACATTTCCCCTTTGTACTGTATAATAGATTACATGAGAAGAGTCTTCTGTAATGAGTTTGAAGAGTAGTTAATTATTTCTGAGATTGTGTTACATGTGTGTTGGGTTTGTATTGTACTCCCCAGAACACTTAGCACGGAGACCATCACTCTGTTACTGATGGAGCTTATGGCTTGAACAGAAACAGTCAAGGCTTGGTGCCTGGAACCAAAGGTTCAAATCCTAAAGATGGCCTGTAGTTTCTCATCGTCCTCATGAAATTATAAAAGGCAGCACAATAATTTTGGGGGTTTTGGTGTGGCTGCTCAAGGTTGGGGATGTTTTCTCCCTCCCTGGTACCAAGTCTTTGTGCAGAAGACATACTGATGTCTTGCTGTTTCTTGCTCTGGCCACGTATCTGGAGATAAACCCTACGGTGGCTGTTGTATAAGGAAGTCTTCATCCTGTAAGGAGCAGACCCTGAAGAATGGGGACAAACAGGAAGAAATAGCAGGGCAGTTCCCAGCAGCAGGAGGTGGCCTCGCTGGTCTCTCCGCTGTTTACTTTGAACTTGGCATGCTCTGAGTCTTCCCTGGCTTGGCTTCCAAAAGCATAAAGCACACAGCCAAGCCCATGAGCATGTGATACTTGGCATTTTTGATGCGTGTTGCGTGGCTGTGCAGCCATAACTCAACGATCACAGCTATAAAGACAGGTAGGAGCAAGCAGGTTACACGTTGTAGGAATTTTTAATCTCTGCATGAAGCCTAGACAAGTGCAATTATTATTATTTTTTCTTTTGAGAAGGAGTCGTCTTCCTTTAACCACGGGGTGAGACAACATCAACCCAACTGCTTTGCAGCCATCAAAGCCATGTTGAAATAGTTTGTGCTCCTTGCCCCGTGTCAGCCAACACACCGACACAGCAGGGACCTCGTGAGGTTTGCCCCCACTGCTGTCTCCTGCTGGGTGTGATGAGGCCCTTGTGTCTGTAGCCAGGGCGAAATGCTGCTTGGGGGTCGTTACCTCCAGGAGTTGCGGTTCCGTAATTGTTCATCTGCCAAAGAACTTCACACAAGGCAGATAGGTGTAGTCATGTGGGGATAATTTTGAGGTGCATATGTGGAGCTTTTTCTCTTGGCCACAACTGGTGAAACTCCTTGCTGCTCACCAGAATTATTTATTTTTCTAAATCTTCAAAGCTTAGGAAAACAAGTGAGTGCAGTGTAATATTTTCCCTTACCCGTGATGACATTGGCGAGTATTTCAGTTGGAGGAGATTCACTTCTTTTTATGATCTTAATATATGTAACACTCAACAGGGGTTGACATGATGCTGGAGGTCCATGCTCCAGCAGGTCAGTGTGGCTGGAAGCTACACACTTGTTAGAGCACCAGGCATGTGTTATGTGGCAGCACTTACTTCATTTTGCAGGTTTTCACTTCCAGGGCAAAAAGGATTCTTCCTGTTCCTTGAATGGTTTTTTTTTTTTATTTTTTGACCTGGTTTCATCTTGTCAGCCATCAGGTGACTAGGTCCTTATAGAATAAGGATAACGGGGTTAAAGAAGATGCCAGGAAAAATTATCTCAATTTTTTTTTTTTTTTTGGAGAGTCTGCTGCTTAACATTTTGTGGAAGCCGCTGCTTTCAAATAGAGCTGCCCAGGAGCTTGTCTTTAAGGAACAAGTGAAGATTTAGAATCTGCCACATAGTTGTGTTTGTAACTATCACGGATACCTCTGATGCTTTGTGTTTGATGAAGTTTTTCTACAAGGCCTAGCTCTTTTTGTCAGATTTGAACAATTAATTTTTTCTTTTTATATGTTAGAGAGGGGACAAATGATTCCTGCTCTTCATGGTGGTGTTCAGTGACAAGGGATTTTTTTTTCTGTATTAATTTGTGTGTGTGTGTGTTGAAATTATAGAAGGAACTGCAGTAACTTGGAAAGGAAAGTATTTTATCAGAGAGACTTTTAGCAGAGAGACTTCCCGATGCTGCCTGGCGGAGGAGAGCTGGGCAGAGCTGGCAGCTAGCTGATGGAAACGCGGTACAAATAAGTCAGCAG
>NW_009647731.1:10663697-10676752 GCF_000708025.1 Charadrius vociferus | reverse complement strand
GGCTGAGTTGCAAACACTGTTTTATGTGCTTAGCCTTTGTGGCTTCGGTTTGCTGCTGGTTAATGGGAGATAGTCACTGTGGCCAGGAATGACTCTTTACTTGTTTAAACCGGTGGCCCTTTCCTTCGTAGGCTGAGTTTATCATCCATCATCAGAAGAGGACATGGAGCTACTCTTGGCATTATCCTGCCAACTTAAATTGAGGGAGAAGCCCATCAGCTTGTACCTGGGAGGTGGGAGGGAAGGTTGCAAACCTGACTGGTGATCCCTGGGAGTCCCGATCCTGTAGAAGCTGCCTCCCAGAGCGCGCCTACAGCCTTGGGTTCCACTCCCAAAGTCACGGGGCCCGTGGCTATTCTGCTTCAGGCATGGCTCGACATCCCCGTTGCACGCGGCTCATCCAGCATGGTCTTGCTGGGTCTGCCTCAGTGACAGGACAGAGAGGAGAAGGGGTAGGAGAAGGAGGAGTGGTGGTGGTGGTGCTTGGCAGCCTGGTGTTCCCCGTGGGGACATTCAGTTTTGCAGTGAACCTCTTGGATTCTTGACGAGTCATGTCTGTTGACCCTTCTGGGCACGCTACGGTGATGGTTTAGTTATTTACTAAAGCCTTTTGAAGGGAAAGTGGCTCGATGGGGTCTGAGGCTTTTGTGTTATGGAGAGTTGTGTGAGAATCTTTGCTGGGGTTAGCTATTAGCTGATTGTTTAATTATTTGGCTCTGTAACTAAGTAACTAAATGCCTTGAGCCTTAAGATAAGCAGCTCTTTGTTAACATTTTAATAAATGGAGACAAATAATAATAATTTAAAACCTAAGGAAGTATAAATCTCCCGCTTCAGTGACCGAATCTTGAACAGAAGCATGATTTGGAATGTAATTGCCTATCTCATACTAATCTGAAACAGAGCATTCAGAATGTCCCCAATCCTCTATTGTGGTCTGGGCTTTTATACAAAGAGTGTTTACCCCATTTGATGGCTGGATGGCATAAACCATGCTGCGAGACCGTAGGAGCGGGCAAAGAAAAAGTTCACGTCTGTTTATTTAACAGCCGCTCGGTTTTCCATGGCGGTATTGTTCAATAGCTCCACCTATAAAGTTAAAACACATTGTGCGCACCGCTATTACAAATAAGGATGTAGCTGGGAGCGGACAATAGCAGAAGCAACGTGCCCTCCCTTTGTCCCCCAGTGTTTAAGAACACCACCAGAAATTTTACAGGTGCCTTTGTGGCTTGTTTGTTTTTACCGGGGAGGTGGACAGGTGTTATTCACATCAGGTAATGCACCTTTGCAGTAGGAACTAATGCCACAATTATAGGATTTGCAGGAGAACCTGCTAAGAAAGGCATCCCGTGCCGCCTTCCCGCGGCCCTGCGGAGCTCCCCCGGCCAAGGGCTGACGGAGATGGCTGAAGGATACAGCTTAAAGGCAGAGCTTCAGAGAGGGCTGGAGGAGCTCCGGCTCACATCACACGGATGTGATAGCGGATCATCAAGCCTTCCTCGGTGCTGCGGGCTCTGCAGGGCTGTCTCCTCCTTCTCCCATCCCGCTATTTGCACTAAGGGAAAACTCAAGAGGATGCTGGTGAAAATACCGGAGGATGAGTACAAGCGAGGGCTGAGCAGACTTGCAGCATTATTTCTCAAAAGACGTGGAAGGGGGGAAAGAATCCTGATGTCGGCCCCAGGGGAAGCATCGATGTGATGGTACAGCGTGCACATGAGCTCAGAATTTGTCCCTAAATTTTGGAGCAGTGTAAAAATCCTCATGCAGTGTCCTGGAGAGAGAGTTAACTTTGCAGCCTGGGTTGTTGTTTGTGTGATGTCAGGAATTTTTTTTTTAACAATTTAAACTGGTTGATTTTCGCAGTGAAGCTGTTGGGCGGACTCATGCCTCAGAATCCCACCTGTTCTCTGTTTGCTTTTGGGCACCATTTCAAACCCACACTGGAAAAAGTTTATAGGCAAACATTATAAAAAGTGACAGTCTTAAGTGCTGCTACATTCTAGTTTGGCAACACAAAGGCTTACCTGAAATAACTCACTATTTCCAAACATGACTTCATTATTTCATGACAATACTTTGTGCTGTATCTTCCCTGATACTCTAGAGAGAAGCAAACGAAGGACGATAATATTTACCAAATGCTAATACCTATTTGAAACTTGTTTTTCTTCAGTATACTAGAAATTTTCCTCGTAAAAGCAATTCTTTTGTAGTTTTGAAATGAATTACTGTTCTTGGGTTTGGATTTGTGTTGACTCAGTGTAAATTTGGGGATAATGGTTTAAAAAGACAGGATGGGAGGTTGAAAGTTATTTTCCTTGCAATTGTATGCGAACAACGGATCTGCCCAGGAGGACGCTGCAACCTGCGTGACCATCCTGTGACTTTCCAGGGGCTCTTCAGCGAAAGCCGCTAATGCACTCGAAGGAGGGTTGAGTTGTCTTCACCCATTGTGGCTTTTAAAAAGTTTAAACAAAGACATTTTTAAAGACTCCTGTAC
Organism: Charadrius vociferus; assembly: GCF_000708025.1. Lineage (NCBI taxonomy): Eukaryota > Metazoa > Chordata > Aves > Charadriiformes > Charadriidae > Charadrius > Charadrius vociferus. The sequence goes on along the minus strand of NW_009647731.1, from coordinate 10,674,246 downwards.
ATTGTTGGCACAGCATAAACTCTGTAAAAGAAATTTTCCTTGCAGGTAGAGCATTACAAAGAAGTCTTAAAAACTTCAAAGTAAATTAGCTAGTTGGCTTCAGCTACTTTTTTTTTTTATTATTATTATTTTACAGTGGAATCTGGATTTAAAGAAATCTCAAGCAGACTCAAATATACTCATTACTGTTACAAAATATAAGTAGAGAGGAGCCCATGCTCCTTCTGGAAATAGATTTCTAGCAGCGTAGTGTAGTACTCAGTGAAACACCTGCCTTGCGGATCTGTGCATTCGTGACTGTATCGGCAAGGCTGAATTAGTTTATAAGGAGTATAAAGCTGTGTTGTAGCTTCTCCTCGATTCTGAGATGGAACTTTGCATGCAAGAAGGTTTAGAAACCTTGTTATAAAATCTAAATCCAAGAATCTTTACAGTCTCTGTAATTGGTCTTGTTTAAATGGTCTTAAGTACTTCTCCGGGCCACCTTCTTGGTGTGATGCATGTGTCAGATCTGTTGTTTGAAAAACTGTGTTTGCCCTAGGGAAGAAGCCAGGAGAAGCTTTGCTTGCTTTGCAAGGGCACATCCATGGATCAGTTCTCCCTTTGCTTTGGTCAAACTCCCATTGAACTCTTTGAAATGATGTGATTTCAGGATGAGTGGGAGGACAAATTGGACACACTATTTTCAAATACATTAATATAACCCAGTGTTTAAATGCATGAGTGTCCCACTGTGGTGGCCACTTCTGGTACTCACAGAATGACAGACTATCTCAAGTTGGAAGGGACTCATAACAATCATGAAGAGATCAAGGCAGACAGAGGAGTTGTGAATGCCCCATCCCTGGAGGTGTTCAAGGCCAGGTTGGATGGGCTTTGAGCAACCTGGGCTGGTGGGAGGTGTCCCTGCCGACAGCAGGGGGGTTGGAACTGGATGATCTTTAAGGTCCCTTCCAACCTAAACCATTCTATGATCGTGAAATCCAATTCCCTGCTCCTCTCAGGGCTACCTAAAACTAAACTACTGACAGAACTCCAGCATTTCCAAACTTCTGCCTACAGCCCGCCTCAGATGTGATGCTTGTTTCAGACTTGGCTGTTGGAGGTGTGACACAAGCGATGACAACGCCATGCCCCAAGGATGAGGCACATGGGTTTCAGGGTTTCGGTATTCTTAGAAACAAGGGGGAGTCACCTATTTTAATATTCCCTCAGACTCCCGAACAAACAGAGAAAGGCGTGTGTTTTATTTACACGTGCACAGAGGGGTGCACAGTTGGTGCCCGCGCAGGGAAGGATGTGTCACCCTCCTTATAAGCAAACAGAAGATGCCTTCATGCTGCTCTCCCTTATTTACTTTTCATGCCGGCCTTGGTGAGGCCAGGAGGCTCGTGGGAGAGGGATACTGTGGTTGTAGGGAGAAACCAGTTACAAAAGCAGTGCCTGTACTGGGCACAGCTCAAGTGTGGCATGGGGGGTCCCTCCACCCTGTGCTGAGCCGTCCTGCTGTCCCTCTGGAGACGGTCCCGAGTGCCCGGGGCTGCAGTTCCCTTGGAAGGGGGTGGTGAAGCCCTAGTAACTATAGGCAGATGTAGTTTTCCAAGGATGTTTGTTTGGAAAAAGACTGTGGTTTGACATTCTTCTCGTTATTTGGTTACAAAAGGGAACTGGTGAATGAGCCGTTTCATTTTGAACTTCGAAAGCTGCACTTGTGTTCCCGGATTTCTGCTGTATTCTGCTCAGGAGAGGCTGTGAAATAAGAAATGAAGCAAAAAGAAAAAAGTTACTGTCACTGGGAGCAGAGTGGGCAGTGTAGAAGGCAAATGTACAGCCTTTGGGAAAGGTGCAGGGAGAAAACTAAAGGACATCCTATATGCTGTGTACAGGAATTCAGTTTTTTTAGCTTAGCTAGTGAAGGGTTTTTTGGCCATCCTTTTCTTCCAAGACAGCTCTTTTCAGTTGGTGGTGGGTTGTTTTTTTTTTGGTTGTTTGTTTGTTTTTTTTTAAAAAGGAATTTACAAAATCAGATGGGGAAAGATAAATATTTGTTCGAATCATAGACACAAATGCTAAGATATAAAACTGAATTTGCTTTCTGAACTCCTGGCACCTCCAAATCCTCTGAAGCCCCTGGGTTCAGCTGCACTCACAAAGGGTTGTGCCTTTGCATGGCACTTGGGACAAGGCATGTGCTGAGACACCCATCAAAAGGGCTTTGTTTGTGGTGGAATTCTGGAAAACGAAGCCTATCCCATAGCTGCATATGGTTCAATTTTACGAGACGGATTGCTGGGCTAATCTGGACGCAACTTTTTTATTGAACATAACTTGATTTCTGTGGATGAAAAGGGCCTTCACTGACTTTTGTTGGAAATTCTCTCCTTTCCCTTCTCTTTCTTCTTTTTCCTCCTTTCCTTCCACCTTCGCAGAGCCGCCAACCAAATACCAAATCTCTCAGCCAGATGTATATTCCGCGCTTCCAGGAGAACCGCTTGAGTTGCGCTGTCAATTGAAAGACGCCGTCATGATCAGTTGGACTAAAGATGGGGTCCCTTTGGGGCCCGACAATAGGACAGTGATTATTGGGGAGTACTTACAAATTAAGGATGCTGCACCCAGAGATTCGGGCCTCTATGCTTGCACTGCTGTTAGGACCCTAGACAGTGATACTCTGTACTTCATTGTAAATGTTACAGGTGAGTGAGTTAAACACAGGTTTCTTATATGTAGAAGGTGTAAAATGTGATGTAAAGACGCATTATGATATAACGGGAAACACTCCACTCGGGCACAGCGAGTTGAGCTGAGTTCTGTAGTTATTTCAGGTATTTTCCCCCTTGTCCTGACCCTGAAAGGGACTCAGTTTGTATATACTCCGTTTCCTTCACGGGATCTATAGTGATTAACAGCTGCTGAACAACCCTCTGTTTTATGCCACTATGACGGGACTGAATTATACAGAGTCGCTGTGATGATGATAAAGCCAATAAAATGAATACAATTTTTCCTCCCCGCATCAGAAGAGGAAAAGGGGTGCCCTACATCCTTTAAGTTTAGGGATAAATCGTTCTGTAGACACTCAGTTCTTCTTAACTGAATGTCTTTAACAAAAATAAAAATTGTAAGTGGAAAGAGATTTTTGGCGCTAGCAAGCTCCCTTTGGTAACTTTGTAGCATTTCAGGATTATTAGCTCTTTTTGTTGGCATTTTATAAGAGTAACACACATTCTGTGGCTGGATTTTCTTTTTCTATAGCTTCTGCACAACTAACGTAACATCTGTTCTCCCTGATAGATAATCTAAGATGCAGCATATTGGTTTATTTGTTTGTAAAAAATAGGCTGGTTTAAAGACTTGATTATTTTTAATGCGCAGATGCTCTTTCCTCTGGGGATGATGAAGACGACAATGATGGGTCCGAGGACTTTGTGAATGACAGCAACCAGATGAGTAAGTAACAGCGAACTGCCAGAAGTCACTAGCAAGATCCACGTGGAAAATAATGTCCCGTCTTTCACTCTCCTGCCTTCAGAGCTTCTTGATTGTTAACCGCATGGGCCGTCATATAGTGGTATCTTTGTCCTTCTCTGTTTTCTGTTTCACGTAGTTCATAACTTGGAAAAGAAAAAGAAAAATAAACTAATATTCTTCTAAACACGCTTTCCTGGTCTGTACTTTCTTTCTCCCTTCTTGCTGGCTTTTCTGCAGTTTCTTCTCTTCCTGAGTCGAAGTTCAGTCTTTGTCTGGTTTAGACTCTCTCAGATGAACTAACTTTCCCTGAACCCGAGCTGAAATTTAACAGAAGAAACAAAGACCCAGCTCACTTTGTTAAAAGGTGGTATGGAAACTTTAAAAATGAAATTAAGTCGTAATGAGGCAAATCCTTCAATCCTTAATCTCGGCAGAAATCTCCCCGGGGAGAATGAATTTGGAGACAATGAGGTTCTTTTGTCTGCAAAGGACCTCAAGGTTTGTCGCAAAGAAAGCAATCCAGCACTAAAACCACGTTTTATGTTACTTAGGCATGATGAAAATGGGCTAAAAGAGTCTTAAACCTAGCTGAATGTTAAACTTCAGTCCCTTTGGAGAATTTGGAAAGCTATTAATAGGCTCTAAATAGAGCAGTTGCTAAGAAAAAAAACATGTAAAATTCATATTGGTTCCTTATGCCCCTGTGCACTGCTGCAAAATCCCGGCGGTGACTGGTAGTTTGCTATCGCTGGTGCTTTGCGAAGTCAATAACACGCAGAACACAGAAATCCTTCACGGGAGATGTCATCTAGTTGCCAAATGCCGCAGCCAGGTAGTATATTTGCTCGTCAGCCTGATTAGTAATTGGCAGCTATACCGTATGCTCGAAACACCGGTTCAGATGATAAAGCACGAGCCCGATTTCAGCTCCCCTAGTTAGTTACTGTCGTATAGAGCTGCCCCTGCTCTGAAGCTGTGAAACATTAGATGCTTTTTAAAATGATATAAGTTCTGAGCTGCCTGTTTGGCCCCTGCCATCTGTTAGTGTGATTAGCCCTGTCTGATTCACAGGTGCAGCTTGAAGTGGCTGAGATTAAGCAGCTGGAGGCTGCTCTGACAAAGGAATGTGGTGGCAAAGATAATTGGCAATTTTGGGAAAGGGACACTGCTTTTAAAAGAAGTCGTCTGGGCCAAACCCACCAGCCCGGGCGATGTTAAGTGTTCCCCTGCAAGGGACTCGTGGCTAGAAATTCCTTTTAGGAAACATCGCTATGGTGGTTATTGCTTTAGAGCTGGTCAGAAAAAGGGCTCGCGGTATTTTTGGTGCGCTAGCATCCGTGCTGACGACTTTGGAGATTCACTGTGAGCACAAATGGATCTTGGAAGCACCTAGAGCATGGAAAAAAGAAAAGGACCTGATATCAGGACAACTCTGTAACATCGTGCGTGGTAAGGATTCCACACAACAGGGAGAACTACCCAGCGGTGTCCTCTGGAACGCTAGTGATGTTCTTGTAACGTGAGCTATCATTTTAAGCTACTGCTAATCAATCTTGATTCCAGAGCTGGTGAAAGGCCATTGATGATTTCTGTCGGCCGGGGACGGGCTGTGTACTTTAGCAGGGGTCAGTCGCACTTTCCCTGCTCCAAATGAAAGATGCCTCTAGAGTGTGAACAGTTGAATGTCTCGAGCGGTGGGGAGAGCATGAGCTGGTGCAGTGCAGAAGGGAGGAAATGGCAAGAAGACAGATCGCTGCTGTTGCACAAAGTCCTCGTGAAATAGCTCTTATCAAGGTGCCCATGAAGTTCTTGCCATCTGCAGAGGGGCTCCCGGAGCAGGGCAGCCATCCTCCCGGTGTCTGGGCTGGAACTGGACGAGCGCTGGTGGCACCGCACCCCTGCAAGGAGTCTGTTTTCAGTGAGAAGTTGAATCACAGTAACTTGGTTGGATCAGTACAACTTTGCTGAAAGAGGGTTGTGATTTGGCAGGATCAGAGCTGTGTGGAGGTTGGGATGGGATGGTGTATCTGGTGTCTTCTAAGCCTTCCCATCAGTATTATTTGCCATTTCCCTTCTGGATTTTATAGCTAATTTAAGAAACTGCTGCAAGGCAGATTGAAAAGTGAATGAGGAGTTGAGGAATAGTCCTAAGTCCACCCTGAGTGTGGCTTGTGGTGGGCAGTGGTGTGCAATGGCCAAATGCCCTTTACCACCTTCTCCCGCCCAGGGAAGTCCAGGACCTCATGAGTCCCTGGTTGCTGCTCTCTAAGAGAAAAAAATCTTTAAGTGTTTCCTGAATCGTGGTTTGAGCTTTGCAGATCGAAAACAATTTGACTGATAATTTACATACAAATTACAGCTGTGATCATTAAGGATAAGCAATGGAAATTGGCCTGGTTATGCCTTTACTGATGGAAACAAAAGGCCATAGTCTTCAAAGGTTGTTGCTTTTTTGATGAAACAATTCTGATAAAGTCCAGCTGTCCTGGCATGTTAATTATGATGTGATGAGGCAGGAAATGGCTGTAGTGCCTTCCACAGGAAACCGAACCTTGGCATTCTCATTCCTGCATATTTAAAACTAAAGGAAACCTTTTAGAGCTGTTTTATTTACTGACGGTAAGTATTCTTTTCAGCTTCTTTATCTTCTTTGCCTCCCTTACAAATCCATTTTCAGAGGCCAAGGTTCTCCAGTGCAGGCAGAGAGGGGCTGTTGAGGAAATCGAGCCTAATTTTCAAGGCTGCCCAGAAAATACGAATTCGCTGGGAGGCAAGGGAGGCTGTAAGTGGCTCGGTAGCCCTCTTGGGAGAGGAGGGCACTGGTCTGTACACATGGGCGTTTGACCATTTGCCCCGTGTGTATTTTGAAGTAAAAGGCATGCATAGCAGATTGCACTCTGCGTTTGGTGTCCTTCTCGCTTGACAGATATTTTAACTGTCTGAAAAAACACTGCGGTAGATTTGTTCCAGACTGCATCCTGCATAGCTTTTTATTGCTTCCAGCTTTTGTTGGAGGGATTAGTGCTTGTGGGGAAGGTGCAGGATTGGTTCCACTGCAAAACAGTCCTCTCTCGCCACAACACAGCTTTGTTGGCAACTCCGTTTTTCCCTTCGTTGCCCTAAAGAGGTGCTTCGGCTTGGTTCTGGAGCCTCACCTCCAAGGACATTGACCTGGGACTTTATTTGGCAAAGCTGAGGGCTGATCATCATCAGTTCCTGCTGGCAGCAGTGGAAAATACATTGGTGGTGCTTGTTGCCTTGTCCTAATTGTGATTTTGAGAGGTAGCCCTAACTTAAGGGACTTCTATAATCCTGGCTTGGTGCTGGCAAGGCAGTGGCTGTTGTGATGGTTGCACTGCGGTCCACCAATGGTAATTTATTCTGGAGACCCCTGGGTAGCCCTGAAGATGCTGCTATTCCGCCTTGAATTCCAGTCAGGTGACTGGAAGCTTTATGGCTTTTTTCCTTATCACCCTTTAAACAATTTCTGCTGGGCCAAGCAATGGTAAATTGGCACCAAGAACAAAAACTGTCTAAATGTAATCCACATGCTGTTCTTTTCATGCCTTGAAGAATTTCAGAAAGGATGCAACAAGGTTCAAATTCATCAAATCCTGTAGAGTGGAAACCCACTCAAGGGAGCAGCAAAAATTGGATGTTGCCTAGAAGTGTTTTTTAATTAAAGGTCAAATACAATAGTACTGAAAACCTTGGGGGGGAGGTGTTGATGTGGTCATTTCAGGCGCTCTATTGTCCGCTTGAGGTGCTTGTCAGGCCGGCTTGGAGTTGACTACTTTTGTATTTCTTTGTATTAGATAAGTCCAAATAAAAATTGAGGAGTCCTGAAGTGAAGTGGTCCCCTGGGCTGCCTAATTTCAATTTCGCATGCAGGAGATCTGCCTGATTAGATGTAACGTATTTGCAGTGGAGTGCAGTGTGGGTCAGCAGGATATTTTCTTCACTAATGAGAGCTCTAAAAGCAATCAGGAATTCCCACCCGTTCCCCTGCTGCTCGTTACTGCTACTCGCCGGAGTCTGCCCTGTTGTTGCTGTGATCATTTAACAGCGGTGCTACCGACGTCCACCTGTCCCGTCGGCAAAGAGGGGATGCGATGGACACGGTCTGTAGGAGGACTCGGCGCTTGGTGGTATACGCTCGTTAACAGCGTTCATTCTTGCTTTTAGTGAATCTGTACGTTCTTCCTCTCAAGACAAACAGAAGCGGTAAAAGCTGCTTTTAGGTTTTGGTAATTTAATCGATAAAGATAAATGCTGCACGTTATCAGGGTCAGTCACTGCATGAAAGCACAAAATGAGGGGGAGCGTTATGGTTTGTGGATGTTGCTGCCTTTTTCTCTCTTTTTTTTTTTTTTTTTTTTTTTTCCTTAAGTGTACTGTGAGGAGCTGCCAATATGTGTTGCTACTACTGAGTGAAAAATGGTAGGATGTCTTGAAGCATTTTCCAACATGTGATGTCCGCATGTTTTTCTCCACGCTCCCCTGTGATGCCGCAGCGTTGCAGGTTACGCTGAGGGCTGTGCGAGGGGAAGCTTTCTCAGCAGAGCACTTTCTCCCAGCCTGACGATTTTCCTTTCCCTCTCTTTTCGTGGCACAGAACCGAGCTGCTTCTCTCCACCCCTGCCTGCATCCTCCTGGGCCTCTTCTCTGCTCCCGCCTCCTCCGTAGAGCAAAGTTCTTCCTCCCTGTGCTTTTGTGGTACATGAGCCTTATCAGAGCACTTCTTTTCCAGCAGCCAAGTCTTTTTTTTTAAAGGGTGAGGGTTGATGGAAAGGGGGTTACAGGCAAGAAAACCAGAGGATGAGCCGCACTATAATGCAGTAGAAACGTGGCTGTAGGAAGTAGCCTTGTTTGGGGAACTGGTGGTGGCTGGATCCTGACTAACTGGGATGGTCTGGTCCTGGGATGCGCCCTGATGGGAGCTTCTCTGGAGCTGGGTCCATCAAGCCCGTGCTCGCCTGGGCGAGCTGTGGAGCCTGTGGTTGAGAGGTTGTGCTTGCCAATGACTGCATCTGTAGGTGTGAGAAGGTCCATGTGGTGGGCGTGATGAGAAGTGACCGTGCTGGCTGCAAAGTTGCTGGGCGGGCATTGCCTGTTTGGGGTCAAATCAAGGCACTTTGCTCCATTTGAGGTACCAATATAACTGGTTCGGATGGTTGATTGGCTTTGACCTGCCACGGTTTACTTTGACTTTGTGGGAACTGTGGGTAGAGCCCAATAGTGGTCACCTTCCGTTGCTTGGTGGAAGATGTTTAGTGATCCAGAGAAAATACCCTTTTAATAAGTCAGTACCAACATGTAATTCCGTCTTTGCCTGATATACTTGTAATGTAATTTGGTCTTTGCTTGTAGTAGTTAATTCTTTTGGTTGGCTTTGTTTAAAGTCTTTTGTTGTTTTAATGTGATCCTGGTTTTAGCAAATAATGTTAACAGTGATTTTCCTTGCATCCCTAATTCACTTTAGTCCGTGTAACAATTTCTTAGTCTTGCAGTTAAATTTTCAATAGTTACCTGATTTTCTATTCTGATTACATGCACAAATTTGCTTTGCTTTTCTCCTTCATTAATTTTAACAGTAATTGCCACTTCAGGCAAAAAAAAATATAAATCACTTATCGTTCTTAGCATCATTATAAGACTTGCTTTTGGAATGTTTTCTTTATACTGAGAGAGACGTTGTTAAAGGATTTATTCCTGTATTTTCTATCCAGCTGTATTTTTATTTAGAGAGGGGGGTGGCAGGATTTCTGAGTTTGCACTGATTGTAAGAACCGCTATAAATATTTGAGGAACGGAAGAGTTTATTTATAGTGGAGTGTTAGGCTGCTAATGAAGGAAATGAAACAGGGCTGAGAGAAATAGAGTTATTTTTCTGGACCCCTCTAGTCCTAAAAATTCCACACTAATCTGATTTGCTTCAGGAAAGCTCCATTGTAAAATAAATTAATGTTTCCTACTATTAAACAGATCTTGAATCTTTAACTTTTTAAAAACTTATGGTGAGACAATTGAAGCGATGCCATGAAGATGCCGTGTAATGTAGCAGAAGTGTTGCGTGGATCCAGAGCATGCGATAGCCTTGTACATGGATCTATCTATCCCAATTTACTTCTTGGAGGGTAAAAATAGATGGGTAATTGTATGGGTTTGTTCTGCTGTGTTTGCTGTACTGGTATGTGAGAAATGATCGAGAACCTGAATAGAGAGGGGTTTTCCATGTGCTCCTCACACGGACATGGGAAGGAGTGAGCGAGCGCCTTGACAGGAGCTGCTAAAAATGATCACTCTAGTAAATACGGGCTCAGAGAGACACTCCTGTTTTGTCCCACGGTGTTGGACACCAGTGAACATTTGGGCTTCAACACGCTCAAGAGAGTGGGAAATCCTTGCAAAACAATCAACGCTATTGCTGAATTTTGCTGATCATCCATTTATAGATACATTTTAGTGGCTTCTATGACAGTAACAGCACAGCTCGCATTGCCGTGGTACACTCTAAGTTTTAACGTACTGCCAGGCAGGTAGGTATGCTTATCCCCCTTCTAACAGATGGGGAAAGGTTAAGGCTGAGGCTTCCAACAGGTCTTCTGACTTGGTCTGTGTGGCTTCAGAGCCGGAGTCTGAGAACTCAAAGTTTGCTGAGCGCTCACAGTAACTCAACTTGAGGTCAAAAGTGTCTGATCGTTTGAGTCTGCTGAAAACTGGGTCCCTCTATCTTACTTGACATACACAAAGGACATCTGTGGTTCATTATTGGGATTTTGTCATAAATTATACACTCAAAGCTGCAGGCGGAGCTGTTTGCAAGACTCTGGTCACCACTTGTGGCATATGATTTCCAGTTGTGTACTCTTTCTAAAGCACACGGTCTCTGCTGAAACAAATGCGCACAACACGTTGTCTGTGGAAGGGGCTGGAAAGGGAGCTCCGTTTCCGAGTACTCATATTTCTGGATGTATCTCTTTGAAACAGGGGCACCCTATTGGACACATACGGACAAAATGGAGAAAAGGCTACACGCGGTGCCAGCGGCCAACACTGTCAAGTTTCGTTGTCCGGC
>NW_009647731.1:10578122-10663641 GCF_000708025.1 Charadrius vociferus | reverse complement strand
CATCGTATTGGTGGATATAAGGTAAGTTGTCATGATGTGATTTTGCAATTTCTGTTCTGGACCAAGGCTGTAAGAACACCAACTTGTTGAAGTCAACAAAAAATCTTTTAGTGGCCTTGGATCAAATATGGAAGTGGAAAAAAAAAAAAAAGTAATTGTTTTCTTCTGGGGAAGGGTGGGTGGTTTCTTTGGCGGTTACCAAGCACTAATTCTATATTTTTTTTCCCCTCAAATTCAAGCTTGTAGCATAGCAGTGCAGCTAAGGATTATTTATAGAGACTTATTTGGAAAGCTAAAACTGACTTTGCACGGCAGAGTAAGACTGTTTTGCTCTATTCATTTTCAGCTGTATTGTTAAAAACGTGGCCATCCACGCTGGTGACTGTAGACAGTTTAATAAAGGAAGGGTTGGAAGTCAAAAGTTATTATTTTCTATGGAGTTTATGGTCTGTGAAACTGAAATGGGAAGCAGAATTTGAGGGAAAGTAACAGCAATTACTTACAAGGGTTTGTTTGAATTTTAAACAGCTTCAGATTAGATGTTTCATTCCAAATTGGTGGTTACTGATTAAGAGAGAGTTTTAGGGAGGCAGCTCGCTGTGGGGGTTAGTGCACGGACCTTTAACCTCCCGGTATCTGCCTAGGTCAGGTCAGAAGTCAGGGTTCGGTCATCTTATCCCGCTCCTCACTGGGAATGGGAGTGCGTGACTTTGATGGCAAATTGCAGTTCGAGCGCTGCCTTTGCCATCCTGAGTTACCTTAACCTCTTCTGCGGACCTTCTGTCAGTGGTTTCCTCGCCTACCCGATGCCTCGGCAACTTCTATCCCAAAATGTTTTGGAAAAGTTTCCCAAGTTGTCATGTCGTGTCATGGGCGTAAGCCCCAGCCTAGAACTTCTGCTGAGGGGCTCAGAACAATTTGTAATGGTAACGAAGACAGAAGTTAACTGGCGTTTCCAGACGACACACTAAGCTCAAGAGCGAGTCCTGGGGGCTGCCTCCCCCGGTGCTGTGCCTCTGTTTTACCCCAGCGACTGTGGTATTTTTGGGGTGCGGTGTTTTGCGATGCCCTGATGGAGCCAGGGTGTATGTTGCTTCGAGGGCTGTTGACTCAGATCCTGCTTGGTACCAAAAAGTATGTTTTCCAGTGCAGAGGAGGACAAGCCACAGTCTCCTTTCCTCTCTAGCTGGATTTACTGTTAGAAAGTGTCAGTTTTTCCAACATTTGTGTTAGCAGGGAGTGAAGCCCAGAAAATCTCCCCGCATGAACACTAATTATCTAAGTAGACTTTTCCATCTATGTTTGCTTATACCATAAATTACTGTTGCTTATGAGTGTACACCTGGCAACACCTCCTGCCTTTCATAATGCTGTGGAGTGTTAACAAATTGGCTCCAGTTCTGTGATTTTCACCTTTTTCAGTGCTTATTTAAAAGAAAAAAAAAAAAGCCAATTAAAAAAAACCCCACAAACTAATTCTGTCTTGGAAAATAATAGCGACTGTTTTGATATTAACTGAGACGTTATTTCAACACTTCACATCTCATGAAGGGGAAATGCAGATATCACTCTTGAAAACCGTGAAGGAAACTGTGTGTTTTGCGAGGCAGGATGGAGATACCTGGTCTCTGGTTTGGGAGGGTGAGCTGTGACGGGGGGAATCGGCCCATGCAGGGCTCCGTGCTGCCACTGCTGGCCTGCGCTAGGCATCTGGGCGAGCTCATTTAGACTCGTGCCCATTAAGTGGCACAAATTAAATTTTTGCTCATGTCTATTAAATGTATACAGTTTCTTAGGTATGTACGTGCTCTGGGAAGAAACCGCAGATGTCTATTTCTAAAGCCAGCTGGATAAGCGAAGTACATGCCTGTAATTCTAAATCATAACCTCTTACATCTCTTTAGTCTAAAGGAAAATAAGAGGGGATACAGCCGTGGATTTTAGACTTTCTCGTTGCTCAGAAATACATCAAATTTTGAATGATCTGGAAGCATTTACTCATCATTGTCATTCTGCTTATCAAAGCTATGTATATTCCAGATTCTGTCGGTGTTTTGAATAACCATCTTTTTAAGGTGGAAAGCTTGTTTTTAGCGAACAGGTATTAAAGAATGAGGTCTCCAGAGCTTCTGGAGGCTAGGTCCTCTTGTTAGAGAGGCAGGATGAGGTCACTGCGGGCTTAGTTCAAAATTATTCTGGAATAAAGAGAATTGTGGTTTTTTGACACCTTCATACCAACAAACTTGTAACGAAGGAATCCTCAGAAAGGACTAAGTCTTCCCATGTTGGTCTGTCTTCAGCCAGATATCACAGTTACTCGTGATAGTTGTGGTACACTAGCTTGTCTTGAATCTGGGTGTTGCTATACGTAAAGTGTTTCTGCCTGAGATCTTTATATTCATAGTACTTGGAGTGACTAGAATAGCTGGAACCAAACTTGACCGTATTTGCCCTCACCAGTTGATCTAACACCATCCATCCCTTTCGGAAGAGGCAATCGTCCCTTGAAGACTTTAAGAACAAAGTAAAGGGAAGGAAAATGTGAAGTTTTCCAGTAATCCTCCAGCCACCTCTCTCCTGCTGCTTTGAGCTAAGAAATCTCTTCTTTGTGTTCTCTTTATCGCAATCAGATAGTGGCTTGAGCACTTTGTCCCGCTGTCTGCGGAATGTCTTGAGTCAATTTGCACTCAGGCAGGCTAGCAGAAGGGTGTATGTGCTGGTCAAGATAGCTTCCAGAGCAAAAATTCCTCCACCGTGACTAATTCGGGGTGGTGAATTTCAAAATTGAACCTTATTATGATTTTTCAAGGTATACCTGAAGTTCCTACAGCAAGGAGAAAGGGATCAGTTATTGAATGGCTAAACCCTTTTTGGTCTCTTTTTTTTTTTTAATTTTTCTCTAAAGTGATGATAGCTCTTGCTTGTGTATTTAAAGGCATTTTATAATTTCTTTGTGTGAGTAATCTAAATCCTCTATGAGACGCCACAGGAGCCTTTACTTTTCTGTACCACCCGGAAAGCAAATGTACTTCTATCAGTCGTTACTGTTTAAGTATTAACAGGTATGTGTTTTCACATGCATTTTGATAAGCTTCATCACTACAGTCATCTTATACGCATTTAAATTCAGCTGGGTAAATACAGAGTAAAGAAAGAGTTCTGACTCCATAGGAACTGTAAAAATCTATAGCTTTTGCATGCGTGCTCTGCACTTGTTCTCTCTGCCTGAGCAGTACCAGTATACGTCTGAACTGGGCTGATTTTGGGGGAATCATATTCTTGGTTTCTAATCCCTCTTTTGAAATTCATTTAAAACTGACTCCTTTTTACCATTTTTTGCTAAGTGACAGCTTTTCACGATGTCTCTGTTCACTGAAGACATGTATATTAAAATTAAACAGAACGGTCCACAATTTTTTTTATATGATACTCCAAAAGCAAAACATTTCTGTGAAACACAGCTTGCCCTTTCCTAGATTTCTGACCAATATTTTTTGGCATTTTGATTCCAGTTTAGGTTTCCCACCTGCAAGCTATATCCTAAAGCTACAGTTGTATGCAGTTGGTATTGATAATTTTGTTTAAAAATGGAATTGTTTGGAGAGATTGTTTGGAAGAATTGGTTAAAAAATTGATGGAGAAGATTGCCAAAAAAAGGACCTCGGTAATTTGTTAGAAGTGTCTATACCTGGCAGGAAAAAAAACATGTTGAGTTTATATTTATTATCTCAATAAAGTACTATTTTTGGGTACGAAGCACAGACAAAACATGAAAATAGGTATTGCAAAGTAATTAAAAAAAAAAAGGGGGGGGAGGGGGGGCAAAACCAGTTAAACTGTGTCCACAAAGGGTATTGAAAGGTCAAGCTATTAATCGGGATACTCGGAATGCAGTTGTTCCCTGAATTTCCCTATGTCAAGAAAAGGCAATGGCAAATTGGAAGTGGTACCCTGAAGACCAGGTGATGGAAGTGGGTGGGACTGTGTGGGTATTCTCCAGGATTTTAAAAGAACTCAATACGAAGTAGGGCTTCAGGGAACAAAATAGTAGAAGTAACAGGATAATAGCTGGCAAGGAGCTAGTCAGGTTGGAGAGCTGGAAGTTTCCTACAACTGATAAATCTCTGGCTGTGGATGCTTGTCCTTTGCTGGACCCCATGTGTCTGGTGAGGATGCTCCTGCTTTCAGTGGCTTGTTGCTTCCCTCGTGTCTTTTCCTAGTGGATTAGTTCACATGAGCTCCCTGATATGTTCTGTCTGCCAGACGGGCTCAAGCCATCTATTTAAACAGCTTAAATGGACTCGGTTGGTCTTACCCAGGGAAATTTATTAGGGAATATTTGGAGAGCTGTAGGACTGGTATCTTCAGTTAGAAGGGCCCTGGTGAGCACCCACAGAGCTAATGGCTTTAATCTGCATTGCCAAAGAGACCATCTATTTGCACAAGGGTGGGGTTTTTGTTTGGTTTGTTTTTTTCTTTTTTTTTTTTTGTCTTCCCCCCAAAATACCTCTCACTGTTGTAGTCCATCCCTACGCAGAAGGCTGGTGTAGGACCTGTGTACTGTGGAAGCACTGCTTTGAACCTCTCCTGAAACTAACTTCTACATGAACTGGTGTGACGTTGGTGCTGGTTGTCAGTAATGGCACCAGTTTTCCTGCCCAAAGCCCGGCTTTACTGGGACTAGGAAGTGATGTCGCATTACTCAAAGGCCACGTTACCAGAGCCTGTCCGATCAGGGTGTTGCAAGCCGCATGGTTACAGCGACGTGGCAGGACTGTCGTGGGTCTGAGAATGAAAGGTTCAATTTGGGAGTCTTCAGCAGAAGATGCCGTCATCCCTGGCAAAGGGGAGCGTTTCTGGGCTGTGCAACGCTGCCCTTGTAACCAGAAAGCACCAAGCCAACAAGCTGAATCTAGTTGAATCCAGATCCATGACATAAATCCCGTTGTGTGACGATGTGTCATAAATGCTTTGGGCCTCTATAGCAGTTGTTTAGCTTACAGTGAAGAGGCTTAAGCTGTTGTTTTATTATAAAGATATTATCTCTTCTCATTGGAGTTACAAGAAGGGAAATTGCACAAATACTTTTTAATATTGCCATCCACTTGTGGCTGTAAGTTAGTTATGTTTTCTTATTGAATGCTAAGCAATCTCTTGTGTTTTCCTAGCAAATTAATTACTTGCAGCTTGTTAGCAGTTTTTATTTTGTTTTAACTTCCGCAGAACCATGATCTGCTCTTCCTGTTGTGCAGTCAGCTCGGTTAAAAACACTTGCTCCGATTCTCAGAAGCGTGATGTAACTTGCAATGGCAAAAAGTCAGGTCACTTTGACCAAGTCTCCCGCAAAGGAGCTCATAAAGAAGTAAAATATTCAAAATATGTAGCTGCTGTATTTGTTATTTATCAGTGGTCTATGACAGTAATTCTTCCTGACCCAAACTCTGCCTTTCAAGGTTGCTTAGCAGAATAACGAGACAATAAAATAACCCTGATAAACTCTTTTCTAGCTTCAAAAACTTATTTCTTATCTCTTCATAGTGTGAAAAAAAACCCCAACCCAATATATAGCTTTAATGTATACCATCAAGAGGGGAGGGCTGGGGAGATGAGCTGTAAGTTTGGGCTGGAGATTTTGGGGTCACGTTATCACGGAGTTCTGTGACATTTGGTTAGCATCCATGCGCTTCACCTGCTGCTGGAGTCTCGTCTACGTTTTCTTTATTCTTCAAAGCCCGCATGACCAGTTGTTAGCTAATACTATTAGCCCTGTAACTGGACAGTAATAGTAATATCTGCCTAATGAGCTAATTGCTAGCTGGGGGAGCTAGGAAAGCCAGGAGCCCCTTACAGAAAGGGCTCTTGTCTTCTGAGCTGTGAACTGACGGCATTTTTACCTCCAGCAAGTGTGAGCGCTAAGCTCTTGGCAGCGGCGCCGCAGCCCCGCGCAGCCTTTTCCCGCTGGATAAGGACCTACGCACCAGTCAGGCACGAAGCAGGATTTCAGACCTGAAGTTGTAATGGTCTTTTAAGAATGTGTAGTTACTGGAAGTGTCACTGAATGGTCCATCAATTACTCTGGTGCACTGCACTGAATTACTACTTTCCATTTGGCTGATTAAAATGACTGTACCAGATTGTGTTTTTGTTCCATTTGCTAAAATACGTACTTTGCAGTTTAAAAGTTGTACCTTACAGCCACATAATGTTAAGATCTTTGAGCGCTTTGTCAAAAATGTAATGCTAAAACAAGGGATTAGTGGATAGCCAGCAAAAGGTCATTTTGGGAGCCAACTTATGATGCAGGAAATATATATGTGTACCGGATGACTCTATATCCTTCCAGTCTTGGGCTGGATCCTATTTTCTGCAAGACCAATGCCAACGCTCCTTTTGAGTTCAAATGGGAACAGAATCAGCACCTTTAATACATTCTGTCCGACAAGGATTGTAGGAAATAAATGTTTATCCTCACGCACTGTTTCCGTGAGGATTTTCTTCAGGCGTTTTTCATGAGGCAGCATCTTCGTTTCCGTCCCGTGGTGCCCCAGAGCAGCAGGAGATGTGGCCGCTCTGTGTTATCTGTGGGAGGGATCCCAAATGTTGCCCTCATCTGCTTTGTTTTTCCAAAACGCGGGCTGTGTAATTGAGCTATTAGAGAAGAACGGCGACTTAGATGTTAGGGGATCATATCCACCCCATATTGCTGGTGGGTAGTTAATATTATCAGCTGATTGTTTGGAGACAGATGGGAAATATCCTGAGGGCGCGAATTTGCTTTAGAGTGGATTGAGAGGTAAAGCCTGGTAAGACAACTGCTGCTGATTGGTGCCATCCTCATAGCCTGGTAGGACCGAGTGTGCACTGACTTCTGCAGTGCTCAGGTTGTGGACGAGGAAAATTTATAGCAGCATGCCTGAAAGCTTTTGCTGCTGCAGCCCTGCTGTTCTGCATCGGGCATAAATAAAGTATTTCAGTGTCCAGAACTGTCAATTGAGTGCAGAAGAGGCTTTTAAACGTGGATTACAAAAGGTTAACTATTCAGAAAACAGCTCTTTTGGAGGGTGAAACTGTGCTAGGGAAGTTCCCAACCTCTCTGGTTACCATCCGCCAGGTCCGCAACCAGCACTGGAGTCTCATCATGGAGAGCGTGGTCCCGTCTGACAAAGGAAACTATACGTGCATAGTGGAAAACCAGTACGGCTCCATCAATCACACGTACCATCTCGACGTTGTTGGTAAGTAAAACTCTGTCGCATGTCAGACAACGTTTTTAATTAATGAGTTTCTCTATTGAAACATTTAGAACTAAGCTGATACGTTTTGCCTTAATTTTGAAGAGGATTTCACGGTAGTCTAAAGATAAGATTTCATTACATAACCAATTGCTACGTAACTTTATATATTCATCTGTCTGACTTGTGTCTGCAGGTCTAATCTACCCATGCCTTGGCAAAGGTGTAATACCCATGGGTGCAAGTGAGTTCTTGTTGCTGTGATACACCTACAAGCTTACTGTGCAGAACAAATAATAAATACTGATGCAATTTTAATCATTAGTATTACAATTTAATTATTACTTGTACAATTGTACTGCCACAAATTTTAATAACTGCAGTTATGAAAGCTGTCAAGTGATCCTTTAGATTGCCGTTATTATAGCTGAAATGATTTTTTTTTTTTTTTTTAAATGAAAAGCTAGTTATTGACTTTGAAGCTAGTGGAGGTCTGGAGCTTCCAGGAAAGGTACTTTGCTTTCACAGTAGTATAACAGGTATCTGACCGTAGCCTGTTGTGTGGGCTCTGAAACAGTCCCTGAAACACAGATGACAAAAATTGTGAAGAAGTATTTTATGTGAGGACAAATTCTAAACACCGTGTGAATTCTTAGTAGTAGCAAAGCTGTGATTTTTCAGCAGGACTATTAAGTACATGCTTAGTAATCTTAACTTAATAATACCAACATCCTGTTGACTTTAATAAGACTTACGTGTATTTATTTAAGTGTCTTGCTAAATTAGGGCTTGAAATCTCAGCAACCAATTCCATTCACCCCTACTCTTGCTGATTACCCTGGATGGGTGTGAGCAATTTTATTGACTCTGAAGGTATTGCTGTCCAAAAGTAATCATAGAATGGTCAAGGTTGGAAGGGACCTCTGGAGATCATCATGCCCACCCCCCCGCCAGAGCAGGGGCACCTCCAGCAGTGGCACAGGACAGCGTCCAGGCGGGTTTGGAATGGCTCCAGAGGGGGAGACTCCCCCACCTCTCTGGGCAGCCCGTGCCACTGCTCTGCCACCCTCACAGCAGAGAAGTCCCTCCTAATGTTGAGGTGGAACTTCCTATGGTCAAGTTTGTGCCCATTACCTCTTGTCCTGTCACTGGGCACCACTGAAAACAGACTGTTCCCATCCCCCTGGCACCTCCCTTTGAGTATTTATAAGCGTTGGTAAGATCCCCCCTCAGTCTTCTCTTCTCCAGACCAAAAAGACCCGAGTCCCTCAGTCTTTCCTCATAAGAAAGGTGTTTCAGTCCCCTCATCATCTTCGTAGCCCTAATCACTTTGGCTGTTATAACTGGACCTGCTGGTAGTACCTTTGGGGATCTGAGCTGCAGTTTCTGAAGTATGTCTTGAATGGGCTTTGCTCTCTCCGGGCTTCTGAGGTGATCCGAGTGTCACAAGCTCAGTGAGTAAAACTTTTGATCAATCAATATTGAAAGCAAAAATGAATTTGATTGTCCTAAGCTATTTTTGGCTGGTGACTGACAGGCCGACTTATCTTATGTGGAGAATCTTGCCGTCAGTTTGGATTTATATGACCAAAACAGCGACAACATTTTCATTTCCTTATTTATTGATTGTTTTTTACATGAATAAAAACCCATCTCTCACATTGTTTTGGATGCTCTTTAAAAGTAGCATCTTATTTTGTTTGGGACCACTTAAATCCACGGAAACTCCCAGAATCCAAAGCAAAACAAGTGCCACCTTCTCAGGCAGCAAGAAATGAAAACATTCCCCATGAACATGCCAGTGAGAGCTAGCTTTTGCGGGGCAGAGGAGGAAGAAGAGGATTTTGTGGTGGGGATGCTGTCAGACTGAAGCTCTGCCACCAGTCCCTATACAGTTAAGTCTTCAAAGCCAGTCTGCGATCCACCTGGCTCACCTCTACTTGGTTTTAGGTAGCCAACACTGAAAGCAGTGAGGATTTTTATAGCCTCGGCGATATTTTTGTCATCCTTGGTAGAGTGAGCTATGGGTATTGTTGAGGTGAACCGAGTGACTGGCAAAACCATTTTTATTTGAACACTTGGTTAAGCAAAGTTTATGGAGGGTGCAGCAGCGACGGAACGGCTGCCAGAGATGGCAGTAAATTGTGTTCTGCATGCCTTGGTCCTCTGCTGACCACCTCGCCGAAGGGCATGGGATGCTCGTGTGGGCTCGCCAGGGACGAGGCTCGACTTACAGAGCCTGGCCCAGGAAGAACATAAGGGGATGACGAGTCATGGGATTTCTGGAGTTTTTTTTGGTTTTGGATTTTTTTTTCTCTTAATCCTTTAGGGAGCCTAGATTGATTCAACTTTGGTTTTGCTTAAAACTGTTTTTTCCCTCCCATGTAGCCTATGAAAAGCTACTTTTGCAACACTGGGAGTTTTTCTTGCTGAAACAAAAATGGTTAAAAATTCCCCTTCCCTTCTCTGTCCCTGCTCCTTTTCCTCGTTAGTGCCCCAGTCCCAGTCTGGCATGTTTCGTGTTGACCATAAATTTCTTCAGCCATTTTTTCTAGCAAATGTGTTCATGGATGAGGCGGTCACTTGAACAAATATTTGTCAGAAGCCCTCTCACCTCCTCTCCCCCTTTGAGCCTTTTGAATGTCTTACATCGAGGAATATTATGCAGAAGTTTATTTTTCCTAGCAGTAAATTATAGTGACCTGCATGAATGAATGGAATGGTAATAAGGATTATGTCATTTATTTAAATGTCTATTCCTTTCCTACAGAGAGGCAGAAAAGTAAATAATGAGGTTTTTCAAAAGTGACTAGGAATTTGGGGTGCTGGGTACCCAGCTGATGGCACCCAAAGGAGCCCTGATTTTCCCTGGGTGAATATTCAGCATTTTCTGATGCTCAGACCCTGTGAGAATAGCAAACCAGAAGTCCAAAAGTGACTTCTGCAAATCCCAGTCTGCATCTTGCAGTTCTGTCTACTTAATCATTTTACTTCCTTTAATTTGACGAGTTAAAGGCTGTAATTGTTAGTTTACTTTGAAAACATACGTATGGGAACGCACACCTTAGGATATCTGTGTTGGATTTAGTGTGAGTCTCTCAAGAGATACTGCATTAGGACTTTAATCCGAAAGGGGGATTGATATTAGAGAGCTCAGCCATTTCTGTGTTGCTGAAAGCTTGGAATGATCGTGGAGGTTGGGCATAAAATTGCTGAAACAGTAAATTAAGGCTGGCCAGAAGGGGAAACTCTGACAGTTTTTCTAGTTGAGACAGTTCTACAGAAGTTAATCTTGTGCCTCCCCCCCCCTCCTCCCCCCCGTTTTCATATGAATTTTCGGCTCCCACAGTGTTATGGATGTTTGTTTAGAGGCAATTGCGTTTGTAGACCGCATCTTAAAAACTTCAGGTTGTAATTTTAGGTAAAGTTGTGTGTGGAAAACTGTCAGTTGAAAGCCTCTAAAATTACTTTTCCTATATGGTTTAACTGGTTCCAGAGTTGATTAAGTGTAAGTAATAGCAAATGGTATTAAACATGGTAACATATTACACTAACATGAGCATCTGACTATATGGTGTAATGTAGAGAACCCTCTGATTATGTCACAGATTTGGGAGGTATCCCAGCAAAAATCGTGCCAAAGAATGACACAATGCTAGTTAGGAATATCCAGTATTACTTGATGCCAATAACTTTCCAAACCTTGAACTCTTTTGACAATTAAAAGCCTGGAGCCAGCAGAGCTGAGTAGTTTTCAGTCAGAATGTAGGTGTGAAGTATTCTCGTTTTTACCTTGTAATTACTTACAAGAACCCTCTTAAAATAGTCAACTGGGCTTAGATGGTCTAATTCAAATTTACAAACCTGGCAAAACCATCGCACTGAATTTTTTACAATGGGAGTAGAAAATACTGGAGCAAAAAGCGGTGAGTCGTTGGCAGCCCCTCTGTGTTGTGCACGTTGATGGTGTTAGCAGGGAATTGTCCAGGATATTCTGGGTTGGACAAAACTATTCTTTAAATGTTCGGGATGCCCCAATCGACTGCTTTTTCCTCTCTCCTCCTCCTCCATTTCAAAACACGGACTTCAGCAGGCCGCGTGCGGGGCTTTGCTCAGGAGTACCAACGGGCTGGATTGCAGTAGCGGCAAATGGTGGCGATACAAAACTCCGGTGGGATCCCGTGAAAAGAGACGCGTCGGTTTTGGCTTTTTATGGGAGTACTACCCAGAGGCTTCAATTAATATTGGATACTTATTGTCCAAGGCAACGTGCCAGCGCACAGTAATTGCTTACGACCGAAATGCGGAGAAGGAAATGTCACTGTCCATTTTGTAGATGAAAAACGGAGCTGCGGAGCGATGAAATTTCTTGCCCTGGGTCACACAGGAAGCTGGTGGCAGAGCCAAAAAAGTAAAGCTGGTACTTGAATCCTAATCCAGTACCTTAATTAAAAGAATGTTCTTTCCCTTGTACAGTTTAGCCCATCAGCTGTTTTTTTTACATGCAGCTGAAGTGCCTTTCTATTCTTTTGTATTTAACAGTAGGTAGAAACTCGCATTTTTATAGTAAGCTTACTAATAGACTAACTCTGTTCTCATTAAACGTATATAAAGTCATGCAGTCTTAAGGGAGAATGAATGAAAACGATGTGGTTTTCACTTATGAATTGTATTGTAGTGAATCCGGGTTGTAGGAAGCAACGTGGGAATGCAGCCACTGAGACTTGTATATAATTAGATCACTCTTGGATTGCAATTATCGCTAGAGTACAGTTTCAGCAGCGGCAGTTCTGTTTAAGCATGGAAGTAACTAATTGAATTTATATTTTAATGGCAAAGAAAAAAGGTTAGTCTTTGAACACTCCTAGTGCAGGTAGCCATTTCTGTCCTATTTAATGTCATCATCCAGGGGAACAAAGGATGGTTTGGTTTCAGATGAAGTTCGGCACATTACCTCATTTACTGGGTTTTAGAAGCAGCTGCTATAGCACGACACATCTTCCAAGAATGTGTAAGAGGACCCTGCTGTTTACTATAAAAATGAACATAACTTGTCACAAATATATTTTTTAAAAAAAGTCCTTTTGCAGCCAGTTTAGCTGTGCTTTGGCCAGTTTCTGATTTGCCTAATAGCCATGCCTTTGGTTCTCATTACTGAGGAGTGAACTCCAGAGGTGGCGTTGTACCACCCCGTTGTCCCTTAACAATAATTCATATTTTCATACGAAAACAGCGTGAGAATAACTTCTCATCCAGGATGCATTTGCCATGACTCTCAGTTTAAAGCTTGTGCCCCAGGAATCTCGTGTATGAGTGGTTTTATTGACGGGTGTGCAGAAAAAATGCCTTTATTCTGAACTCTTGGAGGTTTTAGAGGGCTTTAAGATAAATTTTACTCTTGCTTTTTACAGCACGTTGTTAAAAAATCTGATTAGAATGGAATCAGCCTTTTGCTATTGGTACTTTAGTGTTTATATTTCCCTTAGTTTAGGCAGAAGAAAAAACTTTGCCTTAGTTTCTAGTCAGTTTTACTAGCCAGTTTTACTTTGGAATTTTCATGTGCTCTCAGAGGCTCTCGCCGCAAACATGGCACGGACACATATATTTTCTTTTAAAGACATGTTTCCATTTTGTCATTCCCGAATTCATAAAAACATATGCGTCGTTATTTGCTTTTTGCCAGAGCTTGTTTTGACAAAATAAAGTTCAAAATCAGTTTGACTTAACTATGCTACGTTCCTTAATTTCCGAAGAACTGTTTTTAGGAGCAGGACAGGGTTGCATAGGACAAAGGAACTGACACCAACTAAATGCGTGCCTCAGACGCCGCATCACTGATGTCTGGCAGGAGTTAAGTGTAGATATTCCAACCAAGCCTAAACTTGTCTTGCTGGCAGATGTGCTTGTAGTTGTTGATGGGCTCTTTACATGGACAAGCTTTGGCTTGACATCTTCACCCAAGCGCTTGCGGCGTGGGACATGATGAGACAGGGGCTGGAAGAAGCATGAAGGAATCTACGCTGATGCTTGCCCTCAGGTGTTTGGTTAGCCCGAGAGGGAAGAAGATTTTATTTAATGTCCTGATAAGCCCGAGTGTGGACTTTACACCTGGCACCAGGCTTTTGGCAAGGCGTGTGCATCTGAGAAGAAATTACGCAAATTGTTTAGTGCTGGAGGCTGTGAGCTTCACTCCTGAAAACAAAGACCGCAGTGTGATGGTTCAGCTAAGGGAAAATAAAAGCTTATGTTTTTTTTACCCCCTTGCTTAATAAGGTAAAAATATTCCAACCCCCTAGTTTTATAGCGTTAAAGCTTCTGATTTCATTGGAGTAGTCTGGCTAAATTACATTTTATGGACAAATACTAGTGTCATTACTTCATCCGCTGGGTGAACAGTGAATTTGTCATGTTTGGAATGCTTCCTGCGGAGTCTGCTGGGGGAGGACTGGTCTCCCTGTCCCACTTTCTGTCTTATTACAGCCCCAAGGCAGGTATTTCTCTTTCTTTTGATGAATGATGAACAGGATATTGTTTCAGCTCTGTTATTTTCATTTTTAATCATGCCTTCTAATTCGTGCAGTGGCCTACTCGTGGAAATGCAAGTAGGAATTTGCAGGAGTTGTCTGAAGAGGCTAACAAGACTGTTGCCTTGTTAAATGTGAAATTAGCACGTGTCGAAAGCCGTGTCTGTGCCTAATCAGGGGGGCTTTGTGACCTGGACCAGTCTTTTCTCAACAATTTTGTTACTGAAAAAATTGGCAGTGTATTTGGCAGTAAATTGGTAAAGTTACATCCTATTAAAAACAAACAAAAAAAAGGAAACAAAAGCTTGAATCATCACAAATACAGAAAAATCGTAAATGAACTGTGATACAGACTGGATGCACAGACCATATTAAAGGGAAGTGCAAGGTTATTAATCATGTCTGCGTTATTAATAGGAGTTTGCACCTGCATTTCTTCATGCTCTCCCCAAGTGTGGGTGGAAATGCAGAGGTGGGACAACCCCGTGGCTGCAATGGGATAGCTGCCCACGGTGGGTGAGGTGAATCCTAACCGAGACCACCACACTAGTGGTTTTTGAGATTACACTAGAATTAAAAGAGAGGTAGCAGGGGTGGAAGTGGATGGAGATGGCACTCAGCAGTAGGTGTCAGGGGTTGTGCATGAGCCCAGGTTGGGGTTGATGGCGCTGGGGAGATACAAGAGTGAAAAGGTGTGTGATGGCCTTCCCAGAGGTTTATGATGCAGGAGAGAAAAAACCTTGTGAGATGGGTACCGGGGTGAGATGGATAAGGGGGTGAGAGATCTTGGCAGTACCAAAGTGTGGGCAAATCAGTAAAATGTGAAATTCTGTGGCTATTAGAGAAAAGGTTGCACTTACAACTTTCATGTTGGTGTCCTCTCCTCTCACTGCTCTGTTGACCACTGTCATCCAGACATCCACATGTGGCTGTATTTTACAGGTCTTCGGGATTTTAAGTCACGTTTGGATTACTACCGCTCCCATGGTGCACCTTCAACGGCAGTTGCTTCATTTAAACATAAAAATAAAGTGAAATCTCATTTAATTGTAATTTAAAAGCCACGTTAAAAATCATAGTTTGTTAAGCACTTTTGAATATTGACCTGCTCTGTAAATACAAAATATTAGGATTATTTTTTCAGGTTTCTTTTTAAAAGGTTGCATGAGTATGTTGCAATTTTTGACTGTTCGTGAAAGAAAAACACTGATACTCTCAGAACTGGAGCTGAGTGAAGAGCTCAACATGACAGTGTATTAGCTGGAATAAAAGTCTTTACGTTTTTTACAAAATGCTTGTGAAAGTAAAATTACATATACTTTTAGGGCTTTTTAATCACTGACACGAATTAGGTGATCAAAATAGTTGCTTTTCAGTTGTATTCTGCCTTTACAAGTGAATATGCATGCATTGGGTAGTGTTTACATCTGCAGCATCATTTCTGCTATTAGATTGGATTATGTACATTGCTGAGCCACATAATTTAATTTCAACAATTGGTTTTAAATGTACATTTCCTTTGCTACTTGCGCTAATATGCTGTCTGGAGTGTTGGTGAAAACCTCCTTTGTCCACATTTGAATGAATATTCCAACAAATGACTTTTTCCCCCTCTACTTTTCACTGAAGTTTTCTCAGAAAGCGGTTCTGGCACCTGCTGCTTAGCCGGAGGCTGGAGATGGTGTTCCCGGGTCTCGGCTTTGTGGGAAGCTGGCTCGGCGTGTGTGCTGAAAGGCAAGAAAATGCGGGTGCAGAAAAGAGGTCAAGAACTGTAGAAAATGACAGAGAAAAACTGTCTTGTTTTGGAGCACAAAGTTTGTGGCCGAGCCTGGCCAGTCCTAGTGCTTGCTGTGAAATCTCTTGCATCTTCTGTCTTGCAAACTTTACCCGGGTTTACCTGAAGTACTAGAAATATGATGACCAATGTTTATGATCAGGGTCTTCTCAAGAGCAATCTACTTCACAATCTGGTCCAATGTTTGGAACAGGTTATGGATTCTGTGTCACAGAAATTAGTGTGATCGTGATTGAGGGACATCTCCCCTCCTGACATGGGACCACGTGATGGCAAACTTCATCGCCAGGGGAGACAATCCCAAAGGCTGAGTGAGGTCCAACATAGACATGATAGGAAGAGGGGGAATGGCTTTAAACTGGAAGAGGGGAGATTTAGAGTAGATATTAGGAAGAAATTATTCACTGTGAAGGTGGTGAGCCCCTGGCCCAGGTTGCCCAGAGAAGCTGTGGCTGCCCCATCCCTGGAGGTGTTCAAGGCCAGGTTGGACGGGGCTTGGAGCACCCTGGTGGGAGGTGTCCCTGCCCATGGCAGGGGGGTTGGAATGAGATGATCTTCAAGGTCCCTTCCAACTTAAACCGTTCTATGATTCTATGGCTTGAGGCTGATGGGCCCACACAGAGTTGAAACTCTGGGAGCTGGAGCTTCTCTGCTCCCCTGAGAGCCTGTGCACAGTTATGGTCGCTCAGCCACGTCTAGCAGGGGAAGCAGAATGCCACCGTCCTTCCAATAATTCCACACCTGCGTTCCTCAGTAGAGCAAGTGTGCTGTGTAAGAAAAGGGGGAGAAGTGTAGAAATATAAGAGGGTTTTTAAAGGTTTACATAATCTTTTCCATTTTACTTTAAAGGCAGAGCTGTTTTCAGGATAGGAAATTTGGAGGATGAAAAGTACGCAGTCAGGTCACAATAACAACAGCAATAATAACTCCCACTGTGTGCTTTATGGCATCGCTGGGTGCACTGGTGAGTTAAACCCACCGCAGCTGGGAGAGGACATCATCCCTGTGGGAGAGATGCTGTTTGCCAGGCGTACGGTAAACCTTTGGCAGAGCCTACTGGAGAGCCCAAGGCCAAGGGTGCTGGACCCCAGCGTTGTCTCTGGGTATGATAAAGCAGTGGAGTGCTGGGAGCTGCACGCAGCGCGAAGGGTGGTATCTCTGTGTGTAAAAATCAATGCCGTCTCTGGAAACAGCCAGAACAATAAAAATTTACCACTTGTCTGTGAGAAGTCACAAGTCGTTTTTTTCGTATGTACTCCTGTAGCCTCGTTCTTTTAGGGCACAGCTGAAAAGAACTGCAGTGAAAATTTCAGCTCCTCATTGCTCTGTTTCCTGTGTGTTTTTCAAACCAAAGTGAAGCCTCTCCCCTCTTTGTTCAGACATGTATGAAGCTTTTTTGCTTATGCAGGCGCTGTGTGAGGAGTACTGCGAGCGAACTCCAAGATTAGCGTCGTACAGCTGTGGCTGCTCTGTCTTCTCCTGCTCCGCGGGGCTGGTGGCCCCCACGCTGTGTCAGCCTGACAACAGGGCTTTGCCTTAGAGACAAACTGGTCTTAAAGCCCTGTTGATAACGTCACGTTTTAAAACAGGAGCGTTCGCATTGCCTGCTTTAGCTCTGGGCTCACTGGGTGTTTCCGTCTCCTTTAACCCTCTGATATAGGTGTGATTAGAAAGGCTAGCTTTTAAATTCTTCTGGTTGTGATCCCCCCCACTGTTTTCACTGACATCAACGGGCTTTGTACCGAACCAACTAAGTCAGTCTCGCTCGCTTTCTTTTCCCCGGCTTGCTGCCATATGAGAAACGGGTGTGCAGATGAATTTATGCTGTAAAGGCGTTATGCGAAGATGAATTTTAGCTAAAATGCACACAGGACAGCAAGCTGGAGCTACGCTGTAGAGCTATCCAAAGAGACAGATGGGATAGCATCAGTGGGAGCTTTGCCTGCTGGAGAAACCGTGCCATTACTTCAAAGCAGAGGTGAAGGTGGCGAAGCCAAGGACAAAGAGTTTGAATACACCTGATTAATTTCTGTAAAGGTTTTCAAAAGACATTGCCTTTTACTCGGCTGGCCTTGGTGAGTAGGAGGGCTTGGGTGGCAAAGGCTTTGCTGCGGGTAGGAGGCTGCCTGATTCTGGGGTCTGTGACAAAGTTTTAACCTTTAGAACTGAAATTCTTTTATAGTCAGTATTAAAAAGGTTTAAGTTTATGAGAAAGTATTCAGTGACATCAGGGAACATATGGAGTCTGGTTCCCTGCTGTCTCACTTTATGCTGGTTGCTGGTACTGGTCCACAAACGAAAGCGGAGATGGACGTTTGGGCCCAGTACTTTGCAGTGGTGAACTGTGTGACACAGCAGCAGAAAGAAATGCCTCAAGTTTATGTAAAAGGCTTCTAAATTTGAGGACGGAGGGTATTTAGAAAGTGGTTATGGAGGTTAGTCCCTCACTCCCATCTGCATGAGCGGGTCCCTGTGGGCTGCGTTCACTTGTGAGGGCCAGGAGCTCCAGCTGCAGCAGTACCCCTTTGAGCTCTTGGCCACCGAGATGACTTCTTCGAGTAGCGTTAGGCCAATAGGAAATGCTATACATGGAGACTCCTGCTGTACAGGAACATTGAAGGGTATGAGCGTTTGTTGGCTAATGCCCACTGGTAAAAGATGCCAAAATTTGTAAAGCGTGATTTCATCAGCACTGGTAGTGCTGGTCTGATCCACAAGCTATTCTGCTAGTCTGCCTGAAAGGCTCCTGTTCTTTATCAAGCGTTCTTGCCAGGGATGGTCTTTATCTCTTAGTGTTTAACGGCAGTGATCCTTGTAGCCTTAAAACACTTTCTGATTTTGCAGAGTTTGGGAAGAGGGCATTGTCCCTAACGTGCTGTGGATGCTACCGTGGCGTGTATAAATTACCTAGGAAGCGATGATTTGAGGGGTGTGTATGTATGTATGTATAAATGGAACATGACAGTTCCGCAGCACTTCTGAATTGGCTATAAACAACATGCAGTGCTTCATGTTATGCAGAAAGGAAACCAAACTGACGTGCAGCTGGTAGAAGCTGCTCAGCTCCTGGCTCACGTATATACAGTGTATGACATTAATTAGTTGAGGCGTTTTGCCTACACCTGCTCGGTTGTTTCTGGTCTTTTGAAAGAGCAGCCAGCACTCAACCTTACTCCTCCACGCCGTGGAGCAAATAGTGGAATTAGGAGTGTTTTCCTTCCAGCATTTCATAGAGCACGGGCCCCTTTAAGCAATGGCTTATTGCTGGAGAGAGGAAGGGAAGGTTTGGCTTGGCCTCTGTGTAAAAAGCTACCTTGAAGGAGGAAATTCCTGTGGGGACTCTGACATCTGTTTGGTTAGACCCCTCCTACACCACCCCACCTAGGTGTACGGAGAGCAAGCGTAGTTTCGAATCGAGTCCTTTGTGTGAACTTGGATAATGCTGGATTTGTGGAGAAATCTGGGTTGCAATTCCTCATGCCTTGGCTGCTCCTGGAACTCTCCTCGAAAGAGCTCTCTAATTCAGAGAGCAATAATTAATCCAGCCTCCGAGTGCTTGTGAGCTGAGGCCAGATTTGCAGCTCGTGTAGGTGGGATCTTTCATGAAGGACACTGGTCCTTGTGTCTCTTCTTCCAAACTGCTTCCTTTGCTGTCAGCTGGAGCAGGATGGAAACTTGAAAGGTCTTCACTCACTGAAGGGTGAGAGATTGATAAGGATTTAATCTTTCTTTTAATGGTTGACATTTAGCCCAAACAGGTAGCGATCAGAAACCGATACCCTGTGGCTGGCCCAGTGGCTTTAGCAAATGACTTCACCCGGTGGTAGGTATCCACACCAGCAAAAAACATCATCAGAGCCAGCGATAATAGTTTGTATGTGTACAGTCTCAACAGGGATGCCAAAAATTGAGTGCAGGGACAGAGTGGCTTGCACAGGCAGAGAGAATTGTTTCCTCAAACTGTGGGTGAAATGGCCATCAGTGCCATTTCTGAGAAAAAACGGTGTTTCAGCTTTGAGGTGGCACGGGGTGCACTGGGCGCTGTGGGAAGCTGGAGCTATACCTGAGAGGCTTCACCTTCTCTCAGCTCCAGGCAGTGGTTAAGTCACCTGAGGGGTTCCCATATAACTGTGTTTTCTGTTGGAGCAGTTTCCGTAATCCTGTGGGTATAGTTTGGAACACTGGTTTCCCACTCCATGAGGCTTGTCTTTGGGTCAGTTGGTGGTGTGAGGGATGTGGTGAGCAGATATGCATCTGTCTGTAAAGTACCTGCCAAGGATATCCCAGATGTGACACGTTGTTGGATAGGAGAGGACACATGCAGTTAATGTGGGGACAGAGCCATGTAGCAACACGTTCGTCCACCAGCAGTGGTGCTCCCTCAGCTCAGTGGCCTTCAGGGACCTTCTGTGTTAGTTACATGGCTCAGTGGAAATGGTGGGAGAGTGCTGCGTACTGAACCACGGGAGTTCAGTCCAAGTGTATGATGAAAAGGCTGTGATTGATTTTTAAGGCTGAAGAGTCAGTCTTGCAAGTTTGGGATGCTCAGCCAAAGACGAGGCAAGATTGCAGTCTGGCCTAACACACTGTAGGATGCTTTTGAGACCCATAATTTACAGCCTAATCAGCATTTGCCAAAGCAACAGATGTTGCACGATCGGAAGGAAGGTGGTTGGGAATGGGCAGTGTTTTCACCGAAAAGGGTCCAGCCCGCTGCGGAAGACTTCCCACGCTCAGAGTCAGGCAAAACAAGCAACTAGAGCTGAACGTGCTGTGCCGACCAGGGCGGGAGAGAAGGGCACGGCAGCTCTGTGTTTGCAGTTAAGGCAGAGAGACAGCTGGAACGGCTTCATTTTTTATTCAGTGATGACTGAATACACAGAACTTCTACCAGGGGCTATCGATCCAGAACGGTGACTGGTACGCTAAGAGGCATCATTTGAGGGAGCCCTTCGTAGCTTCACAGCGGCAGCCATCAAGACGATTCCTTAGGAGTCGGTAACATTTCAAAACTGGTATTAAAGGTTATGATAAATGGGTCTAATTAAAAATTGTGGAAAAGAATCAGATAACTTTTTTCCTTTCTTTTCCCCCCCCTTTATTGAGCATCTCTCTGTTGTCCCCAGAACTCGTGTTTGGTCTTGCATTTGCTATTCAGCTTTTATTTTTCCTAGGCTGCACTTGAATCACACATTTGCAAGGAGAGGAAACAAGCACATTCAAGAGGAGAAAATAAGAGTAGTTTTCATTTTTTTGTTTTTTTTCCAAATGAATCAAATGCCTTGTCCAAAACCCATTGAATTCCATGTGAGTTTTCCCCCTGACTTCAATGGGCTTTGGTTCTGGCTTTTAGCTCCCATGAAAGGTCCTGAACTGTCTGTGCTAGGGTGACAAGGAGGCTCGGGTAGACAATTCCCAGACCTCTTCTCGGCCCGTGGCACAGCCAGGTTGCTAAGGAGACTTGGCCTCGGATGGGCCCCCGAGCTCGCCCCTTCCGGGGTTATTGTCTCCTCTCCCTGCCAAGGCACTCCACCTGCCAATGCTCTCCAGTAGTGGCAGAGCACTCTTTCTATCACAATACGCTCTACTTTGGCCTCTGGCAGCAGCAAATCCTGCCCTACATCTTCCCTCCGCCGGCACGCTCGGAGAGCAGCCCCTCTTCCCGCAGTTTTTCCATCCCTGCACCCTCCCGCACTAGGACCCGAGTGGTGGGATCACATCTCCTGGGTTCTGTTGGCTGTGAAACTTGGTTTTTTGGTCCCTCTCCGCATCTTCACCTCGTGTGTTGGCATCACGACTTTCCTGTCTCTCTCCTCTCTGATTTCCCTTTGTGTTGGCTGCAGCTGCTCAGCAAAAAATCTTGGAGGAGATAAAGCCAAGGATGGGAGAGGGGTGAGGCCTGTTTTTAGAAATCACCTGTCCAGGGACTTAAACTTCTAAAGAGCCAATTCTCAGGACTCCTTGTGAAGTGTGCAGGGTCCAGTAGTCATTTCCAGGATAGTTCTTCCAGTCACCTCTTCCTCCGTCATCTGTGGCAGGATGGGCTCCCTCCCATCTCCAGGTGTCCTGCTGGAATGGAGCTTCAAGGGCAGCTCCTTCCATTGCGCCAGTTTTTCAGAAACTTGGAATTTTCCAGCTTTCCTGGATTCTTTGCAGTTTTCTGTCTTGGAAGAAGGTATTCTGAGGTTTTAACATTAACAGGCTAAATGAGAGTTTCTTCTAAGCCATTGGACAGGTCTCTTTGTCAGTCATCTTCAGATAGCGAGTCTGTTTGTCTATAGATAAGAAAGCAGAATTGCTCAAGCCCCGGGCACTTTTATGGTGGTGTAAAGTTGAGATGCTTGGAGCCCTGAATGTGATAGTCCTCACGTGAGCAATCATTTTTGCTCTGCCTTTTGTAGATAATTGACTCCTCAAATGGGGATGATGTTGGGTTTGTATCTAAACTGCAAGTTGGAGAAGGCAAGCTGCTGTCGGTCCGTTAAGGTGGGCTCCATCGTTAAACATGCTTTCTCTTTAAAAAGTGTTGTAAAGTTAGACTTTGGGAAGAACTGGAATAAAAATGAATTATGACAGGTGGGGACGTATCCATAATTATCAGTTTGGCTCAATTACTTTCAGATCAATACACAGAAAATATTTTTCAATTAAAATAATTTTTAAACATCCATTACGTTAGCTTTTAAGCATCTATTACATTGCAGTTGATCCAGGAAAGTCTGTTAAATGAAGCCAGGCATATCTATGAAAAACCTTGTAGATCTCTATGTAGTTCAGTAAGTAACTAATATTTATGGTAATAAAATTAGTATCTACTACTTTTTATGGTCCTTATGATGCAGTGTTTGTTTGGTATGCTTGAAGACAGCTAATCTATGGGGTGATTTTCTGTGTTATAGCATGCTGTTGACTTGTTTTTGAAACGTGTTAGCAGTGAAACACTAGAATTTCAGTGGTCAAATAGTGAAGATTTATTTTTTGAGGTTCTGATTTGATTCAATTTTAATGAGCAAGGGGAAATCAGTGGGGCTACAGAGCTGTGAGATTGGTTGCCAACTTGTTTTGTATTAAAATATTGTTTGAGTTAAATGACTAGAGATGCATATGGTCACTACATTTTAGCGATGATGCTGATTATAATTATTAGGTTGTGTAAGGCTTGTGATAAAATTAGTTTCACCAGCCTTTAAGATTTTTTTTTTTAAAGGCAACTTTGACTCCTTTGCCAAGCTTTAGTAAAAAAGAATGCGCCGTTTCCATCTGATATTAGTGTAGCCAGTTGTTTGAGTGATGATACCTGCTTACAAATGTACGGCTTGTATTTTAAATGCTAAATAGTGATGTGAGATTTATGAATAGGGTTTTGACAGTACCTATGCTTAAGCAGAGTCCTTCCTTAGGTGTGTGTGGTTTGCAGAGAAATAGGAAAGACAGGTTAACACCCTAGAATGACTGTTTCCATGAAATGATACCGTACAGGATTATACTTGGTCACTTGTAGTTAGTGGAAGTTTCTCCATATTTAGTTATTTCCCCCAATATGAATGTATTTCTTGTGGTCCTTGGACTCTGGGATTGTCAGGAAACCCCGCTGAATTTGCCTCATGATGTCAGGAAACCCCGCTGAATTTGCCTCATGATGTCAGGAAACCCCGCTGAATTTGCCTCATGATGGTTACATTCTTCTGTGCTGTTTGCCTGCGTGGGCATGGGAATACTCCCTTCTGCTGAAGTGGGGGAGTTGACGAAAAACTAATCATTGCTCTGTATGTTGGAGGGCAACTAGACTTTGTTTTTAACACATTTACCTTTAGAAAAGAAATTTCACAAATGGCTATACATATACACCTATACATATGTGTGCACTTTATTTATTTATTTTTTAAAAGAATTTGGGACCAAGAATGTAATAACAACTTTTCTTTTACTTCTTTGCTTTGCCTCCTCTTTTTTGGTAGAGGAAACGTTTGACAGTCATCAATAAAAGATTAAATCGTTGATGGCTATCGGGAGAAACTAAACACGTTTTGTGTGTTGATGCTGGCATAGTAGGAACTTTTCCAAGATGTTTCAGGCCTCGTTCTCTGGTTTGTTTAAGGGCAGAGAATAAGGTCACAAAGGAAATCAAACCCTGATGTGGAGAAATGAAACATGAGGCCTACTGACTTCTAAAAACCATTTTAAATAACATTCTCTAAGGTTTCATTTTATACTGAAGGCAGCTGTAATAAGTTTTGGAAGATGGTGTAAGGTTTCTATTAAAGAGAGATTTTTGCTTGCTGTTTTTGTACCCAAATGAAGGAGCGAGGGAGATGGAATTAGAGCTTATTTAGTATAAGGTGAGAAACTAAAAGTTCTCTCCAGAACTGTAAAATAGTAATTTATATGTTCTACTGTAATTTACAAATTAAAAAATATTAAACTGTTCCTAGATCTTTGAAAATGACACACATAGCCGTGGAATAATTTAGTAACTGCAACACAAATGCACTTTTGCCACAAGTAAAATAAGACTGCTGCTTTGTAGTGTGCTGCCAGCGTAGCCTCAGTGAATAAATTCCCAGTAGATGTTTGCTGCATGCCAAATATATTGGACTGTATAAAAGATCCCATTGTTCCATGGGCATCATTATTTGCTATTACACTCGCAATGTTTGCTTGTGAAACAATTTATTGGAAACCAGTATGTTTAAGAAGGAACGCTTGATTTGAAATTCAGTTGATTTGGCTTGTAACGTCAAAGCTTTTACAGTGTACAGCCTCTAAAAATAAATATTTAGGTCCGCTGTTTTTTGATTTGTCTTCAAAAGAATTCCTGGAGCGGGGGAGAGAAGGGACAGCTCGGGCTGGGGATGGGCAATGGGCTTCTAATTCATGTGTTGAAAGTATGTGTAGGTCAGTATTAACTTTGCATTCTTATAAAAAGAAACGGGCGGAGTTAAATTGGCACGCAGGAGGTGGTGAGCTCCCAACTAGGCTGGCGAAACTGCAGCTCGATGGAGGTTTTCTGGGGAGGGTGCTGTTGTCCACCCCGCTCGCTGGATAATAAAGCCATTTGGTCACCAGGCTTGGCATTTTGAGGACTTTCTCCTATGCCGTGTTGGAATGAAAACTTTGTATGCTTTGCCCGCTCGCCTTTTCCAGCCAAAAGAAGGGCTGTTGGTGGCCTGGGAGGTTGGGAAGCTGGCTTGTGCCCTGCCCACCACCCAGGAGATGACAGCAGCTTTTAGATGAGGCGTAGTGAGGGCGGTGGGAAGGTGGCCTGCTGGCACAGCGGAGGTCCCCATTGATGCTCTGCCCAAAGGCTCTGCATATCGCATCCACGAAACTGGGCTGGCAGCGCTGGCGGCGGTGGCTCCCCAGGTACCCAGATGGCGCAGGGCACGCTTGGTATTTTCAGTGATGTAAGTTTGACCAAGAACATTGGGTAAACACTTAAGCAAGTCCATTGGTTCTCATTAAATACACTGCGTTTTCCCCAGAGAACTCTGTATTTCCCTGTGTCCTGCTCAGAATTAGAAAGAACTGGTGTTTCTGCTGCTGTGTCTGGGTAAAGCAGAGAGCAGCTGTGGTGGTATCACTGGTCAGAGTGTTTTGGGAAGTCCAGCTGTCTGGCGTGTGCATCCTGCATGAGGGATATCAGTGCTGAGGTTTCCACTGCTAGTTTTGAAGAAGTCCTTTTGGTTTATTTTAATATGTTAATCATTTTTAAAAATTAATCCATAATCTTTCTTCGTCACTTGTGGAGGTTTAGTCCAATCAGAATGTTTCAAAACTCAGACGTAGTTATTACAATAGCTCAAAAAAAAAAAGGGTATATTTTACTTAATTCTTACTGAGTTGAACTATGAAAAATGCTTAAAGTTTTTAAGCAGGGTTTCTCCCCTCCCCCCAAATAGCTATTCTTAATATTACAAGTGTAGTGCTCAAGTCATCTCCTTTGAACTGTAGTTTTTGTTATACGTTTTGGCTGCAGTGTTATTTCGGAGGAGTCAGCCAACAGGCTTACAGGGCTTTTTGGCTCGAGTTCACTTACAGTTTTCTTGGCAGCTCTGCTTATTTATGCATCTTTATTTCTCTCTCTCTCTCTCTCCCCCTCTCTCTCTTTTTCTCTCCTTCTCGCTCCCCCTCCCCACCCGATCAGAGCGATCCCCGCACAGACCCATCCTCCAAGCTGGCCTCCCAGCAAACGCCTCTGCAGTCGTTGGAGGTGACGTTGAGTTTGTCTGCAAAGTCTACAGCGATGCTCAGCCTCATATTCAGTGGATAAAACACGTAGAGAAGAATGGCAGTAAATACGGACCAGATGGACTGCCGTATCTCCAGGTTTTAAAGGTGAGGCTTTACAGACGCCGGCGATGGTGATGACTTCTTTAAAGCGTTGAATTTATTTGATGTCAATCCAAGAATTTTGAGATCTGAACTTCTTTTGAGAATGGAAGTGTTTATGTTACAAATGAAATAATGAGTTAGATAAACATTTGGTAGTCTAAATGCTA
This sequence comes from Charadrius vociferus, assembly GCF_000708025.1. Taxonomy (NCBI): domain Eukaryota; kingdom Metazoa; phylum Chordata; class Aves; order Charadriiformes; family Charadriidae; genus Charadrius; species Charadrius vociferus. Next base: position 10,637,591 of record NW_009647731.1, on the reverse strand, counting down.
ATTGTGTAGACACTTTTGCTCTTTTTTCACTTCCGTGAAAGTCCTTTATCTCTGAATGTTTCAGGCGTGACTTATTCAGAAAAAAATGAAAACCCTCTTATAGTACGTCATTGACATTTACGTTTTGGTAGACCGTGTCCAAAACATCCCCGGGGGAGAATCTACTCCATTTCTCTCACATTTCTTCAACCTCTTTATTTCAAAGTGATGTGGCACCTGCTGCTGAAAGCGTGTTGGCAGGGTTGGGTTTGCCGGATGCTGAGCCTGCAGAGGTGTCCGTTTCTCATGGGCACGTGGCGGCGTATCGGTGGTGTCCTTCCTGCTGGCAGGCGTTTTGAGCAAGCCTGACTGAGGAAACTCCAAAGTTTTCCGAGCGGGGTGTCATTGCCATACCCCACTGTGTTGGCAGGCGGGACAGCCAGCTCCATACCACCGTGTTCCACACAGCCGGTGTACCAGCCCAGGTGCTTATTTTTTCCCCCGATGCCGCTGTTTTCTAACTCCTCGTCTGATGTTTCAGATTTAAAAAAGCCAACAAAAAACCCAAACCAACCCCAAACCCGCAATGGTTTTGATGCTGATACCTGTATGAAGCGGAAGGTGTATTCTTATGTCATGTTGGTGGTGGGACCGTAGACAGATTGGTGTCCGTTTTGGGCAGCAGTGACATTGTTCTCCTGTGTTATTGGTCTATTCTAGCATTCGGGGATAAATAGTTCCAATGCTGAAGTGCTGACACTGTACAATGTGACAGAGGCGGACGCTGGAGAATATATTTGTAAGGTCTCCAATTATATAGGGGAGGCCAACCAGTCTGCCTGGCTCTCTGTTCTGCCGAGTATACAAGGTAACAACGTTTTTTAAAGCAAGCTGGATGTAGAAGCTGGAAAAAGTGGTGCTTTGGGAGACTGCAGGCAGCTTGTAGGATAACTCTTTGGCCTTGTGGTATATGTGTAATCTTCCTTCGGTGATGCAACTGGTATTACACCAGCAGCCATGGAAAAATTCCCACAATATTCCATGTGTACCATAAGCACTGGTTTCTGACACTGATCTTTTTTCTCTCTTGTGTTTGGTGTCTTTGTGTCTGTGTGTTTATGTCTAGTTCCGTTGTTCATTCTGCATACTTTGCAGTTCACTTATAGAGTACTCGTTAAATAATGTAACTATGACCTAATTAGTGTATGTTTATATATATGCATATGTGTGTGTGTATATATTAAATGTTCACATAAATACCCACTGAAGCATAAGTCAGGTCAGTTTAGTCACTTACAACTTCCCACGTCACCTGCGACTGTGCAGTGCTGGGAGAGTTTTCCAGTTGTTATTCACCCGTTATTAACTGGGTCATAACCCATCAATACCAATAAAGACTGGCAACAATGCCACTACAACTCACAACTACATTTACTTTAAAAGGGTCTAGTAAAAATGTATTTATTCCCTCATCATGTACTTCAAAGTAACATTTTTTGAATGGAACAGAGACAAAAAGCAGCAGTGATTTCTCTAAATCTCCATCATAGAGATCTTGACACTGGTGTCCTGCTGCGCCCGTCTTGGGACAGCTGGAAAGTTCCAGGGCTAAGATTTACTCTATTTGTACAAGTTTAGATAATCACCGATGCACTGATTGGTTTGGTGCATGATGACTTGTCAAGCCCCAGATTTAGGTCTGGAAGGAGACTAGAAAAATCCTTCCAGATTATTATTTTTTTAAAACTCTCTCAGATTTAGAAAAATATATTTTATTTCCATCTCCTGTTTTTTTAACCTTCAGGGTCCAGTTTTTCTCCACATCTGAGAGCCACGGCTGATCTTTTTTGAACAAGACCTGAGCTACCTTCCTGCTTCTCCCCACTGTGCTTCTAAGCAAGCCACCAAACATTACCAGACTTCAGATTAAACTGAGGTTTGGCAACACTACACAATGTCCAACATTTAACTGTAGTGCAGTGGGTGATGCAAGGATCATACGCTGCTTAAGACAGCTACTAAGTTGTGTCTTTTGGAGCAGAATTCCCCACCCCCCCCTTTTTTTATACTTTCAGAGTGTATTTTTATAGCAAATTCTTTCCTCTGAGACAGGTAACTACATGTGAAGGAGCCTGCGTTCTGTCCTACTTTTGTTTTCTCTTTGTTTTTCTTTCAACTTCCTTTTATTAAAAAAGAAGAAGAAGAAACAAAACAAAACAAAAAAAAAAGCCTTGTGGGTTAATTTTTCCATGTCATTTGATTGCATGCATGTTTAGGTGGTGAGTTTAGGTCTGGTGAAGGGTGTCGATTACTTTCTGAGGTGAGCTGGGACCTGTTGGTAAATGCCTTTTAGGTGAGGGATTGTGGATGGGGAAGGAGCTTTGCATCTCTCCGCCTCTGCCTTTACAAAGTGCAAAGCCCGGTGGCTCCATCTCCCTATCCACAAGAATTCTCTCGATGTCTAGCTTTTTCTCTTGCTTCCCTCTTTTGTTTTTTTCTAGGCTGCCGGTGTTAACACCACGGACAAAGAAATTGAGGTTCTCTATATACGGAATGTAACTTTTGAGGATGCTGGGGAGTATACATGCTTGGCGGGTAATTCTATTGGGATATCCTTTCACACTGCATGGTTGACAGTTCTGCCAGGTATACACTGCTCTCTTTTCTGTGGTTTTTCCTCTTTTTTTTTTCCCCCTTGTTGGTTGCTGCAGAATTAGCACGGCTTCTGTCTCAGAAAAGGAATTTTACAATGATTTTTGTTTTAAACACGGTAGTCCCAAGCCAATGAATTGTCTTGAAACATACTTGCAATTCCCAAAATCTAACAACAAAAAAAGACGGGGGGAATGTGTATTGCACTCAATTGAAATATTTTTGCATCTGTTAAACGTTCATCAGAAATGGTAAGGAGCTGCATTTCCTTAGCACTTCAGTGACAAAACAGAAAATCAGCACAAAAATCATTGTAAACTTTTTCAAGCGGAGGAAATTCAAAGTTTCTTATGAAGCTTTGGGAATAATTTGGCCACGGTCATGTACTGGTTCATCAAAACACCTGAGCTGTTTAGTGTGAATAAATTCACTTTTACTTATCATCCAAATCTCTTGTGGGAATTCAAATTGTAATGCCAATGGATCGTGTACAGAAGCAGTGCCTTCCATATCTTGGGAATCGGCTCCGTGCATCTTTAAACATTGCATGCTCTAAGAAAACAAGTAGTCGATTGCTTTTACTGCAAAGCATGTCTTGCTGTTCTGGGGTTGATGATGTTTCTCTCCTTAAAAGAAACAAACATCAATGTGCTTTATTGCCTGAAAATTGTTATCAGCTGTTAGAAGATGTAACCGTAGTTGGTTTTGACACTAGTCAAATTTTCTCATTTATAACTGTTGGCAGCTGCCTTAGGAGTTCCTTTGAAAAAACATGAACCACCTGAGGTTTGCTGGGTCATCTTGTGCTTACCATTTATTCAGTGTTAATCCTAAGTAAAAGGTACAAAACCCGCATGTGCCTATTGCTGAGGTTCATATTACAGGAGTGAAACGTTCCCACTTTCTGCAGATAATTTCTTAACCCTTTATTAAAATATATTAAACAAAGCAACTTTATTACCTCTCACTCTTACATGACCACTGAGCCCGCGTGGTCTGTCACCGAGCAGGCAAAGCGGCACTTGTGTAGAGCTTGCTTCTGCTAGCGGCATTTGCGTTTGGCAAGTGCTTGAACAGCATTTTTTTTTTTTTTTAAAAAAAGCTATTTTCTTGAATGAAATCTTTTTATAAGCCTGGAATGAGGCACAAGAAAATTTCAGCTTGAACATGCATCGCTTGCGGAGTGACCGCTGATTGCTGTGGAATGCTGTTTATCCTGGAGGTTGAATCCCAGATAAGGGATTAGGGACAGTGTTTGCACATATAACTGTCTTGAAGATAATTTCAGAATGGTTTCAATCAGACCAACAGCTATGTAGAGCCGCTCCCACTAAAATCTAATCTCATAGACTGGTAACCACTGATGAGGTTACTTGAAATATGCAGTCCTCACAAAAGAGGACTCATTAATTAATGTAATGCTAGTTATGCTTGCGTTATGCTTTTTAACCCGACACTGGGCTCTTCAAAGGACCTGTGGGGAGTTAGGGCACCCGCCTTGAACCACAGCGAGTTAAGCAGCTGGGCCACCGGGTCCTCGAAACACTTGCAATCCCTAACCTGAATTTAGAAACGTGACGAGGGACCGATTCATCCTACCTTCCCTCTGTATTTGGAGATCCCAGTGACAATTTTGGATAAACAGGCAATGCAGACTCAAGCGCCAATGTCTATTTGCTAATTTAAACACTTCTAGGCTAGCTAATTCAATACTTTCAATGTGTCTTTATGTGGTTAAAAAGAATTACAGTGCTTTTGAAGCTTGACTTGAGCAACAAAATGAACGCGAGCCTAGTTTGACCACTTCAATTTTTTATTTTCCTCTAAAATTATGCTTGATCATCCAGTATTTCAAGGTGTGTGTATCTACCTATCTAGGCAGACACATGTATGTGTCTATGTATGTGTACACTCACGCACAAGCTCACACTCAGTGGCAAACTGAGAAGTCAAAGCAGTAATCTAGAAAGAGGAATTACTCTCAGATTGCAAGATGGCCTAAACATCCACAGTATTCTGTATGCCACGCAGTCACTGCGAGAATCGCTGATATTTTACCATTTCATGTTGTTCCAAGCACTGTACTGAACTATGCTTGTACCGTGTGCTAACTCTGTGGCATGATTGTTCCCTCCTAAAAACTTCCAATCCAGCTCCTGAAAAAGAAAAAGAATACCCGACGTCTCCAGACTACCTGGAAATAGCAATTTACTGCATAGGGGTCTTCTTAATTGTCTGCATGGTGCTGACAGTCATCCTGTGTCGCATGAAGAACACCACCAAGAAGCCCGACTTCAGCAGCCAGCCCGCTGTCCATAAGCTGACAAAGCGAATCCCTCTGCGCAGACAGGTAACAGAAAGTAGATAAAGAGTTTAAAGAAACTTTTTACCAACCAACTAAGCCAGCACGTCCTTCCCGTGAATGCTTTGGAAAGGGGAATAAATAAGCATTAAACCAAATTGCAGTCGGGGTGGGATTTAATCTGGCACCTAGGGGACTGGTGTGGGGAGAAAGTCCATCTTGACATGGCAATGTGTGTCTCAAGGCGAGGAAATCAGGGCAGGGGTGTTAGAGGAGAAATGGGAAAAATGGAATATGGGCTGTATTAGCAGTCTATAGATGGAAAAAAATGTATTTAAAGTATTTTGGGGCTCGATCCCACAGCTCATTGAGGTCAATGGAAAAATTTTTACCGACTTAATGAACTTTGGAACAGAATTCTATTTAATTGTGTGTTTATAATGTTTCTAAGGTGACTATTATTGTGGTAACTAGGTACCAGATACAGAGAGGTATTTTTCAGGAAGAATTTTGAAGACTGAGGGGAGGGCATTTCATAGCCGAGCGTCCAGAAACCACCCCAAAATAGAAAAAAGACTAATAAAGTAAAAATAGGGGAGATACTATATCAGATCTCGGACAGTTTGATTAAGATGCTGATGCTTTTGAGTGAGGAACAAAAGCAAATGTCAGATTTGAAATGCACACAACAGTGTCACATAAAATACATTTTTCAATTGCTCATGGCTGGCAGTGAGTGTTTCTGGGGAGGGCAGTACCACGAGCAACAAACCAGCTGAACGAGTAATAGGCCTTTGGCTTTGTCAGAGGCCACCCCTTGCCAAAACAGCCTCCATTCCCACATACTATCCTCTCCCGAAAGACTTGTTTCTTTTGAAGCTGGAGTTTAATATGTTGTGATTTTTTTTTTTTTTCTTCTTGCAGTAGGTCTTCAGGATAGACCTCTAAACCCACCAGATCCACCCCCCAGGTTCAGCCCTTGTGAGGTGGAGGGGTGTTGGCATCTGAGGCTTTGGGTCACCCTCTTATTCAAAATTGGGACCATCTGCAGGGCGTTGGACCCAGGCTGTGGTCAGGGGGTTTGGATCTGAGGGTTTAGTTCGGTCCATCTGCACCACGAATAGGTTGCGCAGAATTTCTGCAGATTGTTTGTATACCCTGTCCAGAATATTATAACTACCAGTAATACATGTACCTTAAAAATAGTTCTTCAGTGTAAGTAAGTGAAATATATGCACAATCGAGCAAAGTTAGAGTAGAACTTGGTCTTGGGATTTCGGGCGTTATTACTTTTTTCTGAACCCTTTTTCAGGGTTTCTGAATCTCCATGGTTAGAAATACAAGAGAGAAATCCCTCTAGTAATGCTTTAGCCATCTTCCTCTAAAGTGCAGTATTTTACAAAAGCTGAGGTGGGGGATGTGAACTTTGTCTGATATGAAAAATACTCGGTTTGTTTTATGAGCAAAAATGTTAATTCTTATTGACTTGGCTATTTTGGGTTTTTTTTTTGTTGTAATGTTATGATTTTGTTCATTTGCTTGAGGATCACAGAGAAAGAGAGGGACTTTTGCTTCTGAGTATATGAGAAAGACTGATGAGAAGCCCTTGGCTCAATTTACACATCTCTATGGCTAAAATTTGGTGTAGCTTTCTGGACAAAGAAAAGGCTTTTCAAATGTTATGTACTAAACCAGAGAGCGATACATATCAGCTGCTTATATAAAAGACATTTATTAGATTTCTGCCTGAATATAAAAGCATCATAATGACTCAGAGCTAAGTTGACGGCATAAAAAATACCTCGGGTTTGGTGTGAGCTCAGTTGTGTCAGTTGGAAATGGCTCCTCAGGGGGAGACTGTTATTTCATTGTGTGTGACAGCAGTGCCAACCAATGCCCTCAGTTTAGTTATTTATCATTAAATGATGCAATATGGACCTTCTCCAAAGCTATTGTTTTTGCAGAGGAAAAATAATTCTCTGTCTTATAACATGCTTGTCAGACCGGATTTTTTTGGTTTATTTTGGTTTTCTAGATTTTCTTAGCAAAAACAGCATTTTTCTTTTAAAAGTGGGAATAATTTTTTGAAAACCAGTACATGTTTTGAAGTGCGAATCCTGTTTCAACCCCTAAGCAAAAATTCCACTAGTCTCAATTCTCCCGAGTACTTTTTTATTAACAGGATGTTCTCATTGAAGGGCTCTCTGCTCTCCTGTCTTCACAGAGGGAAAATATAACTACTATAAGTGTTAAAAGAAATCTGTATTTCTGTTTTGATGATTTCACTAATTGTTTGTAGTAGCTTGCAAAGGCAGGATGAGACGAGCAGTCCCTGAAGACTTGCTCATCAACAGTAAAGATTCCTTAATTTTTCGTCTCCTTGATTTCTAAAGCTGCAGCAGTCGTTTAGCTTCTGCATCTTTTAAAGCTGGTTTTGGATTTCAGAATCGTTGTCACAGATCAAGAATTAAAAAATAAGTCAGGAGGTGTTTTATTTAATGGGAGTGTGTGTTTCTGGATTCTTCAACTTGGTTTGTTTTGTTCTGCCGCCAGGCTTACTTTTGTGTTTCAGTTTATTTGTATTTCAGAGGGTTGTATTTAAAGCATGGCAGGGTTTTGTCACTAAACCTCTATTTATTGATCACAGAAAGTCCTCTCTTGTTTGTGTGCTGGGGGGGGGGAGGAATAAAGAAAGTGGCCGAGTTGTTGAGAGGATGGGTGAGGGCGGGCAGGGGAGATGCTTGTGGCCAGGTATAGTCTGTGTGAGCTGGGCAGAGATCTGGGGCTGGGTGATGGGATTTGGTGGAATTCCAGAGAAATGAGGCCATAGATTGGGGAATTCTTGATACTGTTTTCGAAGCCCTTTGCTGCTGGGTCAAGCTCCCTAAGGATCTGGATGTGAAAATAATCCTGGTTCGCGAAGAGGCGTTCGCATGACTGTGATGCCATCTTGTCTAGGCGGGATAAGAGTCTTGCTGAGTAACATATGGTTTGGTTTGCAGGCCTGGATTCTCCTACACTATTTAGTCTGAGCTACTACAGGATTTTATCATTCCCCACATGCAGGCATTTTTTTCCTGCCAAAATGTGGTTCTTTTCACATTCGTAGGAAGGGTCACGATGAAGTCAGGAATTATCAGTTCCCTCCCCCTACAATCCTCAGCCTCGCTGGGATCTGGTATTGGGTTTTGGAAATGGAAACTGCTCACAGGGAAATCCATCCAGCAAGCAGTTCCTTTTCTTTTATATAAAGCTGAGAGCTGCAGTGCTGTGTTGGTATTAGCTATGTTCTGCATAGCAGTCCCAGCTCGCAAGAGAGGGGGAAGAAGTATTTGTGGGATTGAACATTGCAAGATGATTTGACAGGTTCTCTGAACCAGAAGGTAAAGAGTAGCCTTCAATAGGTTATACATCTATTTTGTAGAACTTCTGTTTGTCTTTCAACAAATAAATTATGATTAGACAAAAAGACAGTGCTGCGCTAGTGGCTGTAGAAGGTCCCATCTCTTGTGCCTTGCCCAGTCAAAGTCAAGTACAAGGGTTTGTCATCACTAGACCGTTTCATTAGTGCTGTCACAGTTCATCTGTCAAATTTGGACCCCCTCAACTTGGGTGTATATATGTGTCTTAAATAGGGGAGGAATGATTTCTTATGCTTAGTATTTCAAATATATTCCCATCAATTTATATCTACTGCAGTTGTTGGTTCTAATCCTTCATACAGTTATAATGAGGACATTTGTGATGAGCGGAGACTGATTGGTTTAAAGTAAGACTTAAGCTCACCGAGCAAAATAGCTAATTCAAACTGATGATGGGAGCTGGAACCTGAAAAAAAGAAAAGCAACCTGGAACAAGTGACGTAACATAGTATTTCACATAGTATTGAGCTGTAAAAATATCATTCATTTTAAAGAATAAACTCTGAAATACAAAGATGATTACACAACTTGCAGTAGGATGTGTTGCAAGGCATTTACCTTAATATATATTTTAGTTTCTTGTGTTATCCTTGGATTTCTGCATATGGAAACTGTTGACTTGCCTAGTAGGGCTCATGTGCTATTTTGTTGTATAAGTGTTTCTAAAGGAGCACTTTTCTTGAAGGGGTTGTGCTTATGTGCCTGTGTTTTAAACACCACTACTTGCATTAGGAATACATCATTTTCATGTATTTAATCATGTTTCATGCATTTAATCTTATATTTTCCTAGATCCAGACACTCAGATGGACCGTTTCTATAAACAGCTAATAGCATTACTTACTAATTATATTTATATAGATATATGCATATGACTTCAAATTAACTTTTATAGCAGAGCCTTCAAAAAGACTGACAAATCACTGCATGGCTGCTAAAATCTCACAGCATGAGTGCCAGAACTGACAGATCTAGGCTTTGGGATACGGTATAAATCATCAGTAGAGGAAAACACCCTTCATAATCAATTACAGACAATTACACACTGCTCTGCAGCTGATTTTGCCACATGGCATTTAAAGATTCCAGCAAAGATTTGTTTGTTTTAAATGCTCCACTGCTTAGAAATGCTGTAAAGCATTATCTGAGAGCTGATTAAATACAGTGTGTTGGCCAAAGGAAAAATATCTTGTTAAAATGGGGACATAATAATGCATTGGTGCATGAGCTTTGGACACAGTGGGCTTTTCTCCTTCTGAAGTGCAGATATGGAGCTAAAGATCTGCCCAAGGCCAGTACTTTTCTTGGTTATGGCCTCCTAAAAGTAGAAAGGAAGCACACAAAGAGTATTTTATGGTGGAGGTCTACCTTCCTGTTGAGGTTAACATGTACCACAATAGTCCTTTAAGTGTTCTGCTCAAGTCAGGCTGACTTCTGCCTTCCTTATTTTAATTAAACACTCAAAATACCTCCTTAGTGTAGCGTCATCACTGAAAACAGGCATCACCAGCACAGTGAGTAGACCTTGAAGATGTCTAATTCACCTACATCAGGTGCCCTTCCTTCCTTCTCTGCCCTCACCGTGCTTTGTTCCTTTATCTTTGAGAAGTCCATGTTAGTGAGCTGGGTGATTGCCCAAGAAGTTCATGCATTTTGACTATGTGTTCAGCTGCTGCTTCTTGGCACCTGGTAGACCCAAAAGTGGTCCTGGAGTCGGTATATTGGCCATGTACAATGACAAGCTTGCTGCAGAAACTCAGTACGGCCTCTGTTGTGCCTGTGTCCTATGTATCTTGAATCTTTGCATAACTGAAAGCAAACAGAGCATCCATACACTTCAGAGCCACTCCACATGCTGAAAGGTGGGGTTCGTGGCAGGAGTGTCACTGGTTCCTGAACCGGCGTGGTAAGGGGTTGGAGGGAGCAGTACTGCAAGCAGCAAGCTGGAAAAAGGCTTTCTGTATGCTGTTACTTAAATGTATACATGTAGATTAAAGTTGACCATGTCTACTGACCTTGGAGTAGGTAGGGTTTTCCTCATTGTTTTATAGTGCACTCTAAGGCAATAAAACAAGATGCTTAAAGGATGAGTTGAAAGGTTAATTCTTTACTATTGCAGAAAAGGTGAAAGGCCATTTTGAAACAGAAAATCTCCTCCAACCACAGGCCAGCCTGGGTTGGCTTCATCTTTTCTGGAGCAGATTTTTATAGCCCTTGAGCTCCTGTAACTCCTTGCACTGCTCCAGTTAATCAATCAGAAGAATATTCCCTGGGAGCGCAGTCCATTTTTCTTCTCCCAGACACTGAGTAGTTCCTCTGGATTTCTCATCATTCCTATCCACGTTAATGCACTTTGCTCACCTACAGCATCTCTGGCCAATCATCCAGTTATCCTGTGAAGTAAACATGTGCAATTGTGTTAAAAGGGAAATTGGCAGAGTCTTTCATCTGTTTTTTCTATGCGTTATTACTATTTAACTTCTGTGTTTGAAATGCATCACCAGAGTATTTCAGTTTATTGCAAGTTTACATTTATAGGTTTTAACCATGCTAAGACTGCTGAATTGTGAGTGTAAGAGCTGGTGAGAAGATGAAACTCTGGCAGAGATCTGAGCAGTATCTAATACAAATACTGTATTAATGAAAAAAAAAAACACCAAAAAACCAGAACATTTTCATTTGGGGCTATTTCTGATACTTAAAGGGTATCATCTAAATTTGCAGCTTCACTTCCATGCCTTCCTGATGTCCCATGAAAACAATGGCTATAATGATAAAGGAAACTGAGAAAGTAAAGGCAATGTTAATAAATAAATTGATAAGTAAATCAGGACTTGAATCAAGATCTTGGTAGAATGGCTGGTGGGTGGATTTTTGAAAAATGAGGAAAATGGTCACAGAGAGTTCCTAGTAGTTTTGCAGTGAGATTTAAAAATGGAAACCAGAAAGAAATTAAATTCGGGGAAGTTGTGGGGGACAAAGGAGGTGCCACATTGTCCATGGAGATTTGCTGAGCTAGTTCATTTCATGATGCATCATTTTTAAACTGTAGTGAAATAATGAAAATGAACAAAAAATAAGTAGAAGTCCAGTTCCAGCCCGGGTTCTCATGCTGACCTTCCATGCAGCTCTGAGTGAGCAACTTGGCTCCAGCAGGTGTGTTCTGCTCTAGGCTGGGCATAGCAGCATCTCTCTCAGAATCGTTTAGGTTGGAAAAGACCTTTAAGACCATTGAGTCCAACTGTTAACCTAGTACTGCCAAGTCCACCAGTAAACCATGTCCCTCAGCACCATGTCTACCCGTCTTTTAAATCCCTCCAGGGACGGTGACTCAACCACTTCCCTGGGCAGCCTGTTCCAATGCTTGATAACCCTTTCTGTAAAGCAATTTTTCCTAATATCCAATCTAAGCCTCCCCAGATCTTCCTTCTGGCCCTTCTTGTAGATGGGCATCACAGTTGCTAACCTCCAGTCAATGGGGACCTCCCCAATCCTCCCTCTTGAAGGCCTCTGTTGAGTATTCACTTACTGATTTATTTAGAGCTATGTAGTCTGCCTTAATAGTAGTTTTCTGTTTGTATCCCAAGTGTTCACCGTATTTATTAGGCTAGAGGAATGTGCCAGGTACTTACATGTGCTGAAAGTAAATATTAACATTAACGATGGTTGGATGGACTAAGGGGAAAGCAGTTCACCTCACTTGTTTGAATGGGTAGCCTTATTTGTGCGGTTATACTCTCTTGTTCCACAGATACCACATCTCGCATGCAGAAGCTGGAGCTTCTGATATCGAGAAAGGTCTCTCAGTCAGCTGCAAAACTGATTACCAAGGTTAATTTTTTGATAGCAGTCCTTAACACTTTCTTCCTTATGAAACCTCTTTCCAGTCTTAATCTCTGGTCATAGAAAAATGTGTCAAGAAGCCAACCCCATTTGATGAGATGGGTTTGAGCATGTCACCCTGCGAAAAGATCTCTCGAACAAAACAGGTTGTCAGAGTCATGATGAGAAACTCTTTTGAGCACCTTAGCCTTGTCTTGTCAAAATACATTGTGTAAGAGCGTGACATGGTTGCAAAAGCCTTTCAGCCCCATTCTGAGGAGCTCGAGTAATTCCGTGGGCTGAGACACTGTAATTGTTAATTGGACTTGAAATAAGGGAGCGTTAAGTTGCGCTTATCAGGTGTCAGAGAGACAAGAGGATTTTGTGTTCATGTCCCTGTGTGTCACTGATTTGCACTCTAATGCTATTAGGATCTGTTTGCTTATAATTGCTTTTTTTATCTAGTGAGACCTCTGGAACAAAATTGTAGCCTGGTGGCACTTTACATAAGCAAACCTGGTGTCAAAGTTGACTCCAGGTGATGAGAATGAAAATCGAGAGTGGTAGTTATTCTGATGCTCTAGGCTTCCAGCTTGGGGACGGTCCCAACAATGCTGGCCAAGAAGCACCTCCTGCCGCCTGCTGTGAGGACAGGTACCAGCGATGGCATTGTGAAACAACCTTCGTCCCGCCTTGGCTGCCAGAATTGGGCTTGGCCAAGACTGTCATGGCCTGAAGAGAGAAGGAGGATTCACACTTAAAGGAGGAGACAGAGTGGCAATACAAGCGGTTTTGGTTTGTGTTTGTATTCCCTTAAAACTCTGAGGTCAGCAGACAGCAGGCTGCTGCTTGCAGGTTTGAGGAAGGAGCCTCGTGGAAGACAGACCGTTCACACCAGGACAAGTTTTTTTACATGGATGGAATACGTTTTGTTGTTGAGGCTGATGAGAAATCATACTGCAAAGTGCATTACATTTCAAAGCACTGCCCGTTAAATTCTTGTTATGAACTTTTCTCCACATTGCCTGCAGAATCTTTAATTAAGAATGTAGTTAACGGAAAACGTAAATATCCCCCAATTATTGCGATGGCTTTTTGATGCTTTCAATATTGAACGCTTAGAAAATATGTGAGCGAATCCAGCATTTTCTACACAGTAAAACGCATGTGATCTTGATCATTGGTGCTGATGAAAAGTACATGTGCCTTTGCAAAATTACCGGTTTTCAATTAAAATTTGAAAATTTCAATTGAACAGTAACACCAAAAAATAGCAAATTGTGTGCTGATTCGGGAAAAGAAATGGTGACACAGACAACAAGAAGTGAGTGGAAGAAGAGAGCTTATTGGTAACCTCTGCGCACAGTATAAGCTGCCCACTGAGGTATTTGAGGGTGGTGATATAAATACTCTCAGTTGATTAAAAAAATATTAATTTGATAAACAAAAAGAGACAAAAGTTTATTTAATTTATCTTCTGAGTGCAGGTATTTAAAACTTAAGTGATTTTTGACCAATGGGACAAACTTACAGCCTTGGCAGCAATTAGTCAGTATTGTGCTTTCAAGGGAGGGTAAGTGTGTGAGAACAGTGCACTAGAAACAAGACTGTAGATTCAGCCACTTTTTCAAAATACCACTGTTCTGAGCTGGCTTGGTTATCAGGTACTGGTGTTTTTCAGGCATTGGGTCAAGATTACATCTCTGCCTTTTTTTTTTTCCTCCTTTTTGCATGTTGTATTGCAACCATAGGTGTCGGCCGACTCGAGCTCCTCCATGAATTCCAACACGCCTCTGGTGAGGATAACTACTCGCCTCTCCTCTACTGCTGATGCCCCCATGCTGGCAGGAGTCTCGGAGTATGAATTGCCAGAAGACCCAAAATGGGAATTTCCAAGAGATAAGTACGTAGCCTGTTTCTCTTAACACTACCTACACACATCTGAAAAACATGACACAGTATGAGAGGAAATATCTTTCCCAATGTCTCCTAGGGTTTCTTTAGTTAAAAGAAAATCTCAATTACCTGAACCTCCTCTGAAGATCAAGATCGAATTCAGTTGTCTGAAATCAGTCTTTTTTTAAATAGAAGCTGAATTTTTTCTGCCTGTATACTGATTTTATTTTCAGATTTTGGGTAGGTTTTCAGATACTCTGCTGAAATCTAACTCCTCTGTTACGAAAGGAGTGAATCTGAATGTTATTTCAAAAAGATATATGATTTAGACTGGCAGAGATGCCCACATGCAAGCATTATTGAATGGCATTTGATATTTCCCCAAGCAATACCTGTGAGCATTAAACCATGTTTCTTAGTTGAAATATTAAACTTAGTTGTTTAATATTTATAAAACAGGTAATAAAATATCATGTAGGCGATAAAGTCTAGAATATGGTATTAAACAATCTTTTCTTTCTTTCATGACCTTCTGGCTAGGATTTTGTGTTGATTTTGTAGTAGCCTGTATTAATGAAGATCGTGGCTTTTGATTTAGTGGTATATTTTGCATATTGTGTACATATATATACAACTTCTGTGGCTTAAAAGTATTAGGTTTCAAGCAGAGCATACTGAATCTTGATATATGCAAATTCATATGGCTACATAATATTTTCTTCAAAGTCTGTTGACTAACATGCAAAATGAGCTGCTGAATAATCTAATTAAAGCTGTAACCATATTTCTTAATATAAAAAAGACATATAAAAGGGAGAGAATATTAACACAGGTAGAACCATGATTATATATTATAGTACTAACTTTAAGAAGTCTTTAGGTGGCTTCGTGAAAATAGCACCTTTTATCATCAACAGTTCTCTTTCAAAGTTCAGCGTTGTAACTTTTGGATAGAAGAGCTGTAATTGTGAACCTTCTGACAACTGTTCTGGAAATTATTTTAATGATGTAGCTGAAAGCTAGTGCAAAATGCTGTAATT
The DNA here is from genome assembly GCF_000708025.1 of Charadrius vociferus. Taxonomy (NCBI): domain Eukaryota; kingdom Metazoa; phylum Chordata; class Aves; order Charadriiformes; family Charadriidae; genus Charadrius; species Charadrius vociferus. The sequence goes on along the minus strand of NW_009647731.1, from coordinate 10,622,478 downwards.
GCCACCTGCAGTATTCTAGTCAACAGTGGGGGCCTGTATATGTACTTCTGTCAGCCCGTACCCTGGGGGGATACACTAAATGCGGAAAATTTTAGTGCGCTAAACATTTAAAACCAGCATTCAGCACAAATGTAGGTGGAGCAGATTTGCAATGAAAGGAGGCTATTTAGAGGCAGTTTATTAGGTTGGGGGGCAGGAGGCACACAATGAGGGGCTTGTTACGTTAGTCCTAGCAGGGCAATAGCACATAAATTAACCATTTTCCAATGCAAATGTTTGTTCTCTGCCAAGATCCTAAATTCAATTTTAGTTCTGGAGAAAATGCGGGATGACCTCAGCATAGCATACGCTGCCCTTCAGTCTTTGCACCTTTTTAAACTCGCGTTTGCTTTAGAAACCAATCCAAAACAGCTTGAGGAATTCTCACTGAGGCGAAGACCGCATTTGACAGGGAGTCTGCGGGCTGCCCTCGGGAGGAACCACCTCTTGCTTCTGTCTTGTGCCTGAGCAGATAAGCGGGGTTTTCAAAACACTTAGCCCTGGACTAACACTCTTCTGTTGGTGGTATGGCAACCTCTGCCTGTATTTCACGGGGGAAGACAGAAGTCCATGCTTTAAAGAAACGAGTCCCTATGTAGATCATATCACAGAATGGTCAGGTTTGGAAGGGACCTCTGGAGATCATCTCATCCAACCCCTCTGCCAAAGCAGGGTCACCTAAAGCAGGTTGGACAGGAATGTGTCCAGGTGGGTTTTGAATATCTCCAGAGAAGGAGACTCCACAGCCTCTCTGGGCAGCCTGTGCCAGTGCTCTGTCAGCTTTTCCTCATGTTGGGATGGAATTCCCTCTGTTACAGTCTTTGCCCGTTGCCCCTTGTCCTGTCACTGGACACCGCTGAAAAGTGTCTGGCCCCATTTTCTTGACACCTGCCCTTTAGATATTGATAAGCATTGATGAGATCAATATCTGTGAATCCTGCTTTTGACCATGGAAAGCCAAGACTTTAAGAACTCACTTACGAAAACGCTTATCCAAATCAGGGCCCTACACTGCATAACATTAGCAGCATCAAACTCACTGAGCGCCCTCCCGGATTTCTGCCGTGGCACTGCTTCTGGACATTAGATGATATTCTCTGTGAGTAGAGGAGCCCAAATATGGCCCTTACGCACCGAGGCTGGAACCAAAAAGATTTTGCCCAAAGGCTTTGAAGTTTCTTTTTTATTTCATCTCTTCATCCTCATGAAGTTGAGGTTGCCATCTCTGTGCCTGTCTGTTGCAGCTGAGCAGGCTTCGCCACCAGGGATATGCTCCACAAAATGCACTTTGCATAGCCCACCTAATGACTGCTCTTTTTAAAAGGTTTCTTAGGTTGAAACTGTGATTTTAACCGAGTTCCAGTTTCCCCCGTTCTCTACTTCCCGCTGCCTGAGCAGAGCCCGAGTGCTGCAGATGGGAGGCATCTTCTGTCACCCTCATACATGACACTTGTGGCAGCAGAGAGCCCCAAAGCCAAGAAACATCCCTTGCGCTCGACCCAGCTGGGGGGAAACAAAATGTCCCGACTTGCCCCTTGAAGGGTCACAGCGCTGGAGGAACGTGCAGGGGATGTCAGCCGAGCGAGGAGGGGAGGCCGTGGGGAAGACAAGGCGGCTGGCGGGGACGGCTGAGGCCTGCCAAGCGCGGTGTCCCGTGGAGGCCCTGCCTTCGTGCTGCTGCCCGTGTGGGCAGGCATGGCGAGGGTCACCTCGGCTGAGCCGCTCTGGGATGGGCAGTGGAACCGCGGGGCTGGTGGCCCTGGTGGCTCCTGGTAGCCATTCTGGGCTCATAAGCGTCCCGGGTGCCTTCACCTGGGCTCTCATGGCGGGCGCCCGTTCCGAGCCTCTGCCATGTGCTTGTCACCGGCCTCTTTTCCCTTCCTCTGCTCTCGTCTTCATCCTCTCTCCTCTCCCCCACCAGAAGGCAGCTGTCCGGGCACCTCATCAGCCACACGACGGAGAAATGGGTGCGATAGTTACCCGCAGCTGTGCCCAAACACGGTGTCTACTGACTCGTTGGCTCTGTTCTGTCTAATCCCTTCAGTGCAAGAGATTGTTCCTGGCCTGTGGCCCCAAACAGAAAGCAAGAATATGAATTTTGAGCTAAAATTAAGCTGCTTGAGAGCACATTTGATTTTCCTTTCTGTTTGCACCGTGCCATTGTATCACAGGAGTTAATAATATCCCCCGGCTCTTAATGCCACCCTGTATCACACAAATCATCAGCTGCCTAAAAGCGACCACGTGGCAGCACACACAAAGAAACTTTTCTTTCATCCCTTTGCAGTCAACATGAAAAAGAAGACAACGAGCGGCCGCGTTATGCTGACAGGAGCAGCTTGCGTGTTGCTGGCTGCTCCTGAATTTCAGCCGTGGTCTGATGCTTTCTGAAAGCTCTGCCCCTCCACGCTGTGTCTCGCTGGCAGCCGTCGAGCACGGCTTCTTATTACAAGGAGAGGGGGAGCTTAAAAGCTGGGTTTAGCATCAGATCTGCCCGTCTGAGGTGGTGCTCGTCTATGCCATCCCTAAGAAAACACACTGCGGCGCGTGTGAAAACTGATGCGTGCCTGGAGTCTCATTAGTTCCATGCGATAAATGCTTTGCGCTGCAGCAGGTTGTTGAAAGCTTTTTATATTTAGCCCTGGAATTTCACTGGCTGCATCCCTTCACCAGATACCCTGCACTGATCTGCTGTTTACACCTCCAGGCTGACGCTGGGTAAACCCCTGGGAGAAGGTTGCTTTGGGCAAGTCGTCATGGCCGAAGCGGTGGGGATTGACAAAGACAGGCCAAAAGAAGCGGTGACTGTGGCAGTGAAGATGTTGAAAGGTAAGAAAATTGGGTGATTAGGGATCAGAACGGGTGATATGGCAGTTCTCATCCACGAAAAGGTTCTTTTGTGGCATCTGAACTCTGTCATCATGGTGGGGGTCAAAGAGCACATAGCTGACCTCAGCCTTCAGCAGTTTGGGGTGTAAATCTGCACCCTTGACAGCCTGTTTGTCTTGAGCAGGGAGTATTTAGGAGCCAGGAGATGTATTAGCATCGTGTGGGTCTCTCTGCTTTTAGTTTAGGTCATGTCAGAAGCTGTCCATGTGTAGATCCTAGCCCATTCAGCCCAGGTGGTTGGCGCCTATTTATTTTGAATTTAATTGGAGGGCTGGTTTGCAGGAAAGGCATAGTTATTGGAGATTTGATAGCTAAAGACGTAATTTTTATGTGCTGTATTACTCTGTTGCCTCTTAACATATAACACTAAAGAGATGATCACTCTACAGAGGTTGGAGACTATTTTTTGTTAAGGATATAACATATGGCTTTGTATAATGTGCAGTGTATACTGGAAAACAAATCCCATATTCTGCATTTTGAAGCAATGGTGTTTTACGACAACTGGTGAGCCTTAGTGAAGTTCAGGCTGGCACGCTAGAAAATGTGAACTGAGCTTGTGTCTTGTACAGATGATGCTACAGAAAAAGATCTGTCTGACCTGGTGTCAGAGATGGAGATGATGAAGATGATTGGGAAGCATAAAAATATCATCAATCTCCTTGGAGCCTGTACCCAGGATGGTGAGTAGAGAAAAGAAAGTAAACCAGGACTTTCCAACAGGTCTGCACAAGTCTCATTAATCATAATTTTTCAAGAGTTTTTAAGGAAGCGTTCATGCCATGATCGGATTTTTAGATATTTCTCTAGCTTAGCAGCAATACTTTAACTTCTGTCTCTCATTATACTTGCAGCTTTAATATGAGAAAGGTACTATATCATATGAAAACTCTCTAATCCCTTGCTGTAGGGAGAAAAAGGCATTTTACAGGGGCTTTACCCACGCCTGTTGTTCTGAATTGTCCGTCCTGCTTTAGCAGAACTTGTATCCCATGACATTGAAATGAGCACTTTTGCTCTCTAAAGACCACCAGTGTTTTTATTAAAAGCTAATTACGTCATGTAAAGTGATGCAGAATGGCACAAAACTCTGGAAATTAAAAATCTTAAGAAGCACTTTCCCCTTGTTTGAGATCTCACGGCATTTTTTGATGGAAAATGCTTGCTTTTCAGTACATGGCATGGTCTGGAAGGAAAAGGCACTGGGTGAGGGTTTAGATGCTTTCAGCCACCAATTGTTGCTCTGCCACTATCCTGCTGTGGAGCTTTGGGTCGGTCACTTTGCCAGGTCCAAACCTCCTTTTCTTTCAAGTTGTGCTTGCTGATTTCACAGTTAAACATTTATTCATTCAGTTCATTTATTATAGAACGCTGAAAGCTTCTTTACATCGAAACATTTCCCCCTTTGACCTGACTCCAGTTGTCACACGGTTCTGTTTATCCGAAGGTCCATTGTACGTGATAGTAGAATATGCTTCCAAAGGAAACCTGCGTGAGTACCTGCGAGCACGCCGCCCCCCAGGGATGGAGTATTCGTTTGATATTAACAGGGTACCAGAAGAGCAGATGACATTCAAGGACTTAGTGTCATGCACATACCAGTTGGCAAGAGGCATGGAGTACCTGGCTTCACAAAAAGTAGGTAGAACTCAGCAAATACTGCACAAAGCACATGGTGCTTATTTGTTCGGCGCATTTTTTTAGTTTGGTTTTGTTCTCATCTCGTTTGTGTTCCAGAATTTGCTGGGAGAAGGACCTTTCTCAAACGAGTTGCACAATCCATACTCTTGAAAGTCAGTGGGAAAATTCATAAAGTTTTTAATCGCTGTTTAATGACATTGCTAAAATGAGGCCCAGAATGGATCATGTAAAGTAAATATTGCGTACATATCTGCTCTTTGAATTCATAAGCACAGGTGGTCACTTGATTACACAAGTCACGTTACACTCCACCCATGAGACAGCAGGCACCATTTGCCTTCTGTTTCCAGTCAAATCGACCAAATCAGCTCACGTAGTGATGCAAAATAAATGAATTCAGTTAGTGAAAGGATTTACAGAATGATAACAGGCAGAGTGGAGAAGACCACAAGATGCCAGGGCAAAAATTTTAAACACAAAAGGCAAAAATAAGTGGAGTGAATTAGTCACTGTGAATTATGCGCTTTACTTAAAACGGGTGTTTGTCAGGAGACCAAGCTTCTTGAAAGAATTTATTTATCCTGTCCTGTCCCTGGACACTCATTTCTTCAACTTTTCTTCAAACATTTTTTTTAACCCATAATTTGATTAAATTATAGTTATGAAACCTTAAATAGCCCTGTATAACTAACTCTGTAAACATATTGTGGCTTGGTGGACAAGCAATCATGAATACCCTGGGTGGTGTTTGGACCCAATGGCTAAACCAGAGCACCAGATATTGATGATAAGTGCTTCCTGCAAGGAGTGGAGTGGTTAGTGGGATTTATACCCATTTCCGGTTGTGTCCACTCCCAAGTATGGAGCTGTTTTTAACGAAAGACCAGAGCTGAGTGTAAACCTCCAGTCCTGTTGTGTGGAGTCAGGATTTTCTTACAGCTTTTCTGCACTTGTAGGTGTTATGGGGAGGGGGAATCAAGGTCTAATTTTACCTTTATTCTTTTGTTTTGAAACAGCAATTCTTAGTGTGGTAGGGTAGACAGGGTGACATGCATGCCACCGAGACAAAATCTTCTAATGGCGAATGCATGAGTATTGTATTAGGTAGAGCACCTTGGGATATCTCTTTCTAAGATTAATGAAACATTGCCTGGCAAGGAGCCATGTCGCAAGAAAACAGGACTGTTGTGAATGGAAAAAGGAAATCTTTTGATTGGCAAATCTTGAGAACCGGCATCCTCCTGAGAAACTCTGAAGTGCTGCTGTAGGACACTGCCAAGAAGGTGTGAGCTTGCACGGACACACGCGGCAGAACCATTTCATCCTTGATCCAGTTCCTTTGCAAAAACACTTGATCAGCGCAGCACCGAGCTTGACAGAGTGTGAGGTGTTGCACAAGGCAGAGGGTGGAGAGAAAACAAAGGCAGCACATAGTAAAACTGCGCATTCCGGTTCTTCAGATATCGCACCATTTCTGTTTGTATTTCACTACTACTTTTCCCCTTAGGGATCCATTTATTGAGCTGGAATAATAAGAGAGCTGGTCTTCTCACGGTATTTTCATCATGCAGGAGCTGTGAGAAGGCCAGTGTTCTTGTTATTTCAATCCAATAAGTGGTTCACTGAGACCTCAAAAAAAGAAAAAAAGAAAAAAAAGCAAGAAATATGTAAAGAAGATTTTGAGTGCCTACTTTTTGCCTTACAAAAGGTTTTTGCCTTACAAACAACTGTGCATCGGAAATGGGATGTTGTTTCTAAGTTGGATGGATGCTTTTTAAAATTCTGTTGATGTGACTCCTCCATCGTTCCAGTACTGCACAAGAACCACAGGGGTGGTTCAGGGGTCCAGATACAGGGGCTGGCCCAGATCACTGCAAAGAGGCAGCAAATTGTTAGGGCCATAGGGTCAACTATGAAACCTGTCAGATATGGAAACTTATAATGGCACCATTTTGAAGATAGGGAGAGTCTCAGCTGTAAAACTGTTGGGTATGAGAAAGCAGAAATATACTGACAGAAGATACCAGGGTTTGAATCATTTGGTGTATGCACTCAGAGGTGTTACATGCCATTTGAGGTGCTCTGTGGTACCCCCAGCCTGCCACTCTGTTGTTACCAGTAGTCTCATCAAGATACCTTGGATATCGTAGGTCATCTCAGATGACAAATGTGTACTTCTATTTGGGCAACTGAATTGAGTTCTTGGTGTCTCAGAGGATGTTCTTGCAGGGTTTGAGAACAGGGACAGGGAAGCAGGAAGGCTGGCCTGTGTTATTTCTGCTACCGTAGCGTTGCTGATGCTGAATTAGAAGACTGATTTGATGCTGAAAGCATGTGCTGTTGTCTGGTCCTGCGCATGTGAAGGCGTTGCTGGAGCAGGTTTTTCCTGGCAGTTCCCCATGACTAACCCGGTGAGGAGCAGAAGCTTTGTAGGCTCATTTTACCCTTGCAGGATAAGAGATCTCAGAAAATTGCTGGGGCAAGTTATAATGTGAGAAAGAAATTGGCTGTCATACAGTTTTTTGTAGTGGTTCAGTCCAGCATGTCTATGCACATGCTGAAATAAAGAGGACAACATAAAGAGTAATCTAAAATTGAGGCAGAAAAAAAAAAGGGGGGATATTTAACTTGAAAAGAAGTACAATATCCTGGGTGGATTCCAAATGCGATGTTTCTTACCATGGCCCTGCTGCCATCAACCCTAATAAGGCTGCTTGAACACAGGAGTAATACCCAGAGAGTCACAACGTCCTTTCGGTGTCAAGAATCAGTTGCAAGTTTTCAGGATAATGCTGACACGAAGGAAAAATCTCTGAGGAGAGAACATTTTTAGCTTCAGTATCAAAGCTGTTTAAAAAGCCAACAGCCCGGCCCAGATTGTGTTGGTTTGTTTTGTTTGTTTTGGTTTGGTTTGGTTTTTTTAAAATGAAATTGTTATAGTCTCATGGCTGAGGTAAATAATGGACACTAGACGTGTAGTTTAAAATTATATACTATGGATATATCTCATATTAAGGTCTTTTATATTAAAAATGGTTGCACTGATGCAGACTGTTAGGTTTTAGCTCTGGTGAGGTGACACAATTTAAGAGAAGCACCTTATTAAAACCCTCATTAACAGTATTTGTAATGAAGGTGCTGCAATACCTGTACCTGGGCATGTGTGATGGAGAGTGAATCACAGACAGCGTGGCGCAGTTTGGGTCACCACCCAAGCTTTCATCCTTAGCAAAAAATATAAGTCTTAAATAAACCAGGCTTTTCTTAAGAGGCTTCTTAGGGCCGTTGTTCCAACTTGGAAGCGCCAGCTGAGGGGATGGATCGCAGTAATTAAGACAATAGTATTTCACAGGCTTGTGGTAAATGTGTGACTTTCCCACCGTGTGATTTAGGTTGAAATCTGTAAAGGAGACTTAGTTCTGGCGTGGAAGTAATTTCACTTTTACAGCACTTTATTTCAGTGGGCCTTTATTTTTTTTCTCTTTTCTTTCCAGTGTATCCATCGAGACTTGGCTGCAAGAAATGTTTTAGTAACTGAAAATAATGTCATGAAAATAGCAGACTTCGGTTTAGCCAGAGACATCAACAATATAGATTATTATAAAAAGACTACTAATGTAAGTGGATGGTTTTCTTTTCTCTGGAAACAAGTGTTTCTTGCGATGATTCACTTCAAAACTATGGTTATAAACTTAATGGGCTTCTTGTAGAGCAGCCTCACTTTTCATCGCGGACAGAAAACAGGGATCAAGGACATGAGCATTTCTGTCCCCTCTTACAGCGACAGGTAGTTAAAAAGATAACCGAAGAGGCTGTATATTGTCTGATTTATTAGAAATGCCAAAATACAAGAGTTGTTTTTTGTGTGTCCCTGACTCCCATCACTTGAAATAGTGGAAATATTCCTGTTGATTCCAGCTCATTTTGTACCAACCCTAAGATCTTGAAAAACGCTACATAAACAGTGCTAGCAATAACCGTAATAAAACCCCTGTTTATGTGTGATAATGGCACATACAGCTTTGTGCCTTTTGCCTGTGCTTTGCTTGTTATGTACCAGTTGTGGCGGTAGCATCAAAGTGGGGCTAGACATTGAGAAAATGGATTTTTTTTACTCCCCACTCTGTCACTGTTTTGCTGTTTCACCTGTGCCAAATCAAGAAGGTAAAACATTTCAGATGTAGTCGTTGATGCCCGGCTTGAGCAGCTTACACCTCCTTCTCAGGAGGTCTATGATCCCGACGAACTACACGTGGGTTTTGATGGGAACTTGGCGGAACTCACTCAGTTCTACAAGCTTTGATATTTTTTATAAATATTAATTATTATTAACAATCATGTTAAGTGGCTTATGTACGAAAATAAAGCACTGAGTGATTAATGGTACTCTAATGGTACTATCTGCCTGCTTCCAGAAGACAGAGCAACCAGGTACAGGTACGAACTGGAGGGAATTGAACCTTCCACGAGTTCCTGGGCTCTGAGCAGAGCAGACGGTGTGTGCAAAGCAAGAGGCAGTGGTGACCGTGAGCTTTGTTTGGGTCACCGCCAAAGGTGGAACAGGAAAACAAAATTCTTGGGTTTAGCCATCAACTTATTTTTGCAGGCAGGCCTGTTTTTCAGAGGATTATTGATTGGGGTGGTTTTTGTCTTTAAAGAGGCACAGTGGAATTATCTTGTTAATTTTGATGGGCTTATTCTGTTGTTCTCCTAGCAAGCAGTCTGGGAACTTTTTGGGAGCCCTCAGTGCTTTTAATTTTATCTTCAACGTTTATATCCATTTTTCTTAACAGTCTGCCTACTTTAACCTGTTTTACTATTTTTTCCCCTGAAAATTTTGAAGGTAAATTACGTGCTGGTTGGCATTAGGAGACTGTTCTCTGAGAATTGATTACTCTTTTTAAAAAATGGGGGTTGAAATCATCCTGTAAATTGCTACCTTTTTAATTTTCCTTCCCTTCCCCTCCAAACTTCCAGGGACGGCTTCCAGTAAAGTGGATGGCTCCAGAAGCTCTGTTTGACAGAGTTTACACGCATCAAAGTGATGTGTAAGTGGCCTTATTTGGATGGAGTTTTGGGGGGTGGGAAGGAGGGTTGTTTTGGTTTGTATTTGTTACAAGTTTGGGATATTTTGAAACATATTTTCCTGTTGGCCTTTACCTTTAAGCGTTTTCATTCTGTTTCACGTATTAATAGATGGAACAGGACTTGCCCTTAGAAAGTGAGGATTTTATGGTAGACTGCTAACCAGTGCTCTGTTACTAATCTGCCCGGCTTCAAAGCACATGAAAGGTGGAAAATGCTAACCTCCTTCTGTCAGTGCGGAAGTTTCCCCCCTTGAACTTATTTACGGATGTGCAGCTACAAAGAGTCTATCTAATTTGCTTGGCTTTTGACATACGCTGGACTTCCTTCAGGTTTAAAAAAAAAAAAAAAAAAAAAGAGAGAGAGAGAGAAAAGAAAAAAAGAAAAGAAAGTTCCTGAAAACGTCGTATAAAAAATTTGTGCTAAGATTAGGTATAATAAAACATAGGCTGGTTGCACTGGAAAAGCTTTCTCTGATTTTTTAGAAGCATTGCTGCTTCCCAGCAGTACTTCACATGCAGTAGGAAATCATTGGACTCTGACACTTCAAAATCTTTTAATGTGTGCACAGAGTTGCTGGCTGATGCAACCGCTCAGGATTTATTCTGCTTCCCATTAGAGTTTCCTAAGCCCATCTACAGTACTCGCGTGCACTGCGCTTGAAGTAGACGTGTATTTTTTATGCGGCGCAGATGAGTATCTTATGTTTTTTATTTCTCCGAGAGGAGCTGTTAACCGTAAAGGGCTGGATGCTTCCCAGCACAGGTGTAAAAGGTTATGCATGTCAGTGCAGGGTTAAAAAGAAAAAGCAGGGCAGAGAAAATAAGAGGTATCTCCTCTTTCTTTAACCTGGGTGCACTTCCTGAGACGCTCTCTCCTTAAGAGAAGCATTTACTGAGGCTTTTCCTGCAATCTTTACATTATTTACCAAGGAAAGTATATACACAGGCTAAGGGTGGATCAAACTTTTGTTTTAAAAATAACATCTTGGCAAAATATTTAAGTGAACGTGGAGTAAACTCCTTCACTGGTTGAGGACTGAAAGTCAGGCTGAGCTGCGCAGCAACCACGGAGGACGAGGGTTTCACTGCTGGAACTTGGAGGCTCTTGGCCCCGTGGTGGCTTTGAAGATGGCTAAAGATAATATTATTGTAAGTTTGTGCAAACAGTTTACTAAAATACACTGCTGCGAAGCTGGGAGAGCTGCAGAGAGGTTCGGGAGCCAGGGCAAGCTGTGTGCTCGCGCTCACCTGGCAAAGCCGCCTGCCAAAGAGCCCTGGGTTGCCAGCAAGGCGTGATGAGGCAGGCTCTGGAGGAGGTGGCAAGCAGGCAGGAAAGCTGGCTTGAAATTAGCCTCCTTCATTTCCTAACAAAAATTAATAATGCAAAAAGAAGAGCAGAACGATGCGAAATATTTTTTATTTTCAACAGTCTGCTTTTTCCAAAATATCCCGCCACGTAATTGCAGTTCAGCGCAGCTGTGAGTGTTCTGTAAATAATTAAGCTGTGAAGACGCAGTTCTTTGCAGTAGCCCTGGAAACTGGGGGTGCTCGGAGCACACCAGACAAAGGCAAAGAGTGGGTTTGAGAACGTGCCGAGGTCCGTCCCTATTCTATATGCCGCCCGTGCATCTGGTGCACTTCGCAGATTGATGTGTCCCGCTCGGGGCGGTCGGAGTTGGGCAGGTGTTGGTTTAAGCATCCCCGAAGATGGATTTGCAGTCATTGCATCTGCCGCAGACGCCTCTCTGTTTTCAGCAGTAAGGCAGATCTTCTAATGCAGTTTTGTCTTTGATTTGTAGATGGTCGTTTGGTGTGTTAATGTGGGAGATCTTCACCTTAGGAGGATCCCCTTACCCAGGAATCCCAGTGGAGGAACTTTTTAAGCTGCTTAAAGAAGGGCACCGAATGGATAAACCTGCCAACTGCACCAATGAGCTGTAAGGACCCTTATTTGCTGTTGTACCAGGATGGAAGGGCACAAACTGGACTGAATTCACGTGGTTAATGCTACCCCTGGCAGAATCAAACATTTTTGGAGTTGTTTGACTCTAAAAATTGTGGCTATATGCGTGTGTGCAGATATGTAAAGAAAGGGTATGAAAAGGTCTTCAGGAAACGTTTGACAGGGGATGTCTCTCTGCACACCCTGCTGTAATCCCATTGAAAAAGAGTAGATCATCTACAAGCCAGTCTTTGTCAGTGTTTTTACACCCGTATTTGTTTTATTTTAATTTCATTAACATGAAAATTCCTAAATGGCAGACATACCACTAATCGTATATAAGGTACATCAGTCTGGTTTTGTACTCAACAAAATACATCTGGGAGCTTCTGCATTCACGCAGCATTATCTCCTGGTGATGAGGGGAGAGTGTTCTCCTTTTCTGATATTTCAGTATAGCCCTTAACTATTTTGAATATTTTTTCCTATTTTAATTTCTTCACTTCACAAAGATGGCAATCCCCCAACTTGCAAAAATATTTCAGCATGTGTAATTGAACACTGTTGAAATTCCTGGGACAGAAGGCGACAGAATTGGGTCCCCAAAAAGGTAATTTAGGCACTGGGCAAGAGAGATCCAGGCGTAGAAGTGCACCTTTGAAGGAAGGGAGCACTGCGCAATTTCGGTCAAGTCAGTGGTCCACATGTAGGGCTGTGGGTGCCCACAGCTTTACTTGTCATGAAGAACATTGACTATGCATGAAAAGGTTTACGAGAAGGATGTGTGATTTTAATTAAGCCAAGAAAATGTGTATTTCTTACAGCTATATGATGATGAGAGATTGCTGGCATGCTGTGCCTTCACAGAGACCAACTTTTAAGCAGTTGGTGGAAGACTTGGATCGGATTCTCACTCTCACAACTAATGAGGTAGGTAAATTGTTTCCCTCCATAAGCTGCTGATCAGGAGAAATGGTTCAGGAGACAGATGGAATTTATTCAGTTATGAAATCCTGCTCAAGTTCTCTTCTTGTTCTGTTTGTTGTTGTCCTCTGAGGTTACACGCAGCTAAACTATGTATCCTATGAAATCCTCGTTTTTTTGCCATTATGCCGTGATTTATGTAACTAAACAGAAACACATCTTTAAAGTGTTTTTGTTTATTTCTCATTGCATCTTTTGATGTTTTAACATAGCAGTATCGAGGGACTACACGTGGCAGGTTGAGGGGCAATGTTTATGTTTCAACATGAGTTTCATGTGAAGGAGAGATGTAGACTTCATGGTGTTTTTCATTTACCGACTCGGTTTGATTCCCAGCCATGATATCTAGGTCAGAAGAGGAGAAATCGTCAATGGTAGATTTGAGATTATATGTCTGAGAGTGAATTAGGTTCACTGAAAGAGCTCTCTGTGGAGGGAACGAGGACCCGCGGGGAACGTGCAAACAGCCATCCAATTATCCAAAGGTCCTGCCTAACACTGCTTCAGGTTGGGATATATGCATGCAAAAGGTTTTATTTGAAAAGCATTCTTTTAGAGGTCTGAGATATTATTAGTTTTAGCAAGGAACACGCTGATTAGGGTATTCACACAGGAATCGGTTCTCTTATCACTAAGTCACACGCACCTTTGAGGGAGATCACAAGTGATGGAAATGTTGATTCTTTAGGTGGAAAACTTCTTTTGAGAGAAAACGCCTGGTGTCACAGAAACATTTTACAAATTCCTAACATTTCTGAGAAATGATATGTGTAATAGGAGGGGAAAAAAAAGAACGAAACTCATACAGAGTAAAGTTGCAACAACTTTTTTTGACCATTTCAAAATAAATTTTTCAGATTTGCTATGATTATAGCACTTCTTTGTAAGGCGGGGAGGGAAGGTAGGAAAAAAAAAGGTTTGGATGGCTCTATATTGGTCCTCAACAAAGCTTTCTAATTTTTCAGAATTGTCATAGAAATAAAAAATGGATTATTAAGCCGCATTAGGAAAGGCTGTATGCAATAGAGGTGACAGGAGAACCTGAGTAAAGAGATGCTGTTTTTTATGCTCATCATTTGCTCAGTAGAACCAGTTGAAAAAGATTCTTTGCCTTCAGTAGCAGCTATAAATTTAACTGGATTCTGTTGTTAAGGCTTCCTCTAAAAAGTGATACCTTCAGAGATGGGGCAGGACTACGTGCTGCCAATGGAGTCAGTAACACAGCTCTGCGTGCTGTTTCCATTTTCCCCTCATCCAGTCCTGACTGCATCTTTTCCTGCCTAATTTATATATGATTTCACAAGATGGGCTGGAGGTGGGCTGGCTGCCACCGCGGAGTGCTGGGTGGCTTGGACTGGATATGCATTTGCAAACTCAAGAGGGAGGTTCTGGGCTGCAATTCTGAGCCTGGGAAAGGACATTGCTTTCTTTTTTGTGTGTGTTTAACCATCTTGTCTTCTCAATTCTGTACTGCTCATAGACCTGGAATGATCTCAAAGGTAACCTGGAAAGGCCTTTAAGGTTATGTAAGTTACTTTAGACTAGAATCATAGGAAAAACGACTGGAAAAAGCTTAGGAACACATCCAGTCCATCTGACAGGCCTACGGCAGGATCCACTATACGTTTGTCATTCCTGACAGATGTTTATGTAACTTGTCCTTAAAGATCTCCACTGCTGTGTTTCCGCATCGTCCCTTGACAGTCTATTGCTTTGTTTCATTAGCCGTGCTTCTTGAAAGTTTTTCCTAATCTCTAATCTTTCAACATAAGATACTGCTTCTGTCCTATCCACCCTGGACAAAAAAGCAAATTATTTCACTTATCTTTGCAGCACGTTTTATGTTCCTGAAAACTCGTTATGTTCTCACTCCGTGTCTCCTGAGAACTCCAGTGTGTCCCGTTTTCCTCCATAGCTTGTGCTTTTGAGACTTCTTGATTTTGTGTAATCTGCAGAGTTTTCCCGAAGTGCAGGTCCTTCTGGAATCAGTCTGACAATACTTCTGCTCGTCCCCTCCACAGTGGCACTTTCCCTTTCCCCCTGAAATGACACTGTTGATACAGGGTCAGCCTAGTTCACCCAACAACTCAAAGAATTGCCAAGGCAGCCAGTAATATCTTCTGTATTTGTGCAAGTAATTACTTCTGCTTAAATGGTAACATCTTGCTCTTCTACATGCTGAATCATCACCTGTTGGGGTTTTTTGTTGGTGTTTTGGTTTTGGGTGGGGTTTTTTTGTTGTGGTTTTTTTTTCCCCCCAAAAGACCCTATTTCCCCTGTTTCCCAGAGTAGTGTGCGATGTTTCCTTGAGCCTCATGAGCAGAAGTCGCCAAGAGTCAGCCTCGTGGCTGTGTGGTTATATCACCACCAGGAACCATCCTCATACTGGAAACTTCTTGTGTCCCTTTCTGTGACTCTGGCCCTTGACATCGGATCAGGAGGCTGGAGAGGGGTTGAGGATCCCACCTTCAATTCTGAATTCGTAACTGAATTGTATCAGGCCTTTTGATATGAGGAGCCATGCCCGATAGCCCATGAGAAAGCCCTGTTCCTTTACATACTGGACTGCTTTCTTCTTCTGTCTGCTTAGAAAATGGTTGATTATTTCTGATCACGTAGGACTGGTTTGCTAATACATAAATAAAGATCAAGATTGTCCTCGTGGATCTTTTAAAAGCCTAGGCAGTGAGACAAACTGTCTTCTGCTGCCTACTGTATTTGTCGGCATTTTAAAACTTACAGTCCCCCCCTCTTTTAAATGGTGACCGTTTTTTACTATAATATGGTAATGATTGAATTTCTGACTTTAAAAAAAATATGTTAATTGAAGAACTGAATTACCCCAAACCTAAGTACAGCAGCATAAAATACTGACTGAGGTGGAAGACTTGTCTCGTCAGTATGATCATAGCTTGAGGTTTAGCAAATGAAGAGATTGCATTTAAATGAATGCAGCTGCCTTTAGAAGTTGAAAGAGAAGGAACATTTCAAGGGGAAAAATAACTTTATTCTCCTGCCAAAACTGTTGTTTCTAGCAAAAGAGCCTTAACCCAAAACTTGGATTCAGCAGATATTATTTCCTTTTTTAATGACTGCTTTGGTCATGGCTGCTCTGGGACACACACATGCGCGTGCGCGCACACACACACACACAAATATGTAGTGTAAAAACCCAAATCTAGGGTTTTAATTTTTTTAATTTTGTTTTCCTTTCCTTTTTGCACGTATGCCACTGCGTGTTTAAAAACAAATTTAATATCACAGAATATAAAACAGATATTCAAAGTGACCAAAGGAATACAAAGTTGGAAGTATCTTTCCCTCTCCAAATCATTACCATGTGCTAAAGAAAAATGGTTCTATTTAGGATGAAATTTCATTTTTATCATTGCGAGTGAAAAGTCCTCTTTTGATGTGGTTGGCATGTTTATTTCCACTGACGCGGCGAATGCTGGTGATGTCGGACGTCAGAAAAGTACCGTGTTATTGGTTTGGTTTTTCTTTCTCTATTCAAGCTCCTTCTTTTATGAGATATTTAAGCAACAGGCAGTTTTGAATGCAATTGCGTTAGAGGAATGAGTGTCATTTTTAAACTGTTCTTTTAACCACAATATAATCAACCCAAATCAGAGCAGCGGTAACATGTTATTGTCAGTTTTATTCACTGTCCAAAAATGCAATGTATTTCTTTTGTCATAGGAGTATCTGGACCTCAGTGGACCTCTCGAACAGTATTCACCTAGTTACCCTGACACGAGGAGTTCGTGTTCTTCAGGTGACGACTCTGTTTTTTCTCCCGATCCAATGCCTTATGAACCTTGTCTTCCCAAGTACCAACACATGAATGGAAGTGTTAAAACATGAAAAGAAATCATACAGAGGAATAAAGAAACAAGAACATCAAGCTACCTACCATATACAAAGCAAAATCTTTTCTCCAGGACCTTAATGTTTCTGCTTGTACATATGAAATATGGAACAAAAAAAAAAAAAGGAAAAAAAGACCCCAAACTTGGAGGAAAGCAGTCAGAACCTACATAAAGGATCTCATAATTTGCAACTTTTAAATATTCCCAACAAAGAAGAATGTTTCTGAGCTGTGTCTAGATACCCATCGCTATCGATTTTCTGGCTTCCTGTAAGCTGCAACAGACTTTGTTTGTACAATGGACCAGTTGGACTTGAGGCAAACTCTGGGTCTGCCTTCCTTGTTTATTTTGTAATATTTGGAGAAAATATATGTTGGCACACACTTACAGAGCACAAATGCAGTATATAGGTGCTGGATGTATGTAAATATATTCAAAATATGTATAAATATATATTATATATATTTACAATGAATTATTTTTTGTATTGATTTAAAAATGGATGTCCCAATCCACCTAGCAAATTAGTCTCTTTTTTAACAGCTATTTGCTAAATGCTGTTCTTACACAGAATTTCTTAATTTTCACCATCCAAAGGTGGAAAATACTTTGCTTTCAGGGAAAATGGTATATCGTTAATTTATTAACTAATTGGTAATGTACAAAACAGTTAATCGTTTATAGGGTTGTTGTGTTTTTGTAATTTAAATGGCATTTCTATGCAGGCAGCACAGAGAACTAGTAGATATATTGCTCAGTCTTTACTAGTTTTCAGATCTTTAAAAAAAGAAATATTTACAGTATATAACTAATTTTGGGGAATTAAACTTTTGATTTATTTGTGATAAAAACTGCAGTGTCAGATGATTATTCTTATCAAAACCAAATCCTTTAACAAGAAAGTCTTTTATTCTCAATACCCGTCACTTCAACAGTTTAACTCTTTAGCAGTGTTTCCCATGGCCAAAAAGCAGAATCATTCCACTTACCAAAAAAAAGATGCTAAAGAGGGTTCCTAAAGTAAGGAGAGACATTACTTTGTCTATAACCATAGCAGAACGTACTGCTCTAAAAGGAGCTGAGCTTCTACCCTGGGTTGCACATGCATCAAATTAACTACAATTCTCTTCCCTGAGTTGGATAATAGGTTCCAGATCTTTTGGCCTGGATTTTTTGCTTTTTAGACTGTCCCTCTATTGTAACTTAAGTTAAAAAGAGAGAAGTTGTTTATAATGACAATTTGCCATAGGAATATCAGCATCTTTTTAAGGGATTAATTCATGCTGACTCCAGTATTTCCTTCTAATCCATTCCATAACAGTAGGTATAGCACTGGCCTCTGCTAAAATATCACTGTTGTTTGTATCTTTTTACGGAAGTCTCGTGTTTTTACTTTCAGAACACTCACACTGATATGGCCATGCAATCTGAATGCAAATTACACAGTTTTATGTGGTTGGTGTTTTTGGTTTGTTTTTTTGTTTTGTTTTGTTTTTTTTAAATTGGGTAAAAAAGGTCTTGAAACCTGTTAACTTTTGTACTGACAATAAAATGTTTCTACAGATATTAATGTTAAAATTACAAAATAAATGTCATGCAGCTTATTTTTCCTAATCCTTTGTGTCATACAAAATGGTTTCCTGAATATCAAGTGATGGAACACGTCCAGAAATGCTTCCTTTTGACCTTCTCATAGATCCTGTATTACAAAACAATTCTTTCAGGAATAATACTTTTTCCTCTGTCTTGTAAAATGTCTGCTCATGAATAACATGGGTTACTTGAGTAAACGTACGTACGATCTTTGGTGTTTGTGGGGTGGGACACTATTTGCTGGAAAATGAAGTGTTCATAGAGTAGACATAAAATATATTCTCTTTTCATTAAGTCAGGCTCTATCCTTTAATTAGTGAGGTTTCTCATTCACAGTGGAGAGGCTGGAGGACCATTTGTATGGGAGATTTGAAAAATAAAATCCTAACAGATGGAAAGACAGTCGTCATGGGAAGAGTATAAAACTTGGGGTTTTTACTTGAAAACAGAAGGAGGACACCAAAATAGCTAGTGCTTGAGGTGAAAATGGGAACTTTATGGTCACATTACTGGTGCAGGTTAGCCAGAACAGACTTCTTGAACCCGGTCTTCACCACATGCTGTGAAAGTGCTGCAGACACCAAATTATGCTTTGGTTTCTTTTCATCTCTTTCTACTTTGACCAGAAGTCCTGTACCAATCCCAAGAAACTTTCTAAAAAGGGACCTGTTAGAAACTGGTGTTTTCCAACTAAGAATTATCTGATTGAAAAATTCCCACTGGTTCTACCAAAGAATAACAATTCCCTTTCCCCACGACATCTATTACTATGAGCAGCAATGGTAGCTGCCGTCTGACAGAAACCACAATATTCTTAATGACACACGTCTGGTTTTAAGATTCTCTTAAGGGGTATCAGAAGATCTTGAATCTTGCTGTGCTTGTACTGAATACCTTTGATACCTTTTTAAAATAGAAGTATGTAAACAATCAGAAACATGATGGAGAGGAGCTATTAAATCATGTAGGCTTACTTAGTTGCCTTTGTTTTGTTTTAAAGAGTTTATTTGCTTTTCCTGTGTTCATTTTTATTTTAGCTCTCAAAGATTAGTTTTGCACCTCAGAGATGCAAATTTCACACTTTCACAAATTCGTTTTTGGGGGGGGAGAAGCAGAACATCCTCTGTGTGTGGAGTTGCAAGAGGAAATTAGGCAGCAGAAAATCCAGCATTGAAATTTGTCTGAAGGGGACATATTCTTTATCGCCCTGCCTACCTTTGCCTTTTTCTTGAGGAGAAAGGGTTAGGAATTTGGATTGCTATCTCATCTAAAAATAAAGTTGCCGTTAATACCAGGAGCAATAATGAAGAGTAGCATTATGTCAGGAAATGGATTTATATTGATGTGGATAATGAGGATTAAGTTCTGTGGATAATCAGTTTCCTGCATCATCTAATTGTTTCTTGTCTCTTGTTTAAGTATTGATTCTAATCAACTCTTTGTAATATATGAGAAAATATGGATATAAAAAACAAATTTATTATGGGTCAAAGAAGCTGACATTGCCTGTTATGTTTTTGTTTCACTTTTTCACTGTAATATAACAAGTAGCATGGGCTATATACAGCAGATAAGAAGATAGATTCTATTCTGTCACTTTTCCTGTTGGTTTGATGTCATTCAGTATCTGTTTTATGCTTTTACAAAAGCAGGAGTTGAACTGTGTTCTGAGTTTCAAATTTGTCAAGACAAGTAAGTTTATGGTTTTATTTCTGGCAGCAACGTGAGCAAATCTATGTAGAAAATTGACTAATTTTCATGTCTGTCCATTGAAAGGATATCAAGAAAAGCACTACAAAAACCTGGGGACCGGAGACAATCTTTTTAGTGAAAGGTTCAGTGATCTCAATATAATTAATTAATCCAAGAGAAGGTTAAGAGTTGTCTTGATCAGGGTGTATAAACTGCTCTTAAGACCCATCCTGGCTGGGTGGAAAGGCACACCTTTTGGGTGGTGGGAGCAGTGTACTGATGGATGCCATCGACCTTCCCCCAGTTGGAGCAAACATGATCTCCTGTGGCTCAACGGTGAGGAACATCCAGCAGTGAAGTGAGTTGGTGGTGATGCATCCTCCTGTCCTCCATGTCTGTGGTGGGAAAGCTCGTGTCATGCAGATCCTGAAGGGCAAGAGTTGGACACTTTCCGTAGTCCAGGAAATTTCAAGTATGCGCAGAGAGTGACTGCTCAAATCCATATCTGGTGCTTGTCGTTAAGGAAAGGTATAGAACTGTTGGAAGATAAGTCCTTTAGTAAACCTTCCAGAAACTTTCATATGCTTTAATTGCATTTGTGGTTTTTTTTTAAGTAGCCTGACATACTCAAGGGAGAAACTGGGGCAAAAAAGTTGCTATTCATAGAAGGAAAAAAACAACCAACACCCGTTTTTGAAAGGCCATCTGTCTGTTCTGTAATCAGGAAGCTCTGTAAGTGCATAATTTGATCTAATTATTAGAAAAATATTTCATTGATTTTTTCCACAGTAAATGTAATAAATCTGTTATGATGAAGCATAGATTACCTCCAACAATTTGTGCTTGGAAACACCGTCAGTTCTTTTGTGCCTAAAAATGTCTGTCCTTTGGAGTTTTTGTCGCCGGTGAGTCCTGAATGTTACAAGCAGCTTAAATGCAACAGACTTTGTGGAGCAAGTCTTTTTTATCCCCCTTTACCTATGCAAAAACTCCCGTTAACCAGATTTTCCATAAAACTCCTAAAGGAGAGAGAAGATGGAGGCGGTCGTTCTTCTCACAAGGATGCACGGGGACAGAACGAGGGGCAAGAATCACCCATTGCTTCAGGGTATTCCTGTCTGGATTTTAGAAACCATTTCTTCACTGTGAGGCCACTTGGACACTGGGATAAGCTGCCTAGAGAAGCAGTGGAACCTGCCTGGCCGTAGATATTCAAGACTTGGCTTGATGGGGCCACAGATAACCTAATCTCGGGCCCTGCTTTCAACACAAGGTTGGCCAAGATGATCTCCGGGGTCCCTTCCAGCTGAAACTTTTCTGTGATTTTGCAAATCTGCGTTATTGGCCAAAGGTAACCCAGGTCTGCAGAGGAGTTCTGGAAAGCTGCACTGGCTCGTGTTGAGGTTGTCAGTGGGATGTATTGTTCAGTAAAATCAATTTAGTGATGCATTTAACAAGAGAGAGAGATCCCTCTCTATTAAGGCATTTGAATTTTAGAAGTCGCGTCCTGGCTTGCTTTTGATTATCCCAGCTGGCCAAAAATTTTCTGATTGAATTCCTATGCAGTGGAAAACACTGTTTTGTCAAAAGCTTTCTGAAGCATGAGTGTCTTCCAGAAGATAAAGTATTTTGACCTTATCAGAGTGACATGACCCTATCAGAGTCATCTTGTCAGAAGGAAGTGAAGTCATTTTATGTTGCAACTATTTAGCAGTAGACAATAATATATAAAGTCAAAATAAGAATGGAGTACTTTGATTTTATCAAAACAGAATGGATTGACTAACTCAAAGTAACACCCGTGTACTGCAAATAATTGCACTTTTAAAATGTTTTATTTCCAGTTGAGGCTGGTGCTGAGTTTTTCGCCAAGTACCAGAATTTCTTGAGGAATAAGTAACAATGATTATATTTCTCAGAGCACCTATCAATATTTTGACAGGTTTTTTCTTGATGCACCAGCTATTGTTCCCCACAACCAGACTGCTGTGAGCGAGGCCAGGAGCCAGTATATCTCAGGAGGGTTTGTGAGGAGCCTGGTACCATTTCCACTGACCAGCACTATGTGCTGGGACCAGGTTGCCACCCCTGAAATAGTGAATTACTGGGCAAGCTTTCCCAAAACCTCAAGGGATTTCCAGGGAGGACTAATATTTCCCTGTAGCAGAGGAGCAACTCGCCTCTTCTGCTATGGCATCATGCCTTTGAATTGTCTGAAGCAATAAGGAGAGAGTGGAGAAATAGGACAGCAAACGAAAGCCCCGGTGTCACTGCTGTCTGGAGAAATCTATGGCCCATTATACTGGAACC
Source organism: Charadrius vociferus (assembly GCF_000708025.1). NCBI lineage: Eukaryota > Metazoa > Chordata > Aves > Charadriiformes > Charadriidae > Charadrius > Charadrius vociferus. The sequence goes on along the minus strand of NW_009647731.1, from coordinate 10,600,432 downwards.
AAAGTGAATTACAATTTATGGAAAAAAAATCAATACTGCCAAGGAGTGTTTTAAAGACGTTTCAGAGAAGGTAGCCAAGGTGCAATATTTTGTCTAGACGTGTTTCCCTGGCACAACTGTAGCTTTTTTTAGGGCTATTCAGCAGCATACGGTACTTTCTTTTCCAAAAGTTTGTTGCCACAGAGATGCACAAACTGACAGCTGAATATTGCTGCATTGCTAAATTCAGTGAGTGAGGGATCTGCCGCGGGAATGATGGTTTGGGTATTCAGAGGAGCAAGCTACATTCAGGTCTGGAAAGAGTGGGTGTGACAGCACTGGAGAAAACAGAGTTGCATCTTCTTACATCATGCCTGAATTTCAAGCGTTACGTGTTAAGTCCTAAGTGCCAAAAGCACTTGAACAGTTTGCCACCACGAAAGGCTGGTGCCAGTGCTCCTGAGGAAACTCTGACCACGCGTACCTGCAGCTGGCCTGCGGTGAGGTTTCCTGAGGAGAGCAATTAAGCGCTGTGGCAGAAGGATGCCTTTGTTCTTTGCTCGACCAGCTGTTTTGGGGGAAGGTAGGACAGAGCCCACAGTGTGCAGTTTCTGCTGGTGCAAAATTAGTTTGGAGATGAGGGACCTTTTTGGTGCAACCTTTGTACTGGTGGTGCGGAAGATGCACGCAGAGGCCTTCAGCTGAAGGGAGAACGATGGAAGCGAGCAGTTTGCTGCGAGAAAAGAGGTGAGAGAAGAAAATTCACGCAGTTGGCACTGGCTCTTAATTCAAAGTGTTTCCTTATGAAACTGTTCATTTTCTCCTCATCAGCTCCAGGAAGCCGCCAACCCGAATGCCTGCGTGCTCGTCTCCTGTGGAGCTGCCAGTGGGGTTGAAATGAAACTGCCAGCACGCAACTTGCCTGGCGCATCCAACTTCTCTGAAGCATTTTCTTTGATGAATACTCCCTCTTCTTACCAGTTTTTTTGGCTGTATTTCCTTTACTTATAAATAAGATTTTTTTAAAAAAGTACTTGTATTTTTCAGGTCACAGATTTGGGAAAAAACCCAACCACCCAACCAAGGGGTTCTGCTAGGCAATTGTAAGTAATAAAAATTTGCCTATGTATTTTTCCAAATTCATATTTTCCCTCTCATTTAAAGTTTCCAAGACTTGTTGCCTGACAGCTGTTATAACAAATGGTGGACTTCTTCAGCTGATGTAATCCAAAACATCATTCATGTCAGAGGAGATGTAATATTTATTTATCAGCTGGTCAATGAAGTATGATCCACTGGTTTATTTTTAAATGTTCAGAAGCCCCTTTTTGGTATTTTTCAGTAAAAATAGTATATTTCTCTCTAAGTATCCATATAGACTAGATCTGTACAAGAATTTTTGTAGATCCAGCCCTACAAGTTGCTAAATCATGAAGCTAATGCCTTATAAATGTTCAGTAGTCACATAATAGACGTAATCATGACTGGGTTCTGGAAAAGTCAATAAAAATGTTACTAACCAGATAAAAATTCTGAAGGAGAAATGTTTTTATTGTGAGTTAAAAGTGTTGGGTTTTTTTCCCTCCATCTTAGTATTTGGCAGAGCTTTAGTTGCTCCTCATTTGACTTTTTGCTTCGTTGTTCACATACTCTGTGGATCCTCATCTGACTTAATAGTTGGGAAACAACAGTTGTATTCAGGATGGTTCCAACAAGTCTTGAAATCACCCCAGAATTTCATGCCTGGTCTCTCTTTTGATACCGACTGCCCTAAATATGAAGGATGTCACTTGGATCCAGACTTGGATCTTGTAGTCTCTATTTTTACGCAAGTTGGCTTCACAGTTACGTAGTATGTGTGCTGAGCTCCTTTATTCTTGGAGCTGCAACAAGCAAGGAGGAAAAATCTGCTCTGGTTTTCTTTAGGCTTTGCTTCACTCGTTGCAGGCAGATGAGAAGCAAAGAGGCAGCAGTCCATTGCTTTTCATAGAGCTGCATCATGTCTTTCTTGCTGGAGCGTCCTCCTCCTCCTGCCCTCGCACCCGCAGCCCCGAGCACACGCCACATCAGTAGTTAAAAAACATACATCCTCAAAGACTTTCATATTTTGTTGAGATTTCTTTGTAACTCGACTACAGACAGACGTTGTTCCATTAATCAACTCCCTCTGTTTGACAAGCGGTAGATTTATGGTACTGCGTTGATGAAACCAAAATGCAATTAAACACAATCAATCAGTTGAGCTGAAGTTTCCAGATACTGCTCGCGAAGTCCTTTTCAAATGTCATTACAGTTGGGGCTTCAAGAAGAGGGGAGTGAAAAAGTTGGTACTTTTTCCAGGGTGCGTTCAGTCTCTCAAAATACATCCCCAAAGGTCTAAACGTATTTTTTAAGAAATAAGGAGCCAAGGGGAAGACTAGATCTAGGGGTATGTTCAGTCCTGGGCTAGGCATGGGGGTAAGAGGAGCATCAGATGACGAAGTGGTAAGTCACCGAGTTTGTATGGTTTCTGCAGGCGCAACGTCTGCTTTCACTCCGAGTGGCACAGCAGTCATGAACGGTATGTTCCTTGTCGGGGGGAACATTCCCACTTCATTAATTAATAGCAAAGATACGATACAAGCGTGGCAAAGTTGCACGCTGGATTTGTAAACAGTTTCCTGAATAGTTTTGGAATTTGTGATTTCCACAGTGATTCTGTGTACACCCATACCTCAGCAACTGACTTCCAGAAAACTACCATAAAGCAGAAGTAGCTTAATTTTATTTATTTATTTATTTATTGCTATTGAATGCAGTTCTTTTTCCTTAAAGCAGCTGCAATATTCATGTAGCAAGTCCAAAACATTTTGAGGTTTTATTCTTCCATCCATTGTACATCCTTTGAGGAGAAATGCTTAGTATTCCTTGAGGTTACACGCATTAACAAATGCAGTGTCAGTATTGTTGTTATAACTGTTGCAATTAGAAGCATGTGTAAATGAGTATTTGCTCTTCGTAGAGTGTGAAAAGGGAAAGATACCCAGACATTAGTGCCTGTGCTCCTTATGCACTCCACATATTGAGTTGATTCTTGTATAGGAGATGAAGAATATATTCCAATACACACTGAGGGAGGGATGTCCCAAGGGCTTTTTAACCCAATGGAAAAATCTGTCAGTTTTCTGACAATAAAGGAAGATGCAACTCAATTTTCGCAGCAATAAACAAACAAAGTTAAAAATAAAGTAAACCTTTGTTTTTTCACTTCATCTACATGTTAGGTCACTTAGGATATCTTTCGGTGTTTCTGGCACCTCATTCTGTGTTTGATGGGCAAGAAAGGCCAGTAGTCATTCTCGTATATCTATTTTTCATTATAATCCCATCTTTATCTGAACTTCTGTTTTGAATCTGCCATGAAACCAGTACCCAAGACTCCCCACAAAAAAAGTAACAAGGATCTCTCTCAGCAAAATCTATGTACATCTCATGCCATTAACAGTAGGCCTCTTGCCAGTAGCCACATGATAGTGTTTCTTATGGTGGCAGAGCAACGCGGTGAGGAAGTTGTCTCCATCTCTAAATCCCCACTTAATGCTGTTCTTCAAAAGGGAAAGAATCTCTGAAGGGTGTGACGCTTGGCTTTCGGTACACTGTTTTGAAAAGTAAGCATCATGCACCAGTAACCCTCTTCTGATGGTGGAATGGCCGTGGACATCTAGATAGCTGGGAGCGTTTCAAATGCTGAGACCGTGAGTTTGTAGGAAATGATCACTGTGTGTTTATCCACCATGCACTTGGCCATTTCATGATAATAATTAGCTACAGAGAAGGTCCACATGAAAGGACTGTGTTGACCAGTGTTAAACACGCAGCCAGCCCCAAAAACACGATGCCCCAGCTGTGCAGGAGATGGCTCCAGAGCGGACAGGCGCGCTGTGTCCGAGCGCAGCAGTCAGGAGTTACGGAAAGGAGCCGCCCCACTGCAGAGATTTTCATTTCCCATAATTAATAGAAAAAATGTTGGTTTCTCTGGAATCTTGTGGTAACTGCTGTGATACGGTAAGCGTTCACATATGAATCACGTGCTGTGATAGGGGGTTTACTGGCTGCAATTCTGGATCAGATTCTCGGACTGCTGAGCCTGACAGCTTGCTGCTACGGGTGCTCGGTACCCAGAGCAGTTTGCTACTGTTTGCTGCCTCCTCCAGAAGGGCTGCTGGGAGGCTTCGCAGAAAGGCGCTACAACTCCAAACCCAAGTCCTTGAGAGGAACGTCTCTTATAAGGTTCATCTTCTCTCTATGAAGACCTTCTCCACTCCCTGGTGCAGCGCCGACCACCCACAGCTTCTCTACCTACAGCAGCAGCAGGTGAAGAGGCGGTTGATGGGGGTAAAAGTGTGTTCTCCCACATTTGTTTTTTTCTCCCAAAAGGGACCCCCATCCTTGTTAAAGCTCCCCAACTCACTTGTGCCCGACCCACATCAACACCGCTGGCTGCAGGAGCAAGCAGCTTTCCTCCCAGCCTTACTGGCTGCTGCTTCACCTCCTAAAAAATGAATGTCAATTTTATTTTAGAACAAATAACCACTTCCAGTGCCTCTGCGGTATGATATTCTAAAGACATCTACTGCATTGACCATATAGCCTGGACACTGCACGCACTCTGCTGGATTTTGGATTTGTTTTCAGTTTTCCAATTGTTAATTTTATAATGTGTCCCTCAGGTCCCTTATTAATGGACAGCTTACAGAGGAGGTCTGGGTTACTGTTTACCACAGCCCTCAATACTTTGGCATCCCTTGAGTCAAATTGAGCTCTCAGGCTTCTCCTTGCCAAGTTAAATCCTTTTAGCATTTTTATAATCTCAAAACACACGTTTCTTCTTCTCGGATTCGGTCTCTGCAATTCAGTCAGTGTTTGTTGTTTGAAATCAGATCATGATGAAATCTCTTAATAGTTGCTCTATGAAAATATTTTGTTTAAAAAACACTCAGAACTTAATTGGAATGAAAATAGCAGCAGCTGGATTGTAGTTCGAAGTCATAAGTCTGAGAAGCAGCTGGAACAGCGGGATTCAGAGAGACACTTCTAAATCGTCTTCTTCCTACAGGAACGTTTCAAGGCTGCTGTATTTTGGCAGGCAATGAAAAGGACCCACTTGAGTTTAGCCTTCTCTGACCGATATCATATGCTGCTCTTACATCCATCACTCAGCTTTGCAGAGAGCCAGAGAGAGCACAAAAACTGCTCTGTCCCCTCCAAAGTTTTATGAAGGGTTCTGAGGAGCTCCATGCATTGCCAAAACATCATTGCCATTACTGCCACGTCTGAATAATGACTTGTTCTGGTAGAGAAATTAACATCTTCTCAGCTTCTCTAATGAGATCTACTGAAAAATATGCTGTAAAGAAAGATTTCGATGACCTGTTCATTGGATGGGGGCTTACTCCTTCATCTGTGTTGAGTCTGGCTCTTAACTTGTCCTAAACCAGAGATCTAATTAAACTAATACAAGCACTCATGAACTTGCTAGATAATTTTTGTTGTGTTTTGTTTACACTCGGTCAGAGAAGTTGTTAGTATTCAAACAGTTTGAGACCTTGGATATGCGCAGTAGTGTCTCTGCTACGAGTTCAGTTGGCAAAAAGTAGTACGTTTTCAGACTGTGTCTAATTTCTACTAGATAAAATTCCTTCCATCACAAGAGCTAATTGATAAGGGTGGAATTAATTGCCTGGAGAAATTGCCTTCTCAGGGTAGAGGTAATCTTCACACACAGCATAGCAGCTTCCTGTTTGTATCTGAAAAGACTGGCTCTTCAATTGGATCATTTTGGAACGTTTTGTTTCAGATAAAGAGAAAAATGAATTTATGAAAAAATGTAATTTTGGCATTGGGGCTGTAAGAGATACATGGAAAAAACCTCTAAATTAATGCAAACTTGTTGGAGCAGCCTTTACATAAATTCTTCTCCTTGAATGTTTACTTTCAAATTACACTTATGACCAGCAGGATATCTGGATGCCTAAAACATTTTTTAGAATTACAGATATAATAATACAAACTTGGCACATAATGCAACGAGAATGTCAGCAACCTCAGAAGTCTAAAAGGAGCCAGTGCACTCGCCTCGCTGAGGCATCCTGCTCTCTGTCAGCAGCAATACGGGAACTCGGGTGAGGACTTCTGGAAGTTTAAAAAGGCATTCAAAGTGATTTAGCTGTGACTGCAATCTTAACAATACTGATGGGCTTTTTGTTTGTTTGTTAGTTTGTTGGGGTTTTTTTTTGATAACCCAGCATGCAAACTGAGATCAGGAGGCATTAACAGCCGAGTGTAGTTGCAAAAGTAAATGGTTAAGGATATAAACCAGACTTCCAGCTTGAAGGAGTTGTCCTTGCTTTAACTCCTACTGAACAATCTAATTATCCTAAGGTGATCACAGGTATTAGAATGAGGAGAAAGGGAGCAAACATGTTTTGATGCAGAAGGGGAACGATTATCTCCTGTTACTCTGAGTCACTCCACCCTGACCCAAATGTAAATCATTTATTAGGGGATAAAGTATGGTCTGTACACATATTTTGCTTTTTTTTTCTCAGCAGCATTATTTCAGTGGCTGTAAGCAACTTGTTTTGTGCTTCAGGTATTAAGACAAAACTAATTTTTGCTGGCTTTTTAATTCCTTCATCAAGTGTTTGATTCAGTGCATGGACACCGTATGCCCACAGATAAGGCTGGAACTCATCAGTGCAGTCAGGACTGAAGTCTTCACTTTTTCCTAACAGATTTTGTGGGAATAAAACTTGGGAGATGTGTCTGGGGAGGTATCTGCCTTGTTCATTTAAACAGGCTCTTTCTGAAACTCCTACACGGAGGGGTTCCCTCTCCCTTACGGCACTGCTGTAAAACCCTGGCGTCGACTCAACAAATTGCTTGAATACTTGCTTCGTGCACGTCCTTTATTACCACTGAACTCAAGCAGAGTGTAAATCATGTGCTTATACACTATGATCAGGGCTTCTGTGTAAACGAGGTGGAGGTGGCCTGTGGGAAAGGGATTTTAGGTGCATTGGCTACCTCGTGTTGAGCAAGATGCAGGCGCAGGGCCACCGAGCAGGTATCTCTTGGGGTACAGGAGCACACCCAGCATAACCAGAACATACCCCTGTTCTGGATTACCTTTCTGCGTCCACCTCCATGTTGATGCAAACAGCGCTTGAGCCAAAGTTGTCCTGAGGAAGAGAAGGTCCATAGCAAACATAAACAAATCACTTCTGGTAGTTGACAACTAATTATGGATGGGTTTTTTCATTTGTTTAATCACCTTCCAAATTCTGTATTATGACGACACCTTTCTGGACAACACTGCAGACAGCAGGAGTGTCTCATCAGTTTGGCAGAGTGAAATGGCCCCAGATTAAAAATGCAATGCTGACGAGACCTGGTGAATATTTGCCAAATTCTTCTGTGAATATTTATTTGGATTTTGAATTGAATTCACTTTGGCCTCGTTTCCCCCTCTTTGGCGCTCACACACTTAGAGCACTGCTGTCTTACCGTCTCTGACCATGTATTAAAACAACCTTGAGCATCATTTGTTTCAGCAGAAGTTAAGTTTTGTGCTTGCCACGTTTCCATCACATTTAGTTGCTCAACTCTCCAAAAAGGAGTGCAGCACTTCTGGCTGATCGCAACAGCCGCTGAAGTGATAATGAGGAAGGTATTAACGTTGATAATTTTTGCCTTGTAAGCACAGCAGAAGATTAATTTTTTTGTGAATAAAAGTATAGAAAAATATATTTGTTCCTGACTTTTGCTGAAGGTTACATCTCACCCAGAGAGTAGTCCCATCAATTCTTAAATCAGCAGGTGGTACCAAGGCAGAGGGAGATGTCAGGTGAAGGCGTGCGAGTGGAAAAGGGGACATGGGACTCTACAGCAGTTTCGCTGCCACCGAAGAAAGTTTCCATTGTTGTGGATGACCTTTGTGTGCCTGCATTCAAGCTGTGTTGAGGGTTTGTCCCCCGGCTTGTCTTGAGTATGGGAGTAAATGTAGGTATTGGTCTGACTGACTGGGGCAGAAAAAACTGGCAGCAGCGGCTGGAAAGTATATCTGGGGAGACAGGAGTGGGAGAGAAGCTGTGTATTTACAGGTCAGTATCAGATAAAATGCCTTTAGCAACAGAGGGTTTATCAGCTCTGTGAACAACCTATGAAAGAAGGCGAATAAAGAAACACAGGAAAAGAAATCCTGGTGCAAATTTAATAATGAGAACACTGAAACAGGTTCTGAGTCTCTGCATTCAGGGAAGTTAAATCTGTGAAATACTTTATTACCTTAAGCATTCATTTAAACAATCAGGGAGTTCATTCGACTCCTAAAGAAGCATATAAACCAACAGATGAATGTGAGTTTCAAGAATAGCCAACTGTCATAAGGCCAAAAGCTGATATTCCCAATTGCGATCTGGTAAATATGTTTTCCTTTGTCCTTCTGGAGCAGTGACAATGCCGAACAGCTAGACTAGGATTACCTTTCAGAAGAGACTGATTTTTAACAAAAATATTTTATCGCACATATCCCAGAGCTAAGCACAAGCCCTTAGTTGTACTCTGCTGAAATTCACGTGAATGCCATTGTTGTATTGATCAGTTGACTACCGCTGCAGATGTTTGAGGGTTATGGATTCTTTCCTGAGATCATATTAAATCTTAAATTAAGTTTCTGAATTACCAAAGAAAATGAGAGCATCAGCAAGTATAAATGAATAAAAGAATATAAGTGAATAACCAAGGAAGTTGCATCAATTTACACAGCCTGAGTTTGCGAGCTGTACTTTATTTTGTGCCAACTGCATATTCCTACGTCATTAAGTTATTGTCATGGTACCTGGTTGTGGCCATTTGATTACAAAATAATTTTGTCATTAAAAAAAAAGCTGTCTTGTAATACAAATCATATATTTAGTGTCTAGGATTTTCATTTGCTGCGAAGATATAGTAATAAGCAAACCTTTTCTTCACGATTTTGAATATACCCTTGAGCATAATGGATTTAAAAATCCTCTCTAACCTTTTGCTATTGGAACACAGCCTAGCAGGAGGCTGTACATTGTGCAATAGTCCTGACAAGGCAAGATTATTGTTTTTAGGGTCATTTTTAAACTAGCTTTTAAAAGTACAGGCTTTGAGAAACAGTTCAACACCTACTGATGCTGGACTATGTGTAAAAGTCTTTTTTGCATCTGTGATTCCATGAGCAAGATTATGTTGATGCCCTTCCTAGAACTGGGTAAAGAGGGAGGAAAAAAAAAGAAAAAAAGCCCACAATGGCCAATCTATTGATGTCTTCCAGGTGGTGTCATCAGCCCCCAGTGCCAGTCTGAGCTAACGCTCTCGGAAACTATCTGTATATTGAGGGATCGTAGCTGCCGTGTTGCAATGTATGATAATCCCCGCCTGAGCTTTAAACCACTGCTACGAGCAATTTTGTGAACTCCTTGCCACAGCCCTTTATTTCACGTCATTATTAGATTTTTCTCCCATTTGCACCTGTCTTTCCCATGCTAAAGCTGTTGCTATCTTAACCACTATTAGCCCAATGAGAAACACCTGCCCTGCATGCTGCTCCAGAGCACCCTGAATACTGAAAGTGTTGGCTGAAAGCAAAATGACGTGGCTGTGAGAATGAATGATAGTTAGTAGTATCTTTAGTATCGTCTATTGTGAAATCGGGAATATTTACTGTCTATTGTGAAATCGGGAATATTTAGGTGTTGGGGAGTCTTTCATTTTTCTGGGCTGCTTTGCTGATACTTAACCGTTGTCCTAAAAGACAGATTTGAAATGACAGAAAGCAGCAGAGAAATCTACCCTTTTAATTTACTTCACTTCATTTATTATTCAGACACAACAACTTTGTTGTTTTCTCATAAAGTGTAAAATAAAGAATACATAAAAACTATTTTAAATTTTGTTGCAATATATTATTATAACTCCTGTAGTACTTACCGTGGTTCTAGGACAACTAACAGCCAGTAGATCTCACGCTCCATCTGACATTATAGTAACCCCGATTATTTGAGATTTCACATCCCAAATGACTGTGAGGTGCCCACAGCAGGACTTTGAGGCTAAGACGTTCCAGCAGAATTGCAGTTGTGTGATTGTGTGCACCTCCCTGGGGTGGGGTGGGGGTTGGCTGTAACCCTGAGCAGGTGGATGGAGTTGTGTGATGAGGTACTTGCAGAAGTGCTGCAGCTGGTGGCTCCTTGCTCAGGAGTGCCTCTTTGGTGGGGTTGTTGTGTAGGGGAGCTGGTCTGAGCTGTCTGTGGGTTGGGGTGGGTGCCTGTTGTGTCCCCCACACTGAGGAGGACATGGCAATGTGTGTGTGGAGTCCCTCCACCTGCCTGATGAAGCTACGTTGCTCTGGGGAAAATGAAGTAAAGGCCAACTCAGCAAGAGATATGACCTGCTATGGTTCATGGCTGTTGATCCTCTGCTGGCAGCAAGGACCCCTGTTTCCTTGGGGTCACTCCAACCTCTGTGCTGTGACTACTGTGCTCAAGGATGTCCTGAGAAGGGCTCTGCCCCACACCGTGGCCATGTCCAGCCTTCTCCCAAGGTAAGTGCACCCGCTGGTCCTCAGAGCCTCGTGTGAGCGTGTCATGTGTCTCAGGAAGGCTGTCTTGGCTCTCCAGAGCTCGGCTCTGTTTGCGTAGCGTGTCCTTTCCACCGGGTTGCTGGCCCAGTGCCGTGACGCCTCTGTCCACCTCGCTTTGTCAGCACGAAGTAGGTGCTTGTTCAAGGCTTTGAGCTGTGGAGCAAGTAGCTGGGCATCGTGGTGCCTTTTGGGACAGGACCCTCGAAGCATTGCAGGAACATGTCTATTTCTGTGAAGTGTGAGATGTTGCTGAGCCCCAGGGTTAGAAAATAAGTACTCTGGAATATTAATGGTAAAAATTGTAATGTCTGATAACTTTATGTATCTGTATTGGTGAAGTGACCAAGCTCTCTCCTCCGAAGTCTTCAACAAAAGCTGAAGCAAGCTACGTAAATATGTATTTTCTTAAGAAAGCTGTGTAAATGAGGTGGTCTTTTTCTTCTTGTGTAGCAATAATATCATGTTTCTAAGCTCCTATCGGTTTATTCCTTTCAATTTTTCTTCAGCAGACATTAATTTTGATTTGTGATAGTCACGACTGGTTACTGTGGCTTCTGTGGCAGTTAGGGTACACCTGTGACAGCAATAGCTATAGTTTAGTCACCGAGCTGTCCTGCGAAACCATGATGCACAGGCGGCAAATTACCTTGCAGAACCATTCATCTGATCTACTTCTACAGGATCGGTTCGTAAACGTTGATGTCACCAGGCTTGCGTCATTCCAGCTATTCAGAATTTACAGCTAATCAGGCATTGTTCAGACCTGTTTCTTTGCTAAGTCAGATTTTATCACTCTTTTATTTATTTTTTTTTTTTTTAATTTATGGCTGTATTTTGTTATAAGCTTACACCTAATGCTGTGACCTGCTTTCTAGGAATACGTACAAATATTTATTTTCACAGCTTAGGGTGCCTAGAGCTCAACAAGCAATCTGAAGATGAGCTGTCATGCAATTATAAATGGTAGCCAATACTTAATTTCAAGAGTTGTGTTATGTTTTATTTCTCTTGTGTATATCCTGCCAGCCTGATCCTGACTTTAATGGCTCATTATATTCCAATGAAATTACTATTGATCTAAGTGGGAACAGTGAAAGCAGAGTCAAATGCTTTGTATCGAATCTTTCCATTTACACAGTATCTGAGGAGGAAATTCAGTGTTCGCTATGCCAGTGCGATAAGCTGGCGTTGCGGGCTCAAAGTTAGCTGTGCTGGGATGGAGCTTCCCGGGAAGTGGCTGAATTTTTCTCTAATAACATTCTTTTTGATGATCGTTGCAGGTCCTATACTGTGCAGTGCTGGTTGGGGAGGAGGCACAGGGGTAGATAGGGTTGTGGATGTGCTGGTATGGTCCAGAGGAGGCCACAAAAATGATCCAAGGGCTGGAGCACCTCTGCTGGGGGGACAGGCTGAGAGAGTTGGGGGTGTTCAGCCTCCAGAAGAGAAGGCTCCGGGGAGACCTTAGAGCCCCTTCCAGTACCTAAAGGGGCTACAGGAGAGCTGGGGAGGGACTCTTGATCAGGGAGTGGAGCAATAGGATGAGGGGTAACGGTTTTAAACTGAAAGAGGGGAGATTTATATCAGATATTAGGAAGAAATTCTTTCCTGTGAGGGTGGTGAGCCCCTGGCACAGGATGTCCCGAGAAGCTGTGGCTGCCCCATCCCTGGAGGTGTTCAAGGCCAGGTTGGACAGGGCTTGGAGCAACCTGGGCTGGTGGGAGGTGTCCCTGCCCAGGGCAGGGGGGTTGGAATGAGATGATCTTTAAGGTGCCTTCCAACTCAAACCAATTTATGATTCTGTATCTGCAAACAACTTTGTTGGCCATGCTTTTACAAAGTACCTAAGGAGGCTGCTGGTGGCCATCCCCTCCTTGGCAGCTGTCTGCTGCTGTCTCCCAAGCACGGCTGCTTACTTGTTAAAGAGAGAACTTGTCCAGGCCAGACTGGAGCCTCCACTGTTGGAAGCAGCTGGCCATGGCCCACAGCCTGTGATGGAAACACTCTGGTGCTTCACAGGTCCTCCTCCATCAGTGACGAGGGAAGAAAGGTTGTTTTCGGACCCATTACTTTGTGAGGAGCTCATGGAAGTTCAAAACAGTGTTCAGTCCTGTGTCCCAGAATGGGGCACTTTGCCAAAAGTGGGCTCATACAGGACCTTAAAAGAACATCTCTGCCTGCCTGTGTAGCTTTCTGATGATTGTAATTAAATCGTTGCTGCCATACCGATGGAAGATTAAGGGTGAACAAGCCCCTCCTGAGCCTCAGGACTACTGGGGAGGCAGAAGCAAAGTGTGTCTGGTCCTGTAACGCACCCTGCATTCTTAGTACCCCTTTCAAACACTCTCCAGCCCTCCCTGGCTACAAGACACTTTCCTCATTAAAAATCCAAATTTTGTGATGTCCTGAACAAACCTGGTTTAGATCTTGCACTGTGTTTCATTTGGCTACTGATTTTTATTTTTTATTGTGTTCTGCTGCCTTATGAAACACAGGCTAGGTTAGGGAAAACTTGCTGCTAATTAGGACTGTAAGTGTTTGCTTTGTGGTGGATCTTTCTCACAAACTATATATTTTTAAGCGTTCGGAAAATTGAACGAATGCTTCCGAATTTGTTGTAGCTACCCCAAGATTGGGCTACACCCCAGTTGGGCCCAGATGACTCTCAACTGCACTGGGAGGAGTGAGCATTCATTCTGTGCTGTGACAAATGGAAGGAAAACAGGAACGGCAAATTTATGTCTCCTGGAGGACCGGGCATTTCTGCTGCAGGCAGCAAAGCCCGTGCAGTAAGTCATCCTGCTGCCTCTGCCCCATCGCGTGGGTTAGAGGTACGTGCACCCCACAAGCATGTTAAGCAAGTCTCCGAGCTTCTCATCGTATCCTTCCTTTTGGGTAATTCTATTAAAGCCAACAATTCTCAACTGACAATTATAAAGCCATCGTATGTGTTGCTTTCGCTGTGTAATTTGCTAACGATATTTCAATATCTAGCTGGGGAAGTGAGCGGGAGCATGTCTGACCTCCTGACCTCGCAGCTGTAGGCAGGGAATTGTGTACTGCAGTGATTTCCTTTATACAAACCTGTGTTTGGCTGATTTTGAAAACAATTATTCTGAGATTTCATAGAAATGAGTCAGAGATGCAGTATGTTCCAGCGTGCAAAAAAACCTATGATACTACTTAATGAACATTATTTAAGAACCTTATTTCAACCGGGACATAAGCATTATTTATGACTGCCCCTCCTTATCATTGTGAGTATGGTTAAATATGGTACTCTTAAGGAGCAGCAGCAAAGCTCTAATTAAGAATAATATCCCATGAAATAGAGCTGCAGCGTGGTGTTGTACGCTGATGTTGATCCTCAAATACTTTGTTTTGTACTTCAGTTTTGTAACTTCACTAACACAATTTCTAGCAGAGCAACACAAACTGCTGCGCTGGTGCAAGTAACGGGTGATGAGCAGAGATGGTACGTGTTTGTGGAGGGCATGAAAGTAGGAACTTCTTAAAATGACTTTGTTTTTGGAGGACGACTGATGTCGTTACATAATGATTGCCAAAGTAAACCTATGAATGAAAATGAAATTAGTTCAGAACTTTGAATATAAAGATGTAAATACACAAACATGCATAATTGAAGTACTACTAGTGGACACCTGGAAATAGATAAATTTGTTTTGCAATTTGATGGTATGGCAGGAATCCTAATAAGCAGCTTAAACATAGGAAAGTGAAAGTAATATTCTGAGTTTCACTTTTACCTACATCTCCATGCCTATTCCTTTGTGCCTAGCACTGCTTCATACAAAGCGAGCCAGACCTGTGCTTTCAAGGTCAGCCTTCTCATTCCTTTCTGACTTACAGAACAAAACTTACTGTTCCCATCTGCCATCTCTCTTTCTCTCTCCTACAAAAACCCGCCCGTGGACTGAGGCCTCAGCCTGCAGGCAGCATCAGGCAGGCAGGTCCTTGTTCCCGTGTGGGGTCCCCCCAGTCCGTCCCCGTCACAACAGTGCAAGTGCTCCGCAGCTCAAATTTGTCTCCTCTGCAACATCTTGATTGAGCCCTCTATCTGATCTGCAAGGTGAAGGGTGTGCTTTTCCAATTACCAGGGCATTCACAGGTTATTTTTTGGGGGGAAACAATCCAAGGAAAAAACCAACAACCCTATTCATCTTCAATATTGTCATGCACTTGACTTGTACTTCGTACAGTACCCAGTAAAATGAGACTGTACAAATTGTATGGGTACAAAAAGTAGCATTACATAGTCGATAAATCATGCAAGGAATTTGGTATCTGTGTACTTAATCTAAATTTGTTAACACTGGCAAGATAAAGGTCATTTTGACTCCATGCCGACTCTTGAAACTGGGACACTGTTCAGAAATTTGAGGTTTCTTCATCCAGCTGTGTACATGTGCCTTGTTATCTAATACTTTAATTGCTAACAAAACAGTGGGTAGTGGAGAATATACTGTTCTGTGTCAATATTTAAGCAGGACTTTACTTATGGTTTAAGTTTATTCACCTTGGAGAGAGAGAATTTTTGCCTCACTTGAATAAACGGGCAAAGAAAAAGCAGCGTTTCAACTTGCTTCTGTGGTTTGTGCTTACTATAGGCAAACAGAAAAATATGTGAGCTATTTTTGAAACCCAGGTCTTTTTTTTTTTTTTTTTTGAGATTTCGGGAAGTGTTGAGTCCTCACAACGGTCTGGGACCTTTCTCCTTTCCCTTCCCAATGGTTGAGGCATATTAAACTTTCTGGTTTGTTTCTGATGAATATTTGCCTAAATTCTTCCACAAAGGGGATTTGCAATTGTAATTGTCTCTCCTTTCCTTCTCATCACTCCTTGAAAAGCTGAGCGTGGCGATGGGGAATTCTGCAAGCATGCATGTGAGGGAAGCTGAGAAAGCAGAAGCTGTTCAGGTTTCTGTACAGAAATCGCCACCGCTGTCAATCTCCACTCTGTTCTCAATGGTTTTTCCCAAACGATGTAGTCGCTTAAAGTCTAAAACTTGCTGCTTTCCATGGCCAAAAGTCTGATCCTTGCGATGGAGGCAGTTAGTTAAAATTAGAGATGCCATCCTACTCCCGTAAAGCCTTAAAACATTTGGAATGACAATTAAGGAGGAGGTTTATAAAGATAGACTGGAGTTCTCCACGTGGGAGAAGCGGCGTTGTGGAGCTGTGAAGCCTGCCATGTGTGGAGGCTGCATCATCTTTCCTGGAATAGGTTCACATGCCAAAAAGGTCTGTTTGTTTTCAATACCTTGAGTTCACCAACCCGTGATAACATTAACAAACCAAGTCTTGAGGAAGTTATGTACTTTGATCATTCCTTTATGCTTCCTGAAAGTCTCTCCTGAGTTGATCTTGCTTCAAACTTCCCCTTCCGTGCTCGGAGCTTAATCCTTGGATCTACTTTTCACCGTTTCTGTGCTACACTAGGACATGAAATAAATACACAGCAAAATGAAACCCCCGTATCAAGACGCAGAAGGTATATTCAGCCTTTGTCCTATGAAACAAGACAATATTGCAAAACAAAGGTAGCTTATGGCTATAGTACGCATCATAAGACCCAAGAGACCAGGAATCTAGGTACCAGACTGCTGCTTTTAATACAAGTCTCATTATTAGTTTAAGACCTGGCTTATGGATATAGAAGTGGTGGTTTTGTTGGTTGCAAGGTTTTGTTCGGCTTATGGATATAGAAGTGGTGGTTTTATAGGTCTCGAGGTTTTGGTTTTTTTTTTTGTGTGTGTGTGGTGGTTTTTTTTGTTTTGTTTTATTTGGGTTTTTTTGGTTTTTTTTGTTTTTTAAGCAGAAGAAATGTGCAAAGAGCACACAGACCATAAGTTAAAGCTATGTGAAGATAAGAAGAGCGGAAGAGGAGGCAGCAAGCTTTGAACAAAGAACCTTTTCTCCACAGAAGATGCGCATGTATGCCATGCCTTTAAAATTCTCTGCCAAATCTGACCGGACTTGTTAGGGGAACTGACTGGAACTTGTCCATGGTTCTCCTGGAGTAGATGGGGCTCTAACTATCCCTCTGGGGGGAACTGGGAAGGTTCAGAACAGCGTTTCTGGGGTCTAGACTGACACTTGTGGTGCATGAAAATGCAAAGGGAAGGAGACTGAGTGTTGGATGAGCTGCATTTAGCAAACTGACCAACAGTTTTCAGCCTTTTTCTATGACAGACAGATCTCCATTATCTTTCAAGGTGAGTTTTGGACACTATTCTTAGCTAGTTTCAAGCTGTAGCAAATCCCAGTGTGGCTCTTGTTTGCAAACCAGAATTTTCTTCCACATCCTAGTTCTAATCCAGATTTTTCAGCAACTCGGAGCAATTCTTACTCATACAAGTCCAATGCCAAAGCAATCCCAGAACACTAGATTTAAATATTTTATTTCTTATTTGGATGTATTTGCAGTAGGAGAACTTCTTGAAAGGGCACTATTTATTTTGCAAGGGCACTACATCATGGCATGATTGGATCGAAAGTGTGCAGTGTCAAAGTTAAAACTAAAATGTTATCTGCTCTGAGAATAAAAATGAAGCCTGCAGCTCAGTATTGCTACACCTGAATACATAACACACCTTGTCTGTCCTCCCTATCTCTAATATGTAGCCAGGTGCTAGACCAGCTAAAATCTGAGATCTTTTTAATTAAAAGTCTGGGATTTAGACCTTTAGAGTTTATGTTTACAAGGCTTTTCATAACAATGAGCAGTAATCTTTTCTTCAAATGAAGCCTGAAGTTATCATATGATCACTCTAAACATTGATGCTTTAAGAAAAAGTATCAAACGCTTTTTAGAATTAAGAGGTCATCTAAAAGGATGAATTTAGAAAGACTTCCAGACGCAAAAGAACCGAGTTAGTTATAAGAAGCTCAAACCCCAACCAAATCCAACCACTGAGTTTTACATATGCGTATTTTCTTTAGGATTTCCTGCTAAAAATGATAGATACAACACCCTTTATCATGTCAGTGATTTTGACTTTCTTGGAGGATTGGTATACTGTGGCAAGAAGGGCTCTTCCTCAATTGCCTGTGATAAATGTTTGGACACAAATCTGTTTTAGTAGAGTTAGGAAAAAGTGGTTTGCTTCTAATCCTAGTACTTTTCTTCCTCTATTCTCTGTGATATCTTGCTTCTCAAAGTCAGTTTTTGCTGTAGTCTAGCAGACCTTTGAAACATAGCTTATAAGAAATGTTGTTTCTTCTAATGCAGTTAAATCCATGCCATTTTAGATTTCCTATGCCATTAATTTTAAGTGTGCGTTTTTGGGTCTCTTCCCCACTTTTGGGTATTGGCAGACTCCAAAGAGTCTATGTATTACACTGTGCCAGTTGTTCTTGATCGTTCTTGTGACAATATTATCCCTGTAATATAGCCAAAGCAGAGTCTCTGTGGATTATCTGATGCTTAATTACCTGGATTACAAGATATAAAATGTACTTTCAGCACTTGTAAGGTATGTAAACAAATGATTTGACTACTTTTGTATTCTTCCCCACTTTGTCCTTCTTCATGGTTTGCGTTTGTGAACTGTTGTTTAAAAAAAACCAACCCCAGACCATGAGATTTCTGTTTCTATGCTGGTTTGGTTTAAGATAGCACATAACATAAATATAGGAGTCAATTTGTGGGTGAGCTTTGCTTCTCACCCTTTCCCACATTGTATTTGAAGCCAGGGCAGCACAGTTGCTCTGGAGCATGTGGCTGTGGGGTTTTCATATCTTGTGCCTCTAAAATATGTGATTTTTTTTTTTTTTTTTTAAAGCAATGGCCAATGAATGACTTTTATGGCTTTTGTGGAATTTCTTGTACCTGGTTCATGCCAAGAGATGTTCATAGTCTTATTGCTCCTGATCTATGGAGGTGTGTGGATCTAAATTTACAAATGAGTTCTGAGCCCCCAGAAGAAGTGTAACTCAAGTGTGGGTCCAGACACCCTAAACCCCAGGAGGTTACTCACTAGATGAGGGCTTCAGGGGAAGTAGTTTTGTAGCAATTCTAGAAATCCCTACACCTATCCTTGCTTGATCTGTTGCTGTCACTGGAAAAATTCCACAGCATTTGCAGTGCTAACACTGACTAGGGGATAGCTTTGACAGAATCTCTGCAGAGGTCACTTCTGGTATTTTCACCTTGACACGCCAGTAGGAGGTTCAGAGTGGCAATTCTAGCGTTGTCCAAACTTTTATATTGGGGGGAAAAAAGTAATGTGGTAAAACCCTACCCTTTCTGCTAGGGCTGGTATAATTACTCCTTCCCAAATAGCCCCATAGAGCCATACCACCCTTAATTGCTGTGCTGTCTCAACAAGCAATTATTCAACTGATGGCAAGTTGTTCTACACGTCCTCATAGTAAAGTAAGGTTCTGAGAACTTCTTTATGATACTTTCTTCTTCCCTTAAAAAAAAAAAAAAAAGAAAAACACACCAAATAGATGAATGTAGTCTTCATAGGTGCACAGTTCTCTTCCGAATTATTGCTCTTAATCTGCCCTGTGTGTTACAAGCTTTTCTTAGGTAGTACGTTCCAGATAACAGAATTTAAAACAAATGGTTTAACTTGCAGAGACTATCACTTAAAGCTAAAATCATGCCAAACTTTGTGTTGCTTTGACACTGTAATCAGCCACCTTTTGCATTTAATTGCTATTTTGGCAGGCTGGAGAAAGGAAATGGAGATTTCTAACAATTTCGTATCAACATGAGCCGAAAAGAATTTGATGAGACAAAGAAAAGGTCTTTTTCTAACTCAAAGATGCTCTGCTTGCCAAGTGTCAGAAGCTTTTTGCAAACATCGGAGGTGGGAGAGGCTTTTTGAGAAAAGCTTGTTAGATTCCCTTATAATGCAAGACTTTACGCAACATAGGTAAATGCACGACATGCTCCCCTTTAGATCATGTCCTGCCTAACGCACCTTCCCTACCTAATGCTCCACTCCAATGGACCAGCTTCTTGGAAGGCTTTGTAGACCTCTGGTATGCATTGAACGAACCTGGTATCCCACTTGCCTAGGGAAAGTTACCTGTATATCCATATCCCAGGTTGTGTTTCCTACAGCAGACGTACATGCACTACAGTATTACCGACTTTCACCTCACTGCTTAACATCACCACCATAGCTGTGGCCAAGTGCATCGTTATCAATAAGGTCTGTCCTCTCCCAGTTCATCCAGTAAAAGCAATAGCGCAGTTGTTAATCAAGAAAGTAGCTGTTTGTCATTAATATCCACTTTACTTTAAACTTCTTCAAGTGTTGGAAACCGCAGAAGCTGCTATTCCAGTTGCTTATAATGTGCTCTTTGTTTTCTGTTTGGCTTATCTTTAAGCACAATGCAATCTTAAGGAAGCACACCCACTCCCTAGTGTTTTCCTTGGGAGCCAGAAATGTGTGCCGCAGCGTATTTAGGCAGTTGCAAGTAGAAGTGAAGTGCATATTATGAAAGGTGTGGGGGATGGTAGTGGTGGGATGCAGGAAATTATACTTAACTTTAAAGGTTGCGGATCGAGACTCAAACCAGAGTTCTGACACTTTCTGATTTGAAATTGTGCAGCCGAAGTCAAAAAGCTCAAGTAGCAAATGCGAAAACATTGAGCTTGCCTTGCTTGATGGACGGCTTTTTAAGGCTGGTACACCTTGTGTTATGAGTACAGCCAGTCTTTTAAAAGTTCAACAGCTAAACTGAAACTAACCATTGTTCAAATACTTTTGTAATGAGAGAATCTTGTTTACTTTAATGGTTTCCTTTCCTAACAGGCATGCTGGTTTTTTCCCCAGCCTGCAATGTTTCTTCTTTCTTTATAGCATTTCCAAAAGTGACATTATCCCTGGCTCCTTGGATAATTAATTCTGATTTCTTTGCAAGTGTGTGTGTTTTTTCTTTTTTTCTTTAATACCGAGTCTTTCTTAAAAGTCCTAGCTTTTATTTTAGGTAATGATAAATCTACTAATACAGAAGGCTTAATTTTATACATGGCTGGCTTGGCAGGCTACCTAAGTAGTCCTGATCTAGTGGGTACATATATATGGGAGGGTGTGAGGGGGTAAGAGCAAATGATCATGTTTAAGGATTCTGATCTTTCAGGTGTGAGACACAGCACCATTGTGCTCATCGTTAGCCACTCCTGCGTATGGGCGATGGTACCACAGCCAAAACCTGACCTGGATGTGGATCCGAACTCGCACGTATCTGTGCATGCCTCATCTAATGGCTCATCTGTGAGAGGGTAGCAGCCTACTGCTTTATTACTTACTAGAGTTGCTCTTTTTTCAAGATGCCAAGTCTCTATTCTGATCGTCTCGCTGCTCTTCAAAGCCCTCTGGGATTATCCGTACCTGCAGTCTCAGCCTACGCTTGGCTTTGGCATATGACTTTTAGTTTTCTGCTGCATTCTGAATATAGTTCCAGGCTATCAAAGAAAACATGGTGAAAAATGATTGAAATCGAAATAAATTTGTGCATATGTTTTGTGTCCCCTTGCTGCTGCTTTTTAAAAAAAAACAAACCAACAGACTGAATTGTACACAGGCACCAGTATAAGACTTCATTTTAGAATCCCTTCAAATTTCATAAGGATTCAATCTTGAATTTGAAATTGAAAAGTCATTTGTGATTTTGGTTCAGTCACAGGTAAACAGCCTTGGAGCCCTATTCAGAGGCTGCTGAAAACTCAGGTTAAAAGCTGATCTTGGAAGAGCTCAGAGTTTTTAATTTAAATGCACTTTGTGAACCATTGCTGACATCTTGCTCTCTCTTGAGCAAAGCAAGCTTGAGATAAGGCTGTTTTTCTATTAAATAAATAAGCATTACTATTTCATTGATACTTTTTAAACTGAAAAGGTCATCCCCATTGTTTCTAAAGCAGTAGTATATGAATCTGAAACATAAATCATTAGTATCAACAGGGAAAACCATGATGTAGTCAAGCATTTGCAACAATGAATAGAAAAATAAACAAGTTGTTCCCCCAAGACCTCACCCAAGACCTCTGTGCTATTTAGAGCTGAATGAAAACATCATTGAATAAAATAATCAGTTTGAATACTTCTAAATAAATAAGGTTGTTTGTTTTTGGTTTTGTTTTTTTTTTAAATTGTTCTGTGAATGCTTTTTGGAAATTATATCTTCCTCAAAGGTATCTATGCATAAAGTACTTGACTTTTAAAAATGCTCTAAATTAGAGATTAAGCATTAAAAGCCGGTCTCTTCAATCCCACTTTTACATCATCTTAATATTTGTAATTTTTTCTAACTTAAAAGTCTTACAGGAGTAAAAAAGATGGACTTCCTTGTATTTCTAGTATCTCATACCACTTCATCCTTTTTGGAGAGGGAAAGTAATAAAAAAAGAGAGAGGAGAAAAACCTGAATCCGGAAAATAGACTTTATCAGTTTTCAGAAGCCAAGCTGAAATATTTTGAACTGAAATTGAAGCGTTTAATTTTCTGAAAAATGAAGCAGGACCAGCCCCCCCCCCAGCAGATCTGTAGGTGTTGGCCAACACCTCCCCTTTGCAGTCCTGCCTGCTACGGTACAGCAGGATTTTTTCTTGTTTTGTTTTTGTTTTTTTTTTTTCCTCTTAGTACATAAAAATATTTTGCAAGACATTGGACTTTCATTTGACCAAATCTCCCGCTGACATTCCT
>NW_009647731.1:10574849-10578105 GCF_000708025.1 Charadrius vociferus | reverse complement strand
TCCTGCTGCACCTCTTTGGGGAGAAAAAATGAAGAAAGAGAAAATATTCTACTATTAGAAATATGTGGTGTCACAAGCATCACAGTCTTGTGATCTATATCCTTTGGTCATACACCTTCAGAAGAATAATTTCCTGTAAAACAGTATTCATAACTCTCAGAAATCAGCATTCAACACAAATGGCAATGGTGTAGGGAGGAAGAGGAAGGCTGCTGGGCACACCTGTGTGTGCAGCATCACATACACCCTCATTAGGGCAACCTCTCTTCCAGTGCAGGGCTACTGCGAAGCTCGATGGACTGGTGTCTAGGAAGTCTTCAAAAGCAAGGTTTGAAAGTGGTATTCTTGTTTTTCTCTGTTTGAAAAATTTCCTCGGCTGATTTTTAAGTGATATAGATGGTAGAATTTGCCTCCTGCCTTTTGGTCTTCCATCATCACAGCTAGGGCACTTATATTCACTTTTCAGACTTCCTTCTGTATAACTTGATGTAGGAAGGGATTTTTTTTTTTTTTTTCAAGTCCGTTTGTGCTAGTTCTGATTTTGGCTACTAGGAAAAAAGCATTATTGGTCTAGGACAACAAACCAGAAGCAGCGGGCATACTGGAATGTGTTTAAATATCGGTCCCATTCCCTTAGTCACTTACTGGCTTTTTCGGTCTCTGTGAAAATGTGCTCACTACAAAATGTTGCCTGTATGGCAGAAGGGTCTGTACCTGGTGGTGTTGACCTGTAGATTTGTGTTTGAACAGTAGTTAAACACCTCCTGTAACGTTTTG
The DNA here is from genome assembly GCF_000708025.1 of Charadrius vociferus. NCBI lineage: Eukaryota > Metazoa > Chordata > Aves > Charadriiformes > Charadriidae > Charadrius > Charadrius vociferus. Next base: position 10,577,328 of record NW_009647731.1, on the reverse strand, counting down.
ATTTTCACTGTATCTCATCGACTAGGGAGGCAGAATGTCATGAAAAAATATGACACTTCAAAACGATCCAACTGACGGTGAACGTGTATATTGAGCAAATGTTCTTCGCTTACTGGATTGCCTTGAGACGTCAATGACAGTTGAACTAGCCCTGTATTTGCAGCCATCTGCAAAATGCAGATTTAATAAACAGCCTGGCGTGCTTGCAGCTGGACCCAGCTGGTGCAGTTCCCACAGCTGGAGAAGGCAAAGAAGCCTGGTCTGCGCTGAGCAGCGGGCGCTCAGAGCACACTGCTGGGGCAAAAGCTTTGGGACCTGCTGCAGGAGAAGCCCAAGGTGCGTGGGGGAGAGTTGTGGTTGTCCCAACCTGCTTGGTAAATCCAAGGCTGAGGAGGGACGAGTGGGATGTCCTGAGTGCATCCCTCTCCTGTGGTGACCGTGACCTCGGAGAGACCATTGCACCGGTGCAGTCACTACTGGTGCTCTGCTCAGGGAATCCAGTGTTTGTGTTGGCAAAGAGCCTGAGGAGTAGAACATGAGAGATGTAGGCTGTGGGATGACTTGTTCAGATGAAGGACAGTACGTAGACTGACTTCAGGATCACCCTAGTGGTTGTAAACCTATTGTTAGGTTTAAAAGGTTTTGGGTGGTGAGACCAGGTGGGTTTGATCCATTTACTCACATAGGTTTTATTTACCTTTACACCTGTTCCTCTAAAAGTGGTGGTTGCATTCCCTTTAATGTTGTCTTCTAATTAAGTCGGTGCCGAAACAATTATTTTTCCTGTACTGTTTTCATAGAGTAAGTGAATTATTAAATGAGAGAGCCTTGTAATATTTCCATAATTAAATTTCTGCCTCATGAAGGCAATAAACTTGAAATTACCAATCTTCTGAAGTACCTTAGTGCATCAGGGCCTGTTTTTAGCTTCATTTTCCGTGTTGTTTCACGAGCAGAAACTAGCTGGCCTAAAGCTTATAAGCAGCTTTGAGAATCGGCTACGTGCTTTGTTCGAACAGCATCCATCACGGCAACGTCAGGGATGCAGCAGGGTGTTTTGTCTTATCTTCTCTCTCTCGGCAGTGGTGTGTTCTCATACCTAGACGGTTGGCTCATTAAAACAAGTGTGTTATTGCTGAGCACAAAAAAAAAAAAAAAGAAGAAAAGCGAGAGACTGTTTTTTTTAAGACTTGGATTTATAGCTCCGTGTTGTAATCAGACATCACACATTCTTTCACAAGAACTATAAAACAAGTTTTCTCATGAGAAGGAGGGGGGGAAAAAAAACCCGAAAAGGCGAGTATGCTGTCCTCCATTAAACAATTGTGAATTTCTAGTTTACTGCAAGCTTGAGGGGAAAAAGGGGACCTGGCAGTAAATCATCTGTGCAGCTCTCAGCCATAAAGTTTCTTGAGCAGTCAAAACTGCCAGGGCTTGTTTGGATGACTTATTCCTAGGCTGGGGGGGATGGAAGAAAGTTTATAATACAGCTGCAAACTTTTGCTGTCTCTGGTGTCATTGATGTTTACGTTAGGCGATAATGTGCTACAGAAACCTCCTTGCATTTCAAAGGTGACATTTTCCTCTCTGACCTTGTTTTGAGATGATTTCACCCAGCCAAGGGAGCGGAGATCTGGAGGTGCCTGGGCGCGGGTGCGTCTTGGTTAGGTCTTTGCAGAGAAGGGGGGGTTCGGTAAGGGCGGCAGCGGCCAAATCCAACCAAGGCGGGGGGAGAGAGACCTGCGGCGCTCACCAGGGTTTGCATCGGGCCCTTGAATGCTTTGCCAGGAGAGGTGGCGTGGGCCGTTGTCCAAATCAGGTGACTGATTGAGTGATTGCTTTGTGCTGAGATTGGAAGGGAGAAGGGTGCCAGTTGGCTTGGGTGAGTGGTAGCTCTTGGATAACCTACCTGTTGGTGCGAAGAGGCTGCCAGCCTTTTATGCTAAATCATTGCATCCTCTCCATTAGGCTACAGCTAAAGTCTATATTGCCTACCTCAATCAACCAAATTTGATCAAAGAACTTCATCACCGTACAATATTTCAACCTGTTATTACTGCAACTGTGTCCTGTAGTCGGAGGGACTGTTTTCGGTAGGAGGTGATGCTTCTGTCCCACAGTGCGGGGATGTAGGTGGTACCAGAGCAGGCGTCAGGAGCGTATGGGTGCCGGGGTGCCGTTACCTGTGCAGGCTGTCGCTGCCGGGATGAGCTACGCAAACGCTGAAGCGGTGTAAGAAAAGCACTCCTGCGGAGCAGCAGAACTTGCCCGGAAGGGTGTTATACAGCGCACCTTGATATGAGTTAACTGACAAATTAGGGGATGATAAATATATCTTAAATAAGTGTTTTAGATGAGCCACTTGCAAATCTACGAGAATAATACTAGAATTGAATTTTAAACTGTTTTTTAGGGGAAATGGAGGAAACAAATTGGGACTGTATTCCTCTCTCAGCTCCTAAAATTCTTTTTCTTCACT
>NW_009647731.1:10569672-10574839 GCF_000708025.1 Charadrius vociferus | reverse complement strand
TGAGTGCACTAAGACAGACATCCAGTATTCTGAGACCTCTGACTAACGCTTGAGATGAGTATCTTTTAAATTAAACAGAACTCTGCCTGACCTGTCTCTGTCTTAAATTTCTTAATAGTATGAAATACAGCCTTTAAACAATCTTAGACCTGTGCTTCCCCCTTCTCCCCATAATCTAAGGTATGATTAGTGCTTAATGGACCTTGAAAAGCACCTTTATTTATAATGGCCACAGGTTGCTCTTGCCTAGATGTCATCTCCAGTTTTCTGTTTTCTTTTGAAATGAAACCCAAAATAGTGGGACACATACTTGGTTATTAAGTTCATAAATGCTACATTTTCTTTTTTTTTTTTTTTTTTCAGAACCACCTTCTTTGGTGGATGATTTAATATACATATAACTTCTTTTACGCCCAAAACAATGGACTTCTTTATGCTGGGCAGTACTGATAGCACAGTATCTATTACACAGATACACCAGGGGATCAGGTGCCAAGAAGCACTTCTCATGAGGGAGGAGATCTGAATCCAAGACATTTATTCTGCATCCGAGGAGGTGCAGTGAGAGCATGAGATAGCACTCTCATACTCGCTACGTGTTGCTGCACAAAAAGCTCAGAAGCCCTCAAAATGTCAGCCTCTGTGAGTCAAAACTGACTATCTGCCATGTGTTCTTTGCTGAAATCCAGGGATAAAAGTATCTAGGACCCCGTGCTTTAAGGAAATCAACCCAAGCAGGCAAAGACCCAAACTGGCCTTCCAGCAACGTTCCTTCTATTGAATAACACCCTGTTTTAGATACAAACTGTATCAGTTATGTCTATGCATCTGCTTATTGAGCGCTGTTACAATTTTTTTTCTAAGGAGCGATCTTTCAAATCACACAGCCTCTCTCATGCCTGCCGAACTCCGAGTAGAAAATGAGAGAGGTGAAGCTCTCGGAGCTGGTAGATGATCTCGTGGGACACGGTGAACAGTCATTACCGTTGCTAATGATGTTGAATCCCTGTGATATGCTAATCATAAAGTAACAGCGCCTGCATCGAACTTATTAAATTTCTTAGGAATAGATTACAGTGGGATTACTGGTTTTCTCCACATTGGTATCAGATCCTAATACAACTAACCAAAATTCAGATATGTTTACATTGCTAATATAGCTGGGACTGACTTCTCTTCTATTAACAGTAACGTTATAGTACTGGCTAGCGGTTCTGGCTGCAACTGGGGCTGCACCACTGTCGGTAGCCTACAGGAAGGTTAAGCTAGCCCGGTGACACGAGGTGCCTGTACCAAATCTGGGAAGAGCAGTAATGGCCCCCCCGAGTCTCTGTCCAGTTACTTAATCAGAAGACAATCTCTTTCAATATATTATTTATTATTTTAAATAATGCTCAAACTTTAACATACAATAGCTGCTCACCTGGATTAGGTCATTTTCAGCTATGCTAATTTTCTAGTAATTAGCGCCCCCCCCCCCCCCCCCCCCCGGGGCTGGATACCATCTGTTTTTCAGATTTCCCATCACCCTAATATCTAAGGGCAGATTAAATAAAAAAAGGTCTAATGGGATTTAAGTGCCTATAAATCATGGATTTTCATGCTCATCTTACTATTAACACATTCAAGGTGGTTGCTTTGATTTTTTTTAAAATTTTTTTCAATTTTTTTCCCTGAACTCTTCAAAACATAGCTAGTGTGCTATCCTTTTCTCCCTGGCCTGCGCCAGATCCTGAAAGGTGACTTAATCTGTTGAGAGTCCCTCTCAATCATAATGCTTTAAGCTTCAATACATGACTCAACAGATAAATATTCAAAAACAGAGCAATTTCTCAGTGGGTTTTTTTTTTCACGAAGTTAAGTGGGGTGACAAGGCCAGTGAAGTTTTGATTTCAGGAGATCAAAATGGAATGTGGCTAGTCTGTGCAAAATGAAAGTGGTGAAAAACTACTAAGACTCCATAATTTACTTAAATATATTTCCAAATTATTCTAATTTGGATTCTCTGCAACTGAAAGCTCTTTCAAAAGTCCTATTTTTAGTTTTACAGATCATTAGTACTATTTTAGAATGTTCTAATGTTTCATGATTTAAGTCGATGAAGCAATTACATCGGTAGGCAAAAATTGCATGGAAGAATGAGGCAATTTAATGGTGTCATTTGATAAGAATGAATGGAGAAACAGAAAATACTTATCCACAATATCTTCTTCTTAAAGGACAACTAGAGAAGCAACCTGGGGAGATTAAAGGAATCTAAAAGTCAAATAATTAATGGCTACAGGAGACTGCAAGGTGAAATAATGATTAAGAAATGAGAACCACAAATAGTAAGACAGTGAGAGAAATATGATGCAAAACGATGGAGAATAAGGCCCTTTCACTCTCTGGATTCATTCTTCTGTTCCTAGAGACCCTTATATTTGATGGGATGCTATCCTATTCTAAATTCATAGAATCATAGAATGGCTTAGGTTGGAAGGGACCATCTAGTTCCAACCCTCTGCCATGGGCAAGGACACCTCTTCTAAGTGCTCTCATCATAATGATAGCTGTTTTTTTCATTTTAAACATTCAGGCTAAAATATTTAGACAATAATCATACAGATATCTCTGATGCTTGGTGATATTTGAAATGATAGTAGCTGGGTCATATGTTGTATAGGCACACATATGTTCATTCCTGAGAAGATGGGATAGTTATACAGGCACGACTTTGTTATTGATTGCACCACATTAGATATTTCGGAAGCAGCAGAAGATCCTAATAATTTATTTTACCTAGTCCTACTTAAGAGCTAAAAGCTCGGTGCAAGGATATGGAGCTGTTACCCAAGTATGAACCTCTTCAGAGCAGATTTGGGGGACGGAGCCTGAAAAGATGCGCACACAAATCTCTGAAAATCTTCACTACTGGAAACAATGCTGTGAAATGTATCTGTGAAGACTTCTGGGGTTTGTATCATGAAATTTAGTGATATCTTTTAACAGTGCATTGGCTGGGTGTTTACATGTCTATCTTTGTGTATAGATATTTATATTCCAGCTCCTGTGGTAAAGAAAAATGGTTCTTTTTATTGCTGGTTGCTGATATTTGAGGTATTTGAAATATTTTTTGCACTACTGTTTTTAAAATAATCCTCAAATTGTTTACACATAAAATCCTTGGCCTTATCAGTAACTTATTTTCACTGCTGGCTGAAAAATGTAAAAAATGTGAATCTAGCTATTAGGACTACCCACATTATCTGGTAAGAGATTAAAAAAAAAAATCTTCCATCTTCCCCAACCACATATGAGAAACAGATCACGGATGCTGTGATACATGTTCCCAGTCTGTGGACAGAGAATCGGACGAATGGGTGCTGTGTCTGTGCGGTACATCCTTGACCCTGAGTGCTAGCTGTGGCTTTAAGCATTATTATTTTTTTTTTTTTTTTAATGATAAAAATGAAAGTTGACACAATGAACTAAACTTAAACAGAAATTTAATTCTGATATTGCTGAACTATACAAAAAGCCCCTATGAAAGTAACTCCATTGTCCATATGGGATATAATTAAAACAGGGTAAATCCTGCAAACCTTCTGCCATGGTGAATAGGGCAGGGGTGTTTAAAGAGGATCTGCCCCTGGAGGCCCAATGCTGTTTGTCTAGAGATGAGCGCTGAGCTGCAGTAGGTGTGTTTGAAACACTCAACCTGAATTGTTTTGCCCCTTTAAGAAGAAAATCTGTTTCTGAAGGAATCATAGCCTGGGTGCATAGTAGAAAGGTTGGAAAAGCTTCGCTGTCGTCATTTTTGTTCTTATGCCCAAAGACTATACCAAATAAATCAGAAAGTTTTGTCTGTTGTGCTCTTAACTTTCTGGACCGAGAGCATGTTCAGCTCAGGTTGCAGGCAGAAACGCTCGCGATGGCATTGCTGAGACTCATCAGCATGACTTGTCTTTGGGATGAAATATTTTCAGTTTTAACCAACTTGGACATAGCACATTTCTCACTAGTTTCCAATTACTGTGATCAGTATTTATAAATATTAGTTTCTTGATTTGTATTTTGCTTTCTTTATACCTCTGTTACTCCTTGAGCTATCTCAATGACTTCAGCAGGTTTACTCAGGAGGAGGAGTACTAATTTTTAAGGGTGAAAGTTTCACAGACTGAGCCACTTCTTGTTTAAGGAACTTGGATTTTGTGACTCAAAACTCTCAGTTTCATATCAGTCATCACAGTGACGGCAGTAAACGCAGAAATAACTTCTTCCTTGTCATGAGTCTTTCAGTGGTGAATAAATGTGGCACAACACGAATTGGGAGCACCACACCTCACATGGTGCTGTGTTTTGCAAATAGCTGTGGGGATAGAGCAGAGTGTGTTCGATGGAGTGGCAGCTCATTGTGCTTTTGCATTTTGTCTGGTGTTAGTTGCTGTCCAAAATTTTATATATATATATATATATATAAAAAAAATGAAGACTAATGTTGTCTAAGAGATGGTTAACGCCTGATGTGCTGTGGTCCGTAGTTTTCTGCTACACACCCTTCTGTTGGTCCGACCAACCGCCTCCGGATATTTATTTGTGGATTTGTAAATAATCCAGGGATAGCATGCAAGGCTGTAGACTCCCTCGCACCTTATATGGATGGCATCGGCGCTAGCGCAGCGCCTCGCTGATGGATTGCTGCTCCGATGATGGCGAGAGGTCACGCGTATTTCTAACTCCTAATTTGCCTGATGAGAGGCTATCGAGGTTGAAAGAAGCGATGGCTTCACGTCTGCTTTTTTCAGATTGTTCTCTCTTTGAGGACAATTTCCCTAAACAATCTTGCTGCCCCTAATGAGAAAAGCCCGAAGTGTTTATTGTAACCTGCTTTGAACCGTTAGTAGCTCCGGAGGAGGGAGGTCTTCGAACAGAGCCCGTCTTGTGCCAAAGCGAGAGCGCTCGGCGGAGCGGGGCTGAGGTACGGGAGCAGGGCAGCGAGAGAGCAGCGTTAATAAAAACACTGCAAACGAAACGTTAGCGCGGGGTGGTGAAAGAGCTCAATTTTATTTTGTTTTCACACATTAGGTTTTGCTTAAAGCAGACAAGTACCAGGGAGAGCGTTCTGAAAAGAGGCTTTGTATAGGAGCTGGGGCTCTATCCATCAGATTTGTCATTTCAGGAATGC
>NW_009647731.1:10547663-10569648 GCF_000708025.1 Charadrius vociferus | reverse complement strand
GCATTGGTGCCATCTGGCCTGCTGGAGGCTGTGTTAAAGATGGAAAAAACCGAACAGAAAGAAATGAAATTTGTTCATCATGCCATTACCCTAGTTGCTTATTTAAGGGGGGGGGAATGTAACTTCTTGGCAGGGGGTATGCTGTTTGAAAATAAAATATAAGGTTTTAAGGACCACAAGCTTCCAAACCAAGCGCTGGTGTTTATACATAGACTTGAAAGCTGGGCCTCACTGTATTCATTTTGTGTAATTTTTTTTTATTTTTTTATTTTTTAATGGAAAAATGCTTTCAAATCCTACTGTTCTGAGTTGGAGAGCAAAAACCACCCCAATACCCTTGCCTGGTCCACCGCAACACTTATATTTATTCATTCTCAGTTCTCCCCAGTACCAGTTTAGCTGTCTGAATTGCTGCCTCCTCTCAGGAACTGAGGTTTGTAGGTGTTGCACTTTCTGTTGTTGACCTGGGAATGTCTTCATAACCCTTGGATCATTTCTTTTAAAACTTATCGAGGTTGGTCTCTAAGCAGAACTGCTATTCTTGGTACCTCAGTAGCAATAATACATTCCTTATTTTAACACTGACACTCCTAAATGTACTTATTTTAATGAATAAGTAATTCATTACTTATGAAGTACTTATGAAACAGCCAGGTCTCGAGTGTTTCCATACTTTTCATTTAGCAAGATGTTTTTCTTAATATTAGTAGGATCAGGGCTAGTGTTAACATGTATTGACAGAATAAGAATAAAAGCTTTTTCAGTGTAGTAACGCACTACGGCAGTCAGGGTGTAAAAATGCTCCTCAGCCTTATTGAGGTGTGATTTTGAACGTGCTTATAGTCATATTTAATTCTGCAATTAGTCTTCCTGAATCAAAGGCTGGAGGCTGCCATCCTTCTGGGAAGTGATTCCATTTGTTTCACAGGATAAAACTGTGGGTCTGATCCACCTCCCACTGGAGTGAATGAAAGTTGGACAGGCTCCTGTATGAGCCCGTAAAGCAATTCCTAGGCGTTCTCAACATTTGTTGAAGGACAGAAAAAAGACTTAAGTACTGAAAAGTAAAACAATGTAGGTGCTAAATTACAGTATTATATATAGTTCTTCAGTACTCTTTCATAGATATACTAGTTAATTTACTGTCACAATAAAAGTTGTTTACAATCACTGACAAAAATGATGAAACAAAGGACAAGAGTCCTTTTCTTAAAATATTTTTCAGTTCTGTCCTGTTCTTTTTGCTGCTTTTGTTTTTGCCTTTTCATGTAGAAATCTCTTGAGGGCAGGGAAGTGGAACTTTGTAAAATGCTGAACTACTTGTGGGCGAAGTCAGTGTTTTAACACTCCCAAACACATGTGTTAGAAGAGTATATGATAGTTTTAGGATTTCTACGACCATGAAACCTCCATTCTAGCACTGCCAGGGTCTCCACTGTGTTTTTTTTTTTTTCTTTTTTTTTTTTTTTCCAATAAAATGAGAAATGCTGGCACCAATACTGGAAAAATCAACAGTGACTAAATACTCTGAAAAGAAGATGTAATGTTCTTACTCATAGCAAGTCATCGAGCTGTGTGAAAAAAAGACCCAGTCCAGGCCTCCTTAAAGGCCAGGAGAAAGATTTCTGTCTGCTACGGAGAAAGCTGGTTGGTGCCTTCTAAGGAAACACTGAGCAGCATCACCTGAGCAGGAGCGTTAGCTGGTACTGCAGCATGTTACCATGTCTGTAGCCACGAGAGCGCTGAACTCGTTTAAGATTGCACCTAAATGAGATGGTACTTTGAAATATCCTCAGTGCTTGAACCATCTCAGATAACACGCCTTCTCCTTCTACAGCTGGGAGGGTGCTTATCGTATCTGTGACTGCCCCCGTTTCTTGTTTGTGGTGATACAGTCCATCTCCCTACATCACGGTGGAACAACATGACCTAAGCTTATAAACTGGCTTTGGGCTTGCTCTGAGCAGCTGATGCTTCTCAATGCCCCAATATGTCTACTGAAGAGCACTGTGGGCTTTTGTTGCCACTCAGTTTTCAGTCATTTGCAATATTCTGGAAATTAATTTAAATAAAGTTGTTTTTTATTTTTGTTTCTGCCCGATAAAAATTGGTATTTCAGGTAGCAATGTCTGGATTATCCCTTCGATGGATTAATTAAAGGATTTAATCTCTGTGCCTTTTGTTTTGTAAATTCAGAATGTTGACATTATTATTGTTAACAGTAATCTTATGATTATAAGCAGGAAGACGGGAGGGCTCAAGCGTATGACACATAGGACAAAACGCTCTTCTGGCCAGGAACCACACACTGAGCGGAACACTAAGGGTACAAAATATCCTGGGAAAAGAGAAACATTGCCATTTCTCTGCAGGGAACTTCTGCCCATGCAGAGGTTGCCACCAGATATTGGCAGCCCTGCCAGGAACAAAAACATTTCCAAAACTCAGTGGATAAGTTTTGAGGGAAAGAAGGCAAACCATAGGTTTGAAAGTTTAAAGAAGAAAAACGACAGAGTGACAGGAGGAGTTGTCGGATTTGTGTTAGGGAAGAGATTGCAAAATTGATTTGGAAATAGTAAATTTCCTCCCTGCTTTTCTCATTCTTACCCGAGTGAACTAGGAAGTAGTCCAGCTTGCTTGAAATTGCAAAGATCTTCAGAAGTATGTTATGTTTTCTTATTTAACCTATGAGAGTGCATAAGTATTACTTGCATGGGATGTGGGCATACATACATAGCATGTGTATATGTATTTTTAAGTGTGACATTACCGATATTACTGGCTCACCCAGTAATGTAAAGAGAATAATAGAACTATAGAAGTAAGATGAATAATAATTATACTAAATATTAAAATCTAATAAAAATAATAAAATGCTAAATAAATATGGGTAATTAACTACTTTACATTATTCCTATCAGTATATTTAATCTTCCACTGTTTTTATCAGTCATTTAACATGTATATGTGAGATATGTTTCCATTTGTGCGGGTATATACCTTCTCTGTTTTTTTGGGGGTTTTTTGCTTTTGTTTTGTTTTTTTTGTTGTTGTTGTAGTTTTTTCACCATTATAGCATCCATAAGATAAAACAAGAGCAGTAAAGAGTGTTGGGGAAAGGCAGGAAAGCTTTTTCTTTTTTTTTTTCTTATTGTCTAGAGTGGTTTGTTGTTTGATTTCTTTTTTATTGCACTTCCAGCACCCAGTAACAGACAGTGATACTTTATAGTGCTCAGAAGGCACAGACAGCATCATATTTGGTGAGTCAGATGGTATTTTAATATGGGTTTGGAAAAGTTAGTTGTACACCAGAAAATTTAAGAGAAGACCACATGGAAAAACTCCTTTTAAAAGTTTCTAGAAAACCTGGAGTAGCATAGCATGTACATAGGTAAATATTTAACCCAAACACAGCGTTTTAGTAGCCTTGGACAACTCTGAAATCAGTGGATGCTTTCTTCATGAATATGAGAACAGTATTTTGTCAGTCTGTTTTTTATTAACACAAACAGGGTAGCGGTAGTGACATAAGGTATATTTACAATAAATAATGGACTGCCAAAAGGGAGAACTGTGCAAGGGACAACTTTCATGTGTTCTTCTTGGTGAAGCATGACCTACCCTTACTCCACAGGCCTTTTATCATCTCTACGTGAAAGAAACATGTTTTAGTCAAGTTCATGTGGACTTGATAGCTCTATCTTTGTAGCCTTTTATACAGTACTCCCCAACAGGCTGATAATATGTAGTCAACCACCTTTAGGCCGTTGTCTGGTCAAATCAGACAAAATATAGTAGTTTCCAAAATTAAAAACCCTGTATAAGTGACAAGAGAAATAAAAACAAGTGGAAGTCCAGCCAAAATAGCTAGAGATAAGCAGCAGTCTCAGTGGCAATATGAGGGGGATGGAACGTCTCTTTCAAATACGGTGTCCACAGAGACTTGTTGATAGCCGGCACTTTTTCTGCTCTTGTTGTTGGTATTCTGCGCTCTCGGAGAGAATCCTGCTGCTGAAAAAGGTATGTCCAAGTCAGAAACTTTAAAACATTATGTATGAGAAGAATATATAAAAGTCTGCTGGTTTAATTCTGGAACTGCCCTAGAGATGAATCCCATGAGGTCAATGAGTGGAAAGTCCTGGTGCGACCCTACTCTCTGCAAAAATTGCACCATGACTTCAGTTGTCCCAAGACTTTGGCCCTTCTACTTGGAGGAATGAAGCTTTGACAATATGGTTTTTTTTCAACTCCAAATTTCCAATACAAAACATCAACTTTGTGTATTAGGGTTAAAATTAAAAGCACACAGCCTAATGAGAAATGGATATAAGGTCTGTCACTTCTGTTACACTTCCAAAAGCAGATCCTGGTAACTGAAATGTCTGAAGGCACCTTTCTCCTTGCAGAAGTTCAAGTTCCTATGTTATTAAATGGTTTATTATGCTTAGGTGATGCACTCTTTTTTTTTTCCTAAAGGGACTGTTTGCCTTTTTTTTTTTTCCTAATTAATTAACTACTTGAAGTTTCACTGGCAGTAGTCCTTTGAATTTCAGGAACTCGGGTTACTCTTATTCTTATGCTGTTCTTTACCTCCACAGCAGCGATAGCTCCAGAATGCTTGCATTAAGCACAAAGCCAACCTTAATTTTGCAATTAAAAGGAAAGTAATTTGATGATGTGCACACAGACCAATGGGGCGTGTGTGTGCACGTATAAACATTGGATTATCATATGGAAGCTCTTAATGAAACCCTTATGATGTGAATAATACTCAAGTTACAAACGCTGTAGCTTATCGGTTACGTGTGGTAGGCGATAATAACTCTGCAATTCAGTCAAGGTAGGAAAGCAATTTTAGTAAACATAATACCTGAAAGCAATTTTCAAATTAATCCCTGAATTCTAGTGTATAGTAATCTCCAAAACAGTTGGGTTATTTTTCAAATCCAATTTCCAGTTTGTGTTGGTGGTTTTTAACCATCAGTGCCACATTGCTTGCCACCTAAAAATCCCCCAGTTTCAGCCTGCGATATGTAGGTGTTTTGTAGTGAGAAGCTTATAATTTTTTGAGCAAGCTGTCAGAATGCACCTCACACTGGAAATAGAAATGTGGAAATGGGGGATATGACAGATCAATTATGGCATATATTCATATGTAGCATAAGACTGGGATATGACAGACTATAGAATCCGCATGTGGTACAGAGGAGATAATGAGGGAAGTGCTATTTGCTGTATCTTAGAGAAGTTGGAGGTATCTAAGTAAATTGCTGCCTAGCGGGTTTACAACAAATGTGACAACAAACTTCACACATACACGGGATTCTGTGAAGCCAAAAGCATGCAGGATTTTAAAAGCACCGTGTCTCTCCAGACAGGTGCAATGGTGTCTATTAAACACGATGCTTGGTAGCAATCTCCAGCATAGAAATTACATCAAACGTTGACTGCTAGAAGGAGACAAAGAAACACTCCATCTTTGCTTCTTACTTTTCTGTTAGCCAAAACTTCTGGATGCTGTTTCAGATTAAATGAGCTTCACTGGACTGAAAGCCTTTAAGGCTTTTCTTGATGGCAAGAGAACTTCTGAACATGCGAATGGGCTGGTCTTGAGTTCAGTGCAAGGCTTGGCCATTCATATTTGGCCTTTCCTTCTAAAATATAGAGGTCCCTGGAAGACGGAGAAATCGTATCTTTCCTACCAACCGTGTTGCAGGTTTCCCACATCCCCACTCCTGTGTTTTCCAAAGGCTGATATGTAGTTGAGGGGGAAAATCATGCCCCTTCGCTTTTCTAGGTCTCATTTTTCTACCATTTGCCTGTGGACAGGGAACAATTGTCCTCAATCTCTGTTTGTGGTGGGGAATGCTGCTCAGCTCCTCCCTTCTCGTTAAGTTCCCACAGGGACAATCCAGCCTTTCACTGTTGCAATTACTGTATCAGACACTAACAGAACAGTATCAATATCATTCTAAAAGACACGGTTTTACTATCCTGACATAAAGGCCTTAGACTATCAAAATTCTTCTTTAAACATGCCAGGAAATTAATTGGAAGCATATTTATCTGCATGGATGTAGAAACCTAGAGGAATTTCGTTGGTCTTGTGGTTAGCTAAGGAAAGATGTGGAGAGAAGTTTAAACCAAGAGTTTGTATAAACCGTATATTCATATTCCTGAAATTTGAGAGAATACGTTTGACAATAACACTCACTTTAGAAAGTGGATATGTGGTTCTTTTGGATTGTTCTTGTGTGCCTTGGCTGCCTTGGTAATACTTTTGGAGAGAGAATTTCGGTCACTGTTTAGGGAAGGCAACTTGGGCCTTTTTGAAGTTGATGCACTTCTATCTTGACCGCAATCAAATGCTCTTCAGGTAATGTTTCAGTTTAGTTGAGATTTTTTTCCCAAACAGAATCTCTCTCCAAATGCTGCAGTCAATGCAAACTTTCCATTCAGATCAAAGTGTATAGACTGGCTCTGTGTTATCACCTGACAACATTATCATTGGGAATATTAAGCTGTCAACAGCAGATCTGAAGGAATCGTTTTCCCAATCTGCAGTGAATTATAGAGAATAGGAGTCCATCACACATAAAAGTCTTTCCATTTTCTAAGTCTGTATCTAATTCTAATAGTTTCAATCTGACCTCAGACTGGATTTCCCTCTTGTTTTAAATCATGCTCGAGACACCTTCTAATGGCTTAGTTACGAGATTTTAACAATTCAGCACATTTGTGTATGTATTTATGCGATTTTTTTTAGATGTATTTAAACCTGTATGTGCCAAGCCTTTGTTTGGAGAGAATAGCGGCTTTTTGCTGAAACGCACACCACTGCTCTGTTATGTATCTTTCACTTTCTTGTTGCGTTCCTGATTAATGTGTTGTTTGCATGGCTTTATGCTAACACACACATCATTTGGGACTGAGCGCGGGTCAGTGTCAAGTGGGACGGGATTAGGATGTGGGAGGTTGCTAGCGTTAATGCTTGGCTAGTAGGATTAGGATAAAGCTATAATTGAACAGTTCAACTAACCTGGGATTCATCAAGAGATTTGCAGAAGTGCATTACAGTGGTCAATGAAAGGGACTTTTAAACTATCAAGGCCATGTCGTATTACAAAGCTCTAATTGCAAAGAGGCAGGGTTAAGCACTTATCTCGTCCTGCACATACAAACGTAAGATTTGTTTCTGGTTTTGGCATTGTGATTGCCATGTGTTTCCAAACGTTTAGAGATAGGGGGACAACAAGAAATGAAAAAGTGTTTTGTCTAAGAAAGTTCAAAAAAAAGGCAGAGAGACAATAGTGTTTTATGAAATCCCTTTAGAGACATACTATCTGGTGGAATGTGAAGGGACTCGGAAGTGATAAAAAAAATAAAAAATCTCAAAGGTTCTTCAAAAAAGGTATTTTAAATGGATGAATAACTCCAGCGATTTACTACTTGCAGAGACCAAATTTCATATATTTCTTTAATCTTACCAGTTTGGGGGCTGGAGAGGTAGCACTGGCGAGAGCAAATACATCAACGTATACGCACGGTACATAGGCTTTGTGTGATATGTGCTAATACACTGTAAAGGTGGTCCCCATAGCCTTGACAGGTCACCCCGAAATGGGTCATACTGCTGAAAAGTCCAGAGTGCTGGTAAATTCCTAAAAAATGCATCTTATTTTCACCAAAATCTGCGTTCCAGCCACCATGTAATGGGCATACGTTAGTGTAGAGGAAGCAATCTCATTGTGCAATCTGTCTTGGCCAAGTTCATTTTTTTTTTGGGGGGGGGGGGGGAGAAATGGGAATGAAATAATAGCTTTTGATGACATCATAGCCGTGGCTAAGATTAAAACTGCTCCCCTGTGGGGTGTTGGTGGGATTTTTGTTCTGTCAGCTTCATGGACATGTATATTTGCACTGTACTGGCAGCGGGCCAGTTTCTATGATTGTTTTATTGGGTGTCCAGTGTTATTAAGCCTCTCTGTGTTTTTTCCCTTTTCACTTCTTACTTCTGAATGGCATTTCTGTAACCAATTTGCATTACTTTACGTTAAGTTTCACGTGCCGTGTGTCAGCTGGATTACACATCAGATCTAAAGATTCAAAGCTCTTTGAATTCTTCTTGGTGCCTATGCTGTATTTACTACTAACTCGCTTGTGTGTGATTGAGGAATTCAACAAGTTTTCAACGGTTTTCCATGTCTGAGGGTATCTATGCATAGGATGGATTAAAAAAAACCTGTAAAGATCCAAAAAGAGAACATTTAGGGACAACTAGTAATACGATTTATACCCTGCTGTATAACAATCCTCTTTTATGTGCATTCAACAATTGTATTATTCGGTTGATTTATGAGGACAAAAAAGTCCATTCTTTATGTCTGTGATATGCATAGCACAGATAAGTCTCGATGTTGTCTCAGGAGAACCAGAGAGGTACTGAAATATACAAATCGTTAATAAATTATCATCGTAATAATGTCAAGCCGCTACACGCTAGTCTCCATGAAATCCATAATGGGCTCGAGGTTGTAAAAATATGTATCTCTTCTTGAATTCTTAAAATACTTTTACTGCGGTTTATATTTTAATTTAGCCACACTGATGTATTTCTAAGGTTCAATAAAAATAATGTAACGATGTGGGCTGTATCCTATTCCCAGAAAGTATGAATTACTAAAGATTCAGCAATATCACCAAATCTGACATCTTGCTTTTCATCGGTTCTCTCGATTCCTCCATGGGCCACCCATGAAGCTGCCCAAATGTTGTGCAGAGTTTTGTCTGAGGTTTTTCTGAGCTGTTTTTGGTTGGGAGCAGAATAGGTGTATCAAGTATGATTCCCTTCTTTATTTTTTTTTTCTTCATGTTTCTGTAAATCGCAGATAACAGAGATAGCTGTGAATGACTTAATTCTGCTCTTCCATCCAGCTGAAGTCAGCAGAGTAAAGATGGTGTAAATCGGGTCAGAGTCAGGCTCGTAGTCACGATAGATTTCCTTCTGCGAGTGGCAGTATGTTCAGAATGCTTTGAAGTGCTGGTTTGTCAGAGTTCACAACAGTTCATTTCAGCTCCAAATAAAATATTATCTGACTTTGCTGGCTTTCCAGCGCCAGTCGGTGTAACAGTAGAGCTGTTCTAATTCATTTTATGAATCCAGTTTTCTTACACTAGTTTCTTTATTGGAATTCATACAGAGCTTTCTTTAAACACAGCTTTTCACCGAAGAAAAACAAAAGAGTGTTTATATAAGACAATAGGGCAGACATCATTTACTATATAGGGTTGATTTTGAGTTTATGCAACTAAGACAAAGGGAAATGAACACCCCCATGTGGTATAACCTCTGCAAGAGTGTAGCTTTGTTATTTTAAGGCTTGAAATGCCATACCTTTTAAAGGTTGAATTATTGAGGAATATACTCTACAACATGTACTTTGTTCTACAGAATGCGAGCACATTATTTTCCTTACGTTTCCTAATTTAGAATACATTCAAAGCAAGACAACTTCTACCTTTTCTGAAGCAGTTGGCAATGTAGCTAGAATGTCCTTTATCCCAGTTCTGAGACTTAAAGAACTTTCAGCAGTTGGGTTTTTTTTGGTTTTCTTTTTTTTTTTTTTTGGTATGTCTAACAATGTCTGTACTAAGGCTTAAAATAAGCCCAGTTGCTGAGCAGAATCCCTTAAACATCCAGTCTTTAATTCTGATGTCTCTATCTTCTTTCCTTCTCATAGTCTGCTGTGTGAAATTCTGAGTGAAATAGCTCCTTGGGGTTCTTTCAAAGATTACGAGGCTGTGTGCAGGAATGGTGAGGACAACGAGGAATTTCAGGACCTATGTATGTGGGGGGATCCAATGGACTGCAACTTTTCCACTTTTATCTTCCAACTCTTTGTAGCTCTTGGGTTAAGAAAGTGTCCTAAGATAATTGGTTAAAGCACAGAAAATCATAAACTAACCTATTTACTAATAGGATAAAAAGGAAACTTTTCCTTAATACTTTAGTGGCTGCAAAATATCTATCCTACTGCCAAGAATATATTTATTATATATGAGAGCTGGCTATTGTGCAGCCCCACAGGACTGACCTCCATATAACACTACTTTGAAGCTAGAGTAAATCCAAAAAACTCTAGGGAAGAGTGTCTGCAAGACTAAGAGTTTGTTTTCCATATTTTTATGTTTGTGATAAGATCTAAGTTAAAAAAAAAAAAAGGAAAGTGTAAATGATAGGAAAAGAAATATGAAAAGAGCTAATTTTGGGGAGGGAAAGGATAGTTATAGTTACGAGGCATGATGACTTGGTTTTGATGTAGCACAGACTGCCTGTACTGTCCACAGTCAAGTCCATGTAGTTATTCAAGTGTGATCATTCTGATATATGAAAGGAGGGATGAGGTGGGAAGGAGGCACTTAGTCTCTTCTCTTACCACCCTTTCTTTTGGTCTAAAATAATCTGGGTTCTCTGTCCTGCAGGTCATTCATTTATTACCTTGAATGTCTTTCTGCAAAGAGGGTAGGGTATGTCTTTATGGGTAGCTCAGGAACTATAGGTCTGAGAGTGTTTATTGGCCAGTCCGAGTTCAGTTCCAACTACATAAATCATATCTGAATTAGCAATGCTGTACATTCCTATATAAGTAACAGATTAACTGGTGTCAAAATTCTTAGACTTTTAAGTGGGTAAGTGGAAACCTGGAGAGGGCACCTAGTCCCAAAGCACTCAGGTACTGCAAACCATTCCTGACAGTTTTGCCTAATGCCTTAAAAAAACCCCAAAAAACACAAACCCCCAAAACAGCCACACAAAAGAAAACCCCAACAAAAAAAAAAAGGGACTGTGGGGAAAAGGGATATTTAATATTCTCTCCTGTTCAGGCTGGAGTCAGGCTTCACAGCCCATGCTGTGTTCCCCATGCATGGATATGACAGCCCTATTTGTGCTTCCCAGTAAGTCGTGATGGATCTTGCCTATATCCTTTGAGACAAGCACTGGTGAGAAAGGTGGAAAGGCATTGACTGACTAGCAACAGTCAAATTCTCACAACTGAAACATTTTTCTTCAGATTTGAATTTTATAGGGAATGTTTTATTATACAGGATGCACAGCATCTAACAGTGGTCCAACTGTTAATAGGTAACTAGAGATATATGAACTGAAACGTATGGAGAAAGTGTGCATCTTTCCATCAATAATGTTGAGTTTTCTCAGAAAATGGGCAGGTTCTGCAAATCCATTTCACAAATCTGCTTCAGCTGGACTATTTATTACTAAGAATTTGCAGACTTGAATCTTAAATATATAGAAGTCATGCTTGCTTTCCATGGAACGAAAGAGTAATCCCTCAATTGTTCTTCTCATCAGGGCTGAACGCTCAAACTTTGCCTGCGTCAGCTGCCTCCAAACCAGCTACGGCGAGTTTATTTTTAGCAAGTAAGAGACTGAAAGTTTCATTTTGAGAACTTCAAACAAAGTATAAATCAAGATAGTTTAGCGATAAAAAAGCTTGGCTGAGGACTTATATTGGCTTTTCCATATGAAATATAACATGAGTTTTGGTTTGTTTTTGTTTTTTATGGGCACAAATGTTATTTTTCACTGACTGTCAGAAATGGCCTGTTTCAGCTTCTTGTACAATTGACCATTGTGATAAGTCAGTAAGTTTGTCCTTTTTATCCATTAGACTGAATAAACACTGGGATTTTGTTCATCTTTTAAATCCATTATATGGCATTTCCCGGAGGAGGTAAGCTTTTTATTTACTTGTGTGGCAACTCTTTGAAATATGGCGTTTTGAATCATCTCTTTTTTTTTTTTTTCCCCCAAAAAAGCATTTCCAACGAACCAAGTTTGGCTTTATGTGTAGGTTTCAAGGGCTAAAACGATTCCTTAATGTGAAGACGCACTGTAAGTTTAATTAAACTCAGGGCTACTACAAGATTAAGTCAGTAAATTGTTTATCTTGACAGTGCTTTCCAGAAAAAAGTTATGACAACCAACTGCTTGAAAATAGCTACAGAGAACCCCCAATGAAAACCAGCAGTGAAAAAAAAAATCCCCAAGACTAATTCACACAAAAGTAAAGAAGGAATAGTTGAAGACTCTATCTCAGCTTAGGTTAACGCTGGCCTCTTTGTGGAATAATTTCTTTTGATGATCTAAGGGAGCTGTCTTGATGCTTTATATACTTGTTATTTTCTATCTATTTAAAGCTACAACAGAGGTTTGAGCGTGAAATACCTTTTCAATTTGAGACAAACCCTGGATGAGGACTGTACAAAGGAGAAGAGATTTCATAGAAACACAAATGTAGTATTTCCATGTGTGACAGATATTTCTTTGGTAAAGTCTTTGAAAAGTTGAAACAAGACAAAAAGAGAAAGGAGGTGCCACAAAAGAGAGATACTTCATTGGGAGCTACCAAATGTGGTATTAGATCCAATGATGGTGTCCTCGATTTTTATAAAGGTTATGTGACCAATAGCTACTAAAAAAACAGAAAAAATTTAGGAAATGTTTCCATCTTGGTATTCTGTCAGCTTGGGTGGAGAATCAGTTGCTTAAAAAAGATGTATTCTGCCTTTTAAGATACTTTAACAGCTTAAAGCCAGAATACCCTAAAGAGCCTTCTCTCCCAGAGGTCTTATGTCTTATTTACAGTTCCTATGAAGGCACCTCAGGAGTTCTGGAACGTCTTAAATAGCACAGGGTGTTTACATTTAGGCAACCCACTGCTGTGCTAAGTTATGGACTGAGCTTTCAGATTTTTTTCTGGAGAAGAGCCATAATCAGGAAGAAAATTTTCACTTGATTGTTGGGCATATTTGAGATAGCTTTAAAAAAGCTGGTGAGGTAGCTTCTAGGAATACAGTCAAAACAGAGTGTAGGACCAGCTAAAGCTCAAACAATTCTTCAGTTTCTTGTGAGGATTGAACATGTCCTCGGTGAGTCCTATGCTGCAATGGTTAGATGAATAGCAGTGTTCTGGAGAGAAACTAGTTAGCCAAAAGTTGTCTTGAACATGCGCTCTCACCATGATAATTATCCATCTATCGCAGCCTAGGTGTACATCCTGAGGGTACAGCTGCAGTCATTAACAGCAACCCTTGAGCTCCTGACGGAGTAGCGGTACAGCAACAGTAGATTGGGCTCGTTTGAGAGCTGACGAGAGCAGCAGACTACCTGGAAAAACAAAGCTGTCAGAGGTTTGTTCAAGAAAAAAAGATATCCAGGTTGACAAACACTACAATTATAAACCGATGGTGAATCTGCTTTTTATGGCAAAGTTTGAAGCTGTATCGAGCAACTCTGGTAACGTTTACTTAGATCTCCTCAAGACCAGGCAGTTTGTTTTCAGGGCTGTGTTACAGCACAGACCTCATAGTAGTTGGGTTACTAAACTTTGCCCACTTATACTTTAACCAGTTATAGTATTATGTGTGTCCAAAATGAAATACATGAAATTCCATTCAAAACATAAGTTCATGTTTCAGCTGAGGCGAAATGAATCTTTTCATTCGACCACAATTTTCTTCTTGCACTTTTGATTCATTAGAAAAGCATCATGGTGGACTGTTTAAAAAAAAAAAAAAATAAAAAAAGTCAGCTGTGCACATAGTTCTGTGTGGAACCCCAATCTAGTTCCAAAAGCAGTCAAACCCTCAAATACCCTATCTCATCAAACCAAAAAGCTGTACTGAGGCTGCACTGCTAGTAACTTTTAGTACCCTTCATGGGATGCTTAATAAACCTTCATTTAAGCACTTGATATGTGGATTGCACTACCGTGTTACGTGCCTGTAGACCTAAGGAGACCCAAGATCCAACTCATTGTGAGTTAGGATACTTCTGAGGAGCTGAGCCACCTAAGTCAGATGTTTCTGATAACTTAACTCTAAAAGATTAAGGCTTTTCACTTAACTCATTCTTTCTTCCAGTCGTCAACAGTTGCTAGGAAGCTGTGTTTGGGCTTCCAAAATGTGAAATAGGCATATACTGTAAGCTGACGTACAAACTCTTCTGCATTATTGGTACCATCAGTGTCTGAGTCATATATTTGCCATCAATTACGTTAGTCTTTCCCATTCTGATTTTATATTTTAATGTGCTAGCACGAGAACTTAATCAGCCATTGCTTGGACAAACAAATACGATGACTATTGAGATAGAAGGAAGAATTCAACCTAGGCCAGTGCATTTCTAGTTCAAATATTATCTATATTTAACCTTTCTCTGCATAGGTTAGAATCTCATATTATTCTCTCAAGACTTTGATTCTTGTTTTCCTAAATAATTATCTGGACTACCTGAGTTTGTGCTTGGCTATCAAACTTGCTGAGTTAGGGACACTGAGGAAAGGTTAATGTGTTCTCCTGCTGCTGATTATGCCAGAATGGCTAAGTCTGTGAAATATAAATATCCAGGATGCCAAAGCAAATATTCCGATTCCCTTGAACTCATTAGCAAAAGTTTATTTTAGATGTGATGGGATGTGAGGTATTACTCCAGAATGGAATAGATGGATAGATTAGGATGGATGGAATTCATGCTAAAGTATCTATTGGAACTTAATACTTCCTTACTGAAAGCTCAAAAATGGCTTAATTTATGAAATCATTCTTAGATACAAGTATTTTATTTGATATTTCATCACTTATAGGTAGAATTTTTTTCTTTCAGTCCTTTCTGAGTTTCTATCTTGAATGGAAATAAGGTAAATCCATTAACTGGCTCATATTTCACGCTAAAAGGGGAATGACAGCAATAATTCAGCATAAGCAGCATATAGGAGCGTGAACACCGTGTAGAAAGTCATGTAGCCTATGGAGCTTAAAGTTAAAACGTGAGCAGCATATCAGAATCTGAGGAAATACCTAGTGTGTTTTTGTTTCTTTCCAAACTGTAAGTCTGATAGCGTACTTTGTTAACAGAGTGAGCTGCCATTCAGGCCCAATTAAACCGCCAGAGCTGTAAGATAATAGCAGCAGGAAATTTTTGGAAGATAAATTCAAGATGGTAGCTACAACTGGACTTCTCTGAACTGATTACAGTTATAATTATATTGTGAAACATACTTAGAGTAAAGCTGGAATATACTTAATTTTGTATTAAAAGAAGTAGCAGAAGAAAACATCTTATCTCATTTCACTTCCATGTCATACCCAATACATTCACTCTTGAACTTACTCTGTTTATAGCTTGCAAGGGACAAGGTTTATTTGAACTGGTTATGTTTTGAGTTCATGTGGGTTTCTGCCTTCAGCTGCAGAATGTACTCCACAAGTTCTCGTGTCACTCTGCCTGGCTATTCTTTTTGTTGCCGTGCCAGGGTTTATCACCACTCACTTCTGGATAGTGTTAATGATGCAGTCACTTCCTCTCTGCCAAACAACCGTAACATTCACCAGACTTCCCCGCACGTTACGGAGCAAGTCAAGTGTCATTACCTGAAATGGTAAAAAAAAAATTAAAAATTAAAAAAGTTAATCCTGTTTATAGAAGGAATTTTGATAGATGCTGAACACCCTTTTCAAAGATTAATGCAAGGAAAAGTAGTCAGTTTGGATATCTTAGCAGAATTTCAGCTGAGTGACACTTCATAATACTCACATTTTTTAAAAAAATTGTTATGGAAGTGAGCTCCTCGTTTTCATCCTTTACTGCAACGCGCTCTGTATTTTAAAGGGAAATGAAAATCAAGCTTACAAATGATGGAGGGGTGAAATTAGTGATGTGTCTCTGCCCAGTACTGTGACAACACATAGTGTGGTATGGTTGAGACATACAACTCTCAACCACGATTTCTAACTCATCTCTTCTCCTTCGTAACACAAAAAATGTATTTTATTAAGTGGGCCACATGGGAAGAGGTGGGAACTATAAAACCTGATAGCAAGTGCCAAGGCAGACAGAAGAAAAGTGTTCGTATCTATGCAATTGAAATTCTGAAAAAAAAAAAAAAAGTTATTTTGGGGAATCCTGAGAAACAGAAATAGCTGTAGAACTTTTGTTGAAGATGAAAAGTTTTACCACAAAAAATTTCTTAGCAATTGGTTAAAAAATAGTAATGTTTTCCTTTGGAAAAATACCACTGTGCTGCCAGCTATATCAGTTAGAGCAAATTTCCAGGTATTACATCTTCTTATTAACTTAGGCTCATCTCCATGCAAGAAAATACCTCCCATTCCCAGTCCTCCATGATACTGAATCGACCTGATTCCATATACTGGCCCAGAGGATTCCATTATTTTCTGATATTTTCTTCTCGGGTGGAAGATCAATGCCTGAGGATGTCCATTGGGTAAAGTAAGCTTGTTGCAGAGCTACCTTCACTACGTGAAGAGCAATAGAGGCCAAAATCCCACAGGGGAGGTAGATAACTCTCCTGTAATCTTCACGTTTTTTCCAAAGACATACTGAAATGGAATTCAGATCTATAGGTATGTTCAGAGAGGAACGTCATTCTAATGAGACTTTTTTAGAGTGGATTCTTTCTCTTGAGTTTGGACTGGAAAACCCATCTCAGACCAAAGAAAGCTTCATAATGGAAGTTTTGTGAAAACTTACCTTCCTCGTAAAAACATTCTGTTTGACCAAATGTGCACCTCATAGACTTAGTCCAGCTCTGTTTTGGAAAGCCCATTACCTACAAGGTCCTTCCTTCGTGCATTCAGCAGCTATTATGTCTGAGGGCATGAGAAGAAAAGAAAAGGTTTCCATATCTCTGGAATTTATAGCGGCTCCTGCGTAACTGTAAAGTGGACAAGTCAGTAGACATCAGTCAGAGCTTGCAAAACTGAACGACTCTATCAGCAAGTTAAGGTTAGACACGTACAGCTTGTAAAAGCAGTTCTGAAGTACAGAGAGGGGAAAAAAAAAAATTATTTTGCCTCTCCCAACCTTCAGTACTCCTGTTTTGTCACCTCATTGGCAATTTTGACTCATTTCTAACAATGCACTGGCATCCTTTTCCCAGTTCAACCAGTCCTCGCCAATCGCCTGGAAGGAGTCTGGTCTCTGAAGAGCTTACACAGACTGGAGAACCCAGCTCGGGAGGTCTTGGTTTGGGACCAAATCCGAACTAACAAAGAGTGTGTCTTTTCAGCAACCCAGGGGAGATATGCTGCTTTAAGCTGCTCTGATCTTCAGCCAAAAGGGGGACTTTTGACTCTGTAGACTCAGGAACCAGGATTTTCAAAGGAAATTAAGAAATGCCTCCACAACAAGTTAATACTTATAGTGAAATGTCAGAGAAATGGAAATCCAGTGTTCGTTAGACACTAAATTTTCTTCAGCTCCTGTGGAAAAGCTCTCGGCTTTAAAGAATAAAAAAAGCTAAATTTATGGTTTTTTTACTGCACGGTAGCATCTGGGTTGGTGTGATTTACAACCAATTGTCAGTTTATTCATTTGTGTTTCCTTTTTTTGGTGAGTTAAATGGGAGTTTAAACTGTTAAACAGCTGTTGCATGGTACACTTACTGAGTTCATTGAAATGTTCAAGGGTCTAAAGCCCTATAAAATGACAGTGTTCTCAAGTAATTATAGATAATTATTTCTGAATATTTCATATAAAATTGGGCAATGGGGCAATTGCTTTTATTAAGTTGCAACCTCAAGGTAATAAGACTTTTTAGTAGCTAGACCTTAAATGTTCTAAATTTCAAGTATTCTGGCACTTGTCTTAGAAACAGAACTGTTTCAACAGTGAGATTTTACAGAGCTATATGCATTGAAGGCTTAAATAAATGCATAACATGAGCATATCCTTATATCCTCTCTTCAAATGAAGGATATTTCTGAAAAGGAAAAACTGACCCATGTCTTAAGGGGTGTGCAGACACCGTTTGAGATGAATGTATTATAAATTCAATGTGCTCACTTGCCTCAGTGTCATGCTCCCTGCGGTATCGGCTCGAGAAGGACTGGGTGAGGCTTAGATGGTCACTAAGCGCCTTGTAAAGATTCTGCATGGCTTGGGTGTGAGGCTCCATTGGATTTGAGTCAACTCTACTGAAGTATACACCAAAAGGCACTACTGATGGTCAGAACTGAGATGGAGCCTCTTTTCAATAGGGAGCTGGGAAAATGGAGGAAAATCAGAAGCCGTAGTGATGTTTCTTTAGTAATGTTCTCGTAGAAGATCAGTATCATCCGCAGAATTAGCTGGGTGTGAAAGGAATGACCTGCTAAGCCAGGTCTCCTTTCTCTTTCCAAAGCCCGGGAAACTAACCCAAAGCAACCTTTTAAAATGCAGTTTTATGACCAGGCAAAAATTAAAGTGTGGAAAACGTACCGGTGCAGACACATCTACGTGCTTGCCTTTAGCTGTAGTAGCTGCTGATAACCTAACCTCCTTCCCAACAAAGTTAAAAAGCAAAACAAAACTAAAAAAAAGCCTAACAAACCAAAACCACCAAACAGAAAAAGCTCAACCAAAGGCAAAAATGTCTCATGAAATATTCTTTGCTTTGTGCAAGCAGTCTGCAGTACTGAGTTTGAGTTTAGTTAGAGTAATGCCGCCTGAATTTAGTGCTGCTTATTCACTAACTGTAAGCTACAGAGGTGGTAGGACACTCCAGGCTTTCTGTGCATAATCCTAAGGGAAATCCAGGCCCTTTGCCTGTTTGACCTCAGCTCTTGGGATCAGGTTTGAAGTTTTGCATAATACCACTCTGGTCTTTGAGTTTTTTCTTTACCATGCAAATAATAAAATTAAGAGAGTTCAAGATGAGTTTGGAAAATATTGCATACAACCAGGGTAAGATGGGTACCTTGGTTTCTCTCTTGTTTTTTCCTCATAGATTTTTTTTTTTTTTGTGACCTTTTGCCTCTGTTACATATTTGGTTTAGTACCATGAGACATCATAGCATTTTACTTTATTCATCATTGTTTCAGTAACCTTGCTGTGAACACTTCTTTTTATTGGTGGTACTGAGAACAACCGGCTGTCTATTTAAAGAAGGTGATTAGTAATAACCTTTATTAAGTGCTTGTCCAACTACTCGGAAGCCTGAAGTGGACTACAATTGAATAGTGGAGTGAAATATGTTCACAGAATTATTGTCATCAATTAGGTGAAACTCACCTCCTTGCTGAAAATGTTATTTGAATGAGTCACCAGGTAGTAGCACATTTCCTGCTAGTGACAGATACATTTTCTTAGTTGAGTCTTTTATTCCTACCAAAGGCATGTGTTGGCAGAGCTTGGCAGGGTTTAGAGGAAGTCTGTGAAAAGTACATAAGAAACTTGTACCTGAAAATGTCAGAGAAACCTCTCCCTCCTCCGGATGTGTGCCTGTGCATGACCCAGAACCCGCTGATGTGTGCTTTGAACTTCACCTGCAGTGCTTACTCACAAAATGCGTTTTAGAGCAAACTGTTGCAAGTTGCTGCTTGAATGTGATGGATGTCACCTTGCAAGAAAAGGCAAAAAAAAATCCCTTAATGTATGTTGTTCTCACGTATTCTGGCAGAATGTTAGATGGTAGCACCCATGTGACTCAACACTTAGTAGTATTAAGGTTTGAGAGAAACTAGGTTTTATCTGAGGAGCTGTTTCTTTGTGTTTTGCTTAAACTTTCTCTTCTTTTTTTTTTTTTTAAGTGGAAAAAGAAAATGTCTATTAAGGAGCTAATAGTTTACTAGTTAATCATTGATTTCTGACTAGGCTCATGGCAGTTTTTAGTACATTTGGTCTGATAATCACACTCTCAACCCTAAACCTTTTTTACATAGATCATTGCACGCAATTAAAGCTTGTAGTTTTGAGCAGTTCGTGTCACACAGATAGCTGCTTCTCTTGCAGTGGTTTAAGAACTTCTGCTTCTTTGTAAGCTATTGCTGAAAGTTTTCAAGGAATGATTTTTAGACAATAGGTTGTTTGCAGGATAACATTACTTTCAGGAGACCATGCTTTTGCCAAGCATAAATTCCTGGTGAAGTACAAAAAGTGTGCTGGTGTGCGATATACAGGAGCCAAGTGGTGGGAAGGACAGCTCAGGTACTCTGAGGGATGCTTGGGAAAAGTTCTGGAGTAAATAAGATCTGCCAAAATCTCGTGGTTGGAGACCACTGTTCCATATTGGGTGTATTGCTGCCTCTTCCTTGGAATAAACCTCGTGGCCGGTCCTTGTGGGAGTCGGTGCTCAGGGTGGTCTCATGCTGCCCGTGGGGTGCACACCTGGATTTCCTTCACCTGGGGTGCAGGGGGAAGCACTGCCTTCTCCTCCCTCCTCTCACCCCTGTGAGCTGTATGAGTGAGGAGGGGAGGGCTCACATCTGCATCAGAGCTGAGGCATCTTTTGAGCATAAACTTTGAAACACGCAAGACAGTGATGCTAAAAAAGGAGATGTCTTCCTGGCACTGACACTCCTCGCTCCAGTTCTGCAGATGTGGCCAGACTAATCTTCATAACTTTAAAATCTCTGACTGGGATCATGCAGGAGTAGTTACTGGTGTAATATTGCTGCTCCCTGGCTGGGTGGTTTTGAGGCCTTGGGCAGCAGAAGAGTGCCCATGATCCCAGGGAAGCTTCCATTGGAAGCTTTGCGGAGTTGTGTGTGGTGAATTA
Source organism: Charadrius vociferus (assembly GCF_000708025.1). Taxonomy (NCBI): domain Eukaryota; kingdom Metazoa; phylum Chordata; class Aves; order Charadriiformes; family Charadriidae; genus Charadrius; species Charadrius vociferus. The sequence continues at coordinate 10,549,068 of NW_009647731.1, read as the reverse complement.
TTTTTGAAGCTTGGAAAGAGAGCCCAGGGCTCGGGAAAGGCACTTTTTTCATGTAGTTATTGTAAACCAAAGGTTATACCAGTCTGCCACTATAGCCTCAAGACCATCCTTCTCACCAAGCAAACACAGAGCTGTGGTTTCATGATTGAGTCTAAGTGTGCGTGAATATCTCAAATAAGGGTCTTGAATGTTGAGACCTGACAGGTTAGGACTGAATGAAATGGCACAGGTTTGGCATTGGCAATACTGTAATGATAATTTCCTGATATACATAGCATCGAGTTAGGAGCCTGGGCTCCCTACATCCTTGGTCTCTCCTCTGGGCAGTGCATCAGGTCCTGGGCTGGAGAAGGTGCAGGATTAGACACCCTCAGGCAAAGAAAGGATCTGAAACCAGCTGCTTATTGATTCTGTTGGTCAGTAGTTGAATGGTAGGTGTTCCTCCGGTCTTAGGAAATGGTGTGGTAAGCTGTGGGGAACCTCACCAATGCAACAGATGGGGATTCATCCAGTTTTGAATCCCAGGAAGCTGATACCTGAGACAGAAGTCAATGTTTGTTGGGATTTTTGGGGTTTTTTTTTGTTTGTTTGTTTGGGTTTTTTTTTTTTTTTCATATCTGGGGGCAGAATGTAGGTAGCTATATGATTTTATTTATGGGAAACATAGGCTCTGCCTTCCCAGTTGTGTCCAGACTGTCAGAACTCCTCTGACTTTGCTCAAAGCCCTAGGGATATGAGGTGGCGCTGGACTAGAAGCAAGGCAGATGCTTTAGTCCTAGCCGTACACCCTCTCAATTGAGTTATAATAGACCCATCTGAACTATGGGCAACACAAGCCTCATCCCTGTCACTTGTCATTGCAGACATACCTTAGGTCTCCTTGGGTTTTAAATACCTGCGAAGTTCAGCATTCTTTCAGGGAATGAAACTCTGTAGGTGTCATTTTGGGGAACAACTTTTTAAATGACAAATATTAAAAAAGTAACTGGAAAGAAAGGCACAGACTCTTCTCATGCTGGTCCCTTGTATGGCTTTCCCCTACACTTTTTTCCCTCTGTTCAGTTAAAAAAAAAAAAAAAAAGCAAACTATCCCCATCTTGGCAAAAATCATTCTGTTTGCCTTGATATTTTTTTTTTTATTTTCTCGGCAGGAAGGCTGTGGAGCTGTTCAGAATTTTAGAGGAAAGATGCCAGAACAAGGGACCAACTAATGGTGTGTGAACTCACATAAAACAAGAAGAAAAGTAATGCCCAAACTTCTCTCCTCCGGGAAGGTCTGTTATATAATTCATGGTCTCGCTAGGGTTTCTTGCAAAAACAGGATATAGCAAAATCCTTTAAGATATACAAAACTGCTATTTTGGTGCTGAAAATATGGGAAAACTAAGATTATATACTCCATGGT
>NW_009647731.1:10513568-10547638 GCF_000708025.1 Charadrius vociferus | reverse complement strand
AAGACATATTAAATGCCTGAGTCCCTTTAGGGAGAATATGACAGATTCAAGACAGATGCATGTGAATAAATCTTCTTTTAATGAATGACACTTAGCTCTGCTGGGCTGTATCAACAATATTGCCACGGTGTCTGTGCAGCTTCAGCAGCAGGAAGCCGAATTGCCAAAGAGGTAATATCCTGAGCCTGATCAGTGTATCATAATCAACCAGACTCTAAGCAAGAAGGATAGAGTGTCTCACAAAGCATATTGGATTAAACAAGCTTGCTAACTATCTGTAATTTCTGTAGGCTTCAATAACTGTCTTAAAGGGCTAGACAGAAGCAGGATCGGGGAGTGCATTATTTTGGAAGATCAGCATCTCCCTGAACATTGCCCTTACTGTAATATAGTGATGAATGCATCACTATAGTTAATATTCCATTATAGAGCTCATTTTCCCAGGGTCTATAACTCACCCATAATAATTTGCTGAAGGTTGAAACTTGGCAGACGGGGCTGCAGACCGGGAATTAATTTTGGTAACACTATAATAAGTGCTCTTTAATTAATGTTAAATGAAAATGGAATTCCTAAGAAATTACACACAGCAGTCATGCGACATGCTGAATGAATTCGTCATGATTAATGTTGTTAAAATGAATATCAAAAGTGGTAAGTGGGATTTGCCTTTTATTAAAAGGTGTTGCCAGCATCCTTTTACTGATATTTGGCAGCAAATTGCTTTTAAAGGGACAGCCTGAGGAAAGCACCACCTGTTTAAAAAGGAAAAGGAGAGTGAGCGGGCAGGTCTTGTGTTAGTACACATGTAAGTACGTCTTAATCCTGTGAGCCCGTTACTCGTGCAGTCTGGAGTCATTCAGGACAGCCGCCTACAACCTGGGGTAGTGCCGGTGACAGCTCTGCTTCAAGTGGGGAAACTGAACTGAAGACCTTCGTCAGTCCTTTCCAGCCAACTTATCTGTGATTGTGTGAATAATAGTAAAATTTAGGGTCTGGATTATATGGAATTCTATGTGTAAAAATATTTGAGGGGTGGAGGCTTTAGGTCTTTCAAGGCATTCTTCTCTCACAAAGTAAAGTTGTGATAATTACCCCCATATTTCAGTCAGGGAAAGAATAAAGCAGAAAGGAAAAACGCAAAGGTACCATCCAAGGAAGTCAGCCTTTCAGTGACAGCCAGGAAATATAAGGTGAACTTGCTCATTGGTGTTATTTCCTATGTTTGTGAATGTCCCATCTGTGCTCTTTACCTAATAACACCTTTGATGACCAGAAGTGAAGAGGTCTCTAAAATTCAGAGACTTATAAGTTAGTTTTCATTGCTCAGAGCTAAACATTTATTTATGAATTTTGGTGTTAATTTTATTAATCTTGGACAATGGCACTATAAACCTAAGAAAACAGGCTTGGAAACTCTTTATGAAAATGCATTGATGGATGTTGGGTGGATCATAAATAGAGCAGCTATTAGGAAAAAAATTTTCACTGTGAGGGTAGTGAGCCCCTGGCGCAGGTTGCCCACAGGAGCTGTGGCTGCCCCATCCCTGGAGGTGTTCAAGGCCAGGTTGGACGGGGCTTGGAGCAACCTGGGCTGGTGGGAGGTGTCCCTGCCCAGGGCAGGGGGGTTGGAACTAGATGATCTTTAAGGTCCCTTCCAACCCAAACCATTCAATAAGTCTATGATAAATGGTTCGATGACTGTTGCCACAGTTTCTATACAGGAATGCTGGGGGGAGTTATCTTTGCTGCCAGATTTCTCCTTGCTAAGTGTTAGCAAAACTCTGCTCTGTAGGCTGCTCTGTAACGGAGGGAAGAGATCACCTGGGAAACAGCTAAGTTCATTAGCAGGGGACGTAGAAATAAATTCCCCCCAGCCCCTAAATAATATCTTGCGATGGTTTACAGAGAATTGGTATTCCCAGCATAGCATACCTTGTGCACGACGTCCCTGTGAGCTAGGCCACGGCTTCAGTGGGGTAATAACGTGACTCGTCTGCTCCGTCGTATGGTTCTGCTAGTGCATCACGGTCTACCCAGGACAGAATCTCCTTATAAAGGGAGGCCATAAATCACCTGGACTGCATGTTCCATGAAACAGCATGGCTGATGCAGTTTGCTAATGAGCTGTCTTGGGAAAAAAATTATCATGCAGTACATAAAGTGAAATATATTGATTTTGGTTGAATTTACCCAGAAAGTAATAACCCAGTTATCTGAATAAGGAATTGGAAAAAAAAATTAAAATTGAAATAATCTGCATTTCAAGAGATAAAATGTTAATTTGGCAAAAAACATATATATATATATATGTTTCCTAGGCAATTCTTGACCAACCACAGTTCTGTTGCTCAGGTAAATGGTGAAATGTATTCCGAAATTGCCTCTTTGCTTAGGAGTAAATAAATGACACATTTTTGCTAGATGAATTGCTTGCTTACATGACATTGATGGCTGACACTGCAGCCAGACTCTGTGCTTCTTCCTAGGCCATCACAAAATTTTCAGTTGCTTGCAATCATTTTAGCAGTGCTTCCCTCCCCCACCCCCGAAGCTCTGTAGACCTGTCTCTATCTTTCTTTTTACTACTACTTTTTAAAGTTTTATATGATACACAAAAATGTCATATGATTATCCTTACCAAAATATTCTGCTCTGTCTCCTGTAATGTTAATGTTATCATTCCAAATGTACCAGATCTGGCAGGAGGACATCCCACTAAACAGAGACACACTGGTGCCAAAGAAAACAAAACAAAACAAGTGGTAATGTCAAGAATAATGATAAATGAAGAACAAGATAGGCTGTATCTTCTGTGGCAGATGTAGGTGTGCAAGAGTCTGGATAAATTCTGGTATTCATAGAGGATGTTTTTGTGAGCCAGAGGATTTGAAATCCAGGAAGATTTGAAAGGAACCAAATCACATCAGCAACACTGCTATGTCAAGGAAAGAAAACACCTCGGAAAAATGAATAAAACTAAACCTCTTTTGACAATTACTGTTGACATACGACATCACCAGCTGTACAAAACAGCACAGTTACCTGAAGTTCTCTGCCTGCGTTATAAATCAAAACAGAGAAGATACCTTTACTTCAGATCTTCCATATTTCACCCAGCCTAGGGGAAGGGAAACTGTCTGTCTTTTCAATTTGCATTCGACTTAATTGCCCCAAATTATCTGTTACGGTGATCCCCTTCCTTCCTTCTCTCCTCTCCCTCTGTAGGGAGGATGCCTCTGAGCTGGGCAGTTGGGAGCAGGGTGGTATGGTGACATGGTAGGACCCGTGGTTGCATGCTGCTCTGTTCGCCTCTACCCTCCAGTCAGTCTGTGCTTCCCAGGGGTCAACACTCAGCTGATGCTGCTCTGCCATCTGAAGTTGTGGTCAGGCTTGGAACTTGTTCCTCTCACAACCCAGTGGGAGAATTTTAAGAGTTTTTGAATTCATTGGGAAGAGAAAGAAGTGGCAGCAAAATCATGGAATGGTTTGGGTTGGAAGGGACCTTAAAGATCATCTCATTCCACCCCCCTGCCCTGGGCAGGGACACCTCCCACCAGCCCAGGTTGCTCCAAGCCCCATCCAACCTGGCCTTGAACACCTCCAGGGATGGGGCAGCCACAGCTTCTTGGGGCAACCTGCCCCAGGGGCTCAGCACCCTCAGAGTGAAAAATTTCTTCCTAATATCTCATCTAAATCCCCCCTCTTTGAGCTTAAAGCCATTACCCATCATCCTATAACTACATGCCCTTGTAAAAAGTCCCTCTCCAGCTTTCTTGTACATGCCCTATAGGTACTGGAAAACTGTTATAAGGTCTCCCTGGAGTCTTCTCTTCTCCAGGCTGAATAACCCCAACTGTCTCAGCCTGTCTTTGTAGGAGAGGTGCTCCAGCCCAAATATTAGCCCAGACCAGACAGAGGCGACACCGACAGACTGACAGAGGACCACAGTACAGCATGACTCCTTATGGATAGCAACATGTCTCTGGTATCGGCGATTTTCTGTTGTGGATGACGTTGTCATTGTTCCTCCTGTTTTGTTTTGTGTAATTGTTCCAACACACCAAACCTTAATATTATTCCTAAATAACTTTTTCCCTAATTTTTTTGTGCTAATTTGTGTTTTATAGTCTTTTATTTTGATGGTGAGCTAACAGTATATTAAAAACGATATTAAAATATATCTACATCATCATTATATTGTTAAAAGGAAATTTAAAAGGAACTCAAATTGGCCGTTTCAGTAGCCTGTAGGCAAGATGATTTCTTCAGATAAACAGCCTATCTCTTAATATTTTTGAAATTATTCTGCTATTGCAATCAATTGTGTATTAATAGACCAGGAGAAATCAAACAAAAAAGACCAGATTTCAACAGATGGCTTTCAGGTCCCGCATGTACACCTCTGTCCAACAATCTGCTTACAGTTCAGGTTTATTTTTCTAGTGATCATTTATTTGGACAGAAGGAACAGTGTTGCTTTCCCTAAAGAAAGAGTTATATGCTCTATGGTGTGAAGAAGAAGGCTGAATAATTTTGGCCATGTAACTTTAATTTTGATGTGCACAGAACTGTACATTCTCTGAATTTTGTGAAAATCTGAATAGAGTTTGTAGAAAAAGTAAAGGCAAACTTGCTGTATGCAATGCATTCCATTAAGATATGATTCAGAACCTCTACAAAACCATCAAAATGGTCAAACAGAGTCAGACCAGAGGTTGGTCCATCGTTCACTTTCCCCTCTCTGTCAACGGCTCGTAGGAGAGGCCTAAAGAGTTTAGGACTACGAAAAAACATGTAGGAATAAGGTTGTAGGCAGGCGAATTTTACTACCAAGAAGGAATGCAATAGGAAAGAGAGTACCCCGGATAATGCTGAATTGCTTGTCTTGCATGCCTTCAGTGGCACATAGTTATAAGAAATAATCCCTTCAAAGAAAAGAGAAAAAGAATTCTGCACTCAAACAGTGATGGTTTCTCGGAGATGCAGCCTGCCTTGCACACAGTCAGAATTAGTGGGAAATGCCATGGTAATTTTTTTCTGGAAAATCCAACCACATATAATTTCCAATGTCTTCCATCAGACCACCACATTTTTGTACCTAAAATTGTATGGTCTGGACATGGAAGTGAAACATCGTATACGCCATGAATGAATGAAAAGTAAAGAAAGACTAATATCCCATATTAGCTTAAAAAAATAAGCTTACACCAGACCACATTTGTTTTCCCTTACTCTGAGAGTATCCTACATGTCCAGAGAAATGACACGTTTAATAAAAATAACCTCAATTCCTTGTGGGTACCTGAGCTTATTCCACTATAAAAGTTTGCAAGAAAAGAGAAAATAAAAGTACAGGCCTTCTTGTCTCAATGTAGCGCATTGGAAGTTGAGGGAAAGTTTGTTGCTGGTTTCTGTGCACTGTGTCTGAAAGACATGGGACAAGATCAGACCTTAGGAAAGTCTTCTAGTCCTTTGCGATGCACAAGAAGGTGCGTTGCACAATAAAAAAAAAAGTTTTCCTGTTGAGTGGAATAGCTCAGGGGTACACATCTTACAGAGGGTGGAGTTCCCAAAAAGCAAGACTGGAAAAGACTGGGCTGGCTGGTTACCCAAGGGGTTCTGTCTGTCACAAATGAGTAAGTGGGAGAATGTAATCTGAAGGTTGAACATAGCTGGAAAAGATCCAACAATTTAAACTCATCGGTGTGGAAAATAATTACATACTGACAGGTCTCCAGGGCAAAGAAAGAGAGAGAGAGCGACGAGGGCTTATATTAACTCTTCACAGTTTCAACAATCAATCAGTTGTTATTTAATTGAACGGTGTTTGTAGGCACTTTCATACCGTGTACAAGAAAAGGCACTCATTTATTTTATTATTATATAGGAGATAGAGGTGTTTAATGGATAGCAGGAGGAATTAAAACATGACGTTTTCAGAAAAATCAAGCTTCCCAGTAACACAAATTTTAAAAAGTACCTTGATTTGGGTAGATCTTTTAAGCTAGTTATCAAGTGTGGCGTATAAAGCTTTGAGCAGAGGAAGCAAGGGAAAAGGAAGTGAGCACAGTGTGAACCAGGTTATTTGGGAGCTTATTCCAAATGAGAAAATTCAGCTGTTCGTTTGCCTGGAAGGTTCAATGGACGGGCTAAATTGTTACTAAATTTCAGGGTCCTAGAGCAGGTTTATTGGAGGTTTTTCTGTTGCTTCATTAAAAGCTGAACTGAAGAAAATACACAGAGAGCTCAGTTAAAATTCATGGAGGAAGATGTATGCAGATGAGACCTCAGTTCCTCAGATTGCCAGGTTTCTGGATCCTCTTTTTTTTTTATTTATTTTTTATTTGTGTTATTTTTTTAATAATGATGTTGGGAACAACAATATCTAGTGAAACAAGATGCAAACTTACTTAAAGGCAAAGTGGAGCACATTGCCATTAATCTTATTTCAGTGCTGGTGCCAAAAGCTCCAAATTCCATGAGCACCGTTCAGAGGGTTATCTGATTGTCCTCCTCAGCAGACGGCATGCTGCAACCTATAGCAAGCAAATTAAATATAATCATATCAGTGCACTGAAATTACACTCCTTTTCCATATGGGGCCTGTGGGCAATAATCATGTTGTTATCCATTTATCTGTTTCCCTCTAGGAAGTTTTCAGACTAACTAGCCAGAACAAATTCGAAGGCTCTGTCATAATTTCAGGAATTGCAGTGCCAGAGGGCTTCTAACACCTCTGGTATTTCTCGCTTTCCTGCCAGGGGAGGAGGGGTTTCTCGGGTTGGTTGTTTTTCTGAGGTTTTTTTTTTCCTTCCCATGTAATATTTTCTTTTATTTTGTTCTCAAGGTGGAGAAAAATAAGGCTGCAGTGTTCAGCTTTTGCCCATGGTCACACTAACAAATGTATTTCCTCCAAATGCTGATATAATACAAGGTTGAATGACATCATGTTGCTGCTTCCAGTTCATTCTTCCCTTACAACGGCAATATTGTATAGTGAGTAATTTGTCAGAGATACTAAAAACGGCTTGGGAGCAGCAATAATTGTGAATAGGGTGAGTGGGTTCACTGTTCTGACTTGTTTCAGGGGCTTAACTTTTGGAAAACAGCCTAAAAAAATATCAATTTAAAGGAGGGGAAAAAAAATAGAACCCGGGGCGTTCGCTAGGGCCAGACATTAGTTCCATTTAGACCCTAAACCATCCCACACTTAATTGTAGGTCTGCTGCATTAGCTTGTAGGAGTAGTAAAAGCATGTAATTCGATCTAATCAGATGGGCAGAGGAACCGGTGCTTTGTGCCAAGTGAGCCCCTGGAGCAAAAGGACAAATGTGACTGCAGAAAAGTAGGAAATTCTTGCAGGACTACTTGATCCGTACAGAAAGCGGTGTAAGAACCAAAATACCTAAGAAAACGCTGGTGGTTAAGCTCTTTTTGTCTCAGCAGGGCACCACCTGAAGTCCTCACAGAGCTCTCATTGAATGAACCAGCATGGACCAGCACTGCTGGGTTTTCCATCCCACCCAGGTTTGGTTGCTTTAGAGCTCTGTGCATTCAGTAGTGAAAAACGACTCCAGGAGGCAATTCATTCCCTGCTAAACTTGGTGCAAAAGAGGTATTGGGAGTTGTCCTCTGCAATTATCAGTCATTCTTGATTCACTGAAAGGAACTTTGATGATGAGCGTAGGCTGGATGCCTCATGGGGACTCACACCCTGAGTTGTCCACCTGGGACAGTTGCTGTGCTGTAAAGTCACACCCGCTTTATTAGGAATTAACTTTCTTATGCAAACGATCTGTAGATGTGCCCTCATTGTGAAAGCAGAATACTGTGCAATTCATTTAAATTGTTCCTAGGAAAAGACATTACTGGGAAATTATCTTGTACTGAAAAAAGGACGTGTGCCATCTTTCCTCTAGTCCCTTAAAGATGAAATATTGTCTGCGTGATAATTTCCCAAAGTGATAAATACTCGTCTGAAACTTCTATTGAAGAAATTCTTTGTGTATGTAGAAATTTTAGCCTCTGTTGATATTTCTGCTCTCTCTGCTTTCCATAATAACATTCTATCTTTGCTGAGATACGAAGTTTTATGTTGTCAGTGAAGATTAATACATGTGGCTTATCAAGATTCACAGTGCGCCCCTTTATATGTTCTGTATCTACATTGGTTTGTTGAAAATCAGTAACGATTCCTTTTTTTCCCAATCCAGTTTACTATTACAGAAAATAAACGCCAAATGAAGGGGTGGGAACGGGGGTTGTCCTCTAGAATTTTTTTAGCCACCTTAGGGTTGCAGTGGTACGGTTCTGGTGGTCACGGTAGTTTGCTCATGGTTGCATTTAAATCAAAGTTTCAAAGAGGGAGTTGAGCAAAAGTAGTTTTTCTCCCTCTGAAAGAAAAGTGGGCAAAAGAGGAACAATAATTAGGCAAAACTTCAGTGAAATAATTCAATTAAAAAAAAAAAAAAGGAAGTTTGGCTTTAAGCTGAGATGTCAGCTAAAAAAGCAAAGAAACAAACAAAACCTAAAAATGTGTTTAATTCATAAAGGAATCTTCCAACCAGAAATGAGGAAAATGTGACAAAAGCAAGCACAGTTCATTAAAATCCCATATTTCTTTTAGGGTAAAGATAAATTAACGTTTTGGTTTTTTTTGTCTGCCACTATTCACCGATCACTTTATTTGAAGGTCGGAAGGCGGCTCTGCTTGTAGGTCCCTTATTGAAGTAGAAAATCAAACCAGAGCTCAGTGAGTTACTAGAACAGCAAATCACTTCAAATGGGAGCGAGCTCTGTGGGATGGCAGAGGCTGGCTTGGCCGGGGTCCCAGTCCTTTCACCAGTAACCCCTCGGGAGGTCAGCCCCGCCAGCCTCCTGCATGCCTCCCCCCGACCCGCCGAGGGCTCCAGACACTCGTATCCTGGCTGCTTCTCCCCTGGCACTGGAGAGGGATTTCCTCTACATCTCTGCTCCTTCTTTCTCTTTTCAGCGTGCCCTCGTTGGAACAATTATAACATGGCCTTTAAATTACAGCATCACAAAAACTGACACTAGAATTATTTAGGAATAGAAAGTGTGAACAGATTAAGTGGAGCATTAAAAAAGAGAACAATCTGATCTGTCAAAGTACAATGACAAATCCTATGTTTAGGAACAATGAGGATATTATAGATGTGCTACACATTTGTTTGAGTGTGCATGGTTTGTATAAACATTCTTAGCTCATTTAAATAGAAGTTCTGGCTTTGTCTGCATGACACTTTTGTTTCTTACATCCTAAAAAGAGGCCATTAAATACAGCAGAAATTAAAGGGGAAAACCATGACTTTGACTGTGATATAATTTGGTAGACCGTTAATTGGTAATTAAAGACTGGGTTCGCTTTAGTCGGAGCTTCCTATTTTTTAATATTTATCTCATATTAGGTATTAGACCAACACTTAAGGAAGCAGACAGACTTTTCAACAGTACTGAGCTCTCTTTGAGGCAGAGCTGAGTATAAAACAGAACTTTTGTGTTCTGATATATAGACCCTTGTTTTGTTCCAATTTGGCAGAAAATATCCTCAAATGCAAATGGTCTATTATGAAAAAAAAAAAAGCTTAAATTTTATACATAAAAAAGCACGGTTTTGAGATGAGAATAGTATCCCTAGACAGTGAGTGTCTATTGAGATGTGTAACTGAGACCCTGCATTTCCCTGTAACTTTGCTATCCAGCTGTGCTATAGGTCCTCCATAAACTGTGTGGTCTTTACATATAGCTGAATCACCATAGCACCTCATTAAAAATGATTTAATTGAAACTTCTTTCACTTCAATTTTTTGACCTGGTCTTACTAGGCTGTCAATTAATTCAGAAATCTTGCAGATTCTCCTATAAAAAAATCACAGACATTTGTCTTATTTGCCCGGGTAAGCTATGCTGTCATTTCAATTTAAATTCATGACACATTTCTGAAGTGCTATAACTTTTAAAATCTTCCTGTAGAGATGGAAAAGTAGGAATGAAATGTTATTATGGAAACCACCTCTGTGCATTTTAAGCCCTTAATATCTGTGCATACCTCTGGTTAGCCTTGGTGATCAATTGTCATAGCCCTAGCAGTTGAAAATATCATGACTCAGTAGGCAGGTAGGGAGAGCATCTCTGGGGGAGAAAAGCGGTGCTTGGACATGTATGGTGATTTCCAGGCACGTTCCTGGAAGGAATGTGAGCCTGAGGAACATGAACGTTCCTGAGGAAGGAGCCCCTGGTCCCACAGGGATCCGAGCTCTACCAACCTGCAAAGGATGTGCCTTGGGTCCCCCTCCATGTCCAGCCAGCAGAAAGGTGGAACCAGTACGTCCTTCCCTACCGCTGCGGGATCTGATCCTGCACCGAGTGAACAGCGCGGCTTCCGCTCTCTGCAGCGGGTGCGGAGCCAAGCGGCGTCTGTGCTGTTAAACCATGCTGTGATTTACCCCCGAACACCCAAGGTTTTTTAATTTCTAGCTTTTTGTGTCCTCTGAGTCCTCCTTTTGTTCAGCTCTGTTGTTTTGGCAAGGAAGAACGTTGCTCTGTAAGGGTGCTACCCACTGGCTGGAGAAATCTGACGGGTCACTTGACACATTAACTTTGAGTTTGGCTGCTGAAAGTTAGGCAGTTTTTGTACTTAAAGAAGTGAAAGTCCTGATGCTTGGCTACTCACTGGGATGGAAAACTTGTTGCTGCAGAAACATTACACTGCCTTTTATTGTATTTTTTTTACTCTCTGCAGAGATATTTTTTTTCTTTCTCCCAAAATAATAAGTAGGAAATGTTTAGTTATTTACCCTTTGTTCTGACTAAGAGATAGAAAGAGTGACACTGTAGTCAAGTTTAAACAGGATAGATATTGGTGATATCCAGAGGTTACAGAGAAAGCGATCAAAATGGAGTCATAAGAAAAACAAACTTGGGCTATACTGGTACTGAGAGGCATTTGTGTTGTAGCTAACATGACGTGACACGTTTGCGGTGCCATTGAAACTTTCCTTTTTCCTGAACGTCTTTTTTTCTTTTGTAGCATGTTCACAACAGCACAAGTTAAAAAAAATGCCCAAAACAACGGCAGAAATTGCTGCTGGGCTGTGAACAAAGACTTTGGGCTCTTTGAAATATGGAGGCACAAATGTACTTCTGAATCTACACCTTTGATCTTGGAATCCGCGGTGCAGTTTTGGCACACCGTGCGATAAACTGAACTTCATCTGATTAGAGGAAGGTTGGTCAGCACGCTGGGCTTGAGCTCTTCCATGTATTTCTGGGCTGAGGTTCACACTTGGAGTTGGTCCAAGCAAAGTCTTCATGCTTCAGTGAACCTGTAGACCTCACCAGACTGCCTATATATGAAGAACCTGTTCTTTTAAAAACATTGGACATGTTAGATAAAATTGTGATGCATAGTTAACTTCTTGTCGTGGAGCCACTGGAAAATATGCTACTTTGTGTGAATAAAGAGGAACAGGATCAGACCTTTGGTCACGGCCTGCACAGCGCTGATATTGGTGTAAGAGTAGATGGGGTAAGGCTAGATTTGAGAAATTTGATAACACGTTGAAAAACAGGCTCCTACTGTGTTTTTATCCTTCAATTTCAGTAGTACAGCGATGCCAGGTAGTTAAGAATAGAGAGGTTGTGTAGAAGCAAATATTTATATACAGCTGGAATGTGGGTTTCTGAAAAAATGGGGTGGGTTTCAGAACTAAATTCAGTTTGGTGTGTATGATATACATATGGTATCTGTTCATTTGAGAGTACCAAGTTCCCTGTCATTTTGTCTTTGGCTGCTCTTTTTATTGTTTCTTGTAATGATAAGGAAATGGATCGTCTCAGAATAAATGAATGCCATATGTACCAAATGTACATGAAAATGTCAACTTTTGTACTGCATATCACTAAAACCCCACTACGAATCCATGTCAAAGAAGTTCAGAGAATTTCTTCATATTAGCCAGCAGCTACTCAAGCCTCTGTATAAGCCGTAGTGAAACCTTTTTTGCTGAAGCAAAAGTTGCTGATGTCTCAGTGACAGAACCTACACTGCATATGCGCTGCTCTTTTATTGCTTACAGAAAAATAAGTGAATGGGTCGTTAAGTTTCCAAGGTATGCTATTTCTGTTTGGACTGAAAGAGCTTGGATGTGCTTTAAAGCAAGTAACGGAGCATTAATCTTTCTATTTCTCATGTATTTCTTCAGGGAAATTTCTTGCTAGGTAACATTAAAATTCTGCACAAAATTGCAACAGTTCTGCAGCAAATGCTTTATTTTCTCATGCTTCCATGTTGATGTGACAAGTAGTTTTTTTGGAGTTCATGTTAGAGTGTAAGTTACAGTTCTGTTCTATTTTCAAATCTTAGTACAGGACTTGGGTGCGATCAACGGTAGTTAATAACATGAACTAAAAAATTACTGAAAATTTTAAATTTTGATAAATATATAATTTAGAATCTGTATTATCATGACTTTACTGTATATCCGATTGGGGACCCAAAAAAAAGGTAGATGAGCACTTTAATTAAACAATACAATGTGAATGTAATTTTCCTCACTTCTGATAGTGACAAGCGATTTCAGATGGTCTACAGGCTTGAGGAAAATTGTTGTAATTTTGCATAATGAATAAATATATAATATTTTTTAAGACCAACTGCGAAGATTGAACAGGGAAATTATTATCTTACCTGATGCGAAAATCACTCTCTCGGATTTCACAGCTGTAAAATTAGGGTGATGATTAAAAATTTCAAAGTGTTTTTAAAAGAGATTTATATGTATCCTGGGCTGCATCAAAAGCAGTGTGGCCAGCAGGTCAAGGGAGGTGATTCTGCCCCTTTATTCTGCTCTTGTGAGACCCCACCTGGAATATTGTGTCCAGCTTGGGGGTACTCAACATAAGAAGAACATGGACCTGTTGGAGACGGCTCTGGATGGCCACAAAGATGATCAGAGGGCTGGATCCCCTCTGCTGTGAGGACAGGCTGAGAGAGTTGGGGTTGTTCAGCCTGGGGAAGAGAAGGCTCCGGGGAGACCTTAGAGCCCCTTCCAGTGCCTAAAGAGGCTACAGGAGAGCTGGAGAGGAACTTTTTACAAGGGCATGTAGTGATAGGACGAGGGGGAATGGTTTTAAACTGGAAAGGGGGAGATTTAGATTAGATATTAGGAAGAAATTTTTCACTGTAAGGGTGGTGAGACACTGGAACAAGTTGCTAAGGAATGTTGTGGAGGCCCCATCCCTGGAGGTGTTCAAGGCCAGGTTGGACAGGGCTTGGAGCAACCTGGGCTGGTGGGAGGTGTCCCTGCCCAGGGCAGGGGGGGGGGAGGTAGATGATCTTTAAGGTCCCTTCCAACCTAAACCATTCTATGATTCTATCTTCAACTCCAAATGAATTTCACCAGCCCATTCTTTAGGCTTTAAAAAAGTCCCTGAACTCTGAATTTAGTCACTTAGCTCCAATCCTAAGTGTACACCTTTTTGTATTCCAATATTCCTCGCTGATGGCTGTTCCCTGTCTTGTATCATGAATTGCATTTTATTCCTCAGCTGAGTATAAAAGATACCGCACT
This sequence comes from Charadrius vociferus, assembly GCF_000708025.1. Taxonomy (NCBI): domain Eukaryota; kingdom Metazoa; phylum Chordata; class Aves; order Charadriiformes; family Charadriidae; genus Charadrius; species Charadrius vociferus. The sequence continues at coordinate 10,534,043 of NW_009647731.1, read as the reverse complement.
GCAATAACGATTAGAAGTAGTTGAAAAATTGCAACTGGGGGGGAGGAAATTTTAACTCCTGCAGCAATGCCTGCTGCTACTTTAAAGCTCTTATTTACTCTATATTTCCTGCTTTTATATTAGTGTCCCAGCCTCATTGTGCCAGAAGCTGAATAAGCATAGCTGGGGGATGTCTGTGCCCCAAAGAGATTATCGCCTACACAGAGGGGTGATTGTGTCCTTCAGGCTTCTCACCTGTGTCAGGAGACAGTTATGGCAGACCTTTGACCTGCCCTGTCCTGCTCCTTCCCCTTCACAAATGCCTCCTGCTCCATCCAATACTTATTCGGGGTCTTTGTGTTAGAAGTTGGTCGGGCAGGAAAATTTGGTCTCTGGGGCTGTAGCAATACTTCTGTGCTGCATCAGGCTTTAAGGGGAGTCCTCTCCTGGGCAAAAATCTGTGGAATTGTCCAAGTCGGCTGATAAATGATGGGGAAGAGGGGGTGGCCAGCACCTGCACCCGGCTGGTAGCCACCAGCACGCACCCAAGACTGGTGGCACCACGGGAGCGGTCTGCTCTCACTTCTCCCATCATCTGCACAGCAGAGTCCACTGCAAAGCTCTGTCCTGGGCAGGATTTCATACATGATGGCAACCAGAGCCAGATCCTCCACAACAGGTACCGTTGCAAGTGGCGAGCTCTCCGGTGAACTTAGTACAGGATTTTACAATGTTTTAGAAATGAAACAAAAGTTTCCAGAGAGGCTGAGATGTTGTAACGGCCATATGAGCCCAAATGGCATGCTCCAGATTTACATGCGGTGTCTAGCTTAAATGGAAAATTCTTAATAAATATAGCATACAATAAATCGAGAAAACTACACAGATATTTAACAGGGTTATTTATACATTGCTCTCCAAGCCCCCAGGATTCATCAGAGAGGGATCCTCTTTTCAGTAGAAGTTCAGAACCATGCGCTAGGGTAACATTTCCTCTTGCACGGCCATGCAAAATTATTAAAATTAGGGCATTTATTATTAAATGCCTTAGGATTTTTTTCTGTGCAGGAAGAACTGTTGAATAAACTGCCTCTCTGTACATCTGCCAAAATCTTATTTGAAACAATAAACGCTCGTTAGGATTTGTATCTGTTGTTTGAGAAAGTGTACCCATGTTTTTGAGAGAGAGCACCAGGGCTTTGTCTGTATACAAATACTTTACCAGGTTGTTTACCAGAGAGGTTGTAACAGCAGATGTTGTAAACAGACATACATTTTCCAGGGCAGGAAGAAGAAACCCAGAAGGAAATCAAGATTTCACCAGAATACTGTAAGTAATTTTAGCAAGTCGAATGAATGTCCGAAGGCTGACAAGCATTAGGCCTTCATTTTCACAAAGGTTTTAAGCACAGGCTTAATTGTAAACACATGCTTATGGATGTCGCTAACCAGCAAAGTACTTGCACAAAAGATTAATTTAACAGTAATATAATAGCTTCACAATAATAATTTTGTGCTTTTCCACTTAGAAATCTGTAGCTAATGTAAAAATAAATAGCACAGAGGAAACCTGTAGCTAATGTAAAAATAAATAGCACCTCTGTGTATGTATGACTTTGCCTTTCCACGACAAAAAGAGTCGTAAAATAGGAGAGGTCATGTGGCAAGAGTGATTTACCTGAACTTTAAGTACTTTGAAAATGAAACACCAGGAACAGCATAATCAGTCAGGAGAGCAATTAGGGACTCCATTACCACTCAAGAGAAGCAACACAGACCATAATCACTTGCCCGAGGAAAAGGTTTTCACGTACATGCCGAATTCAGCATGTTTTCTCTGTATATCAGCAGCGTGTAAGTAAGGGAGTGTCTTAAGCTCTTGACAGGAGTAAGAATAATACATAGGGAACGTGGCGGTTATTTAGGGAATCTGTCTAGTCGTAATTTATTCGTTCTGCTTCATATCTGGAAGTAGTTGCTAAAAACGTTCAAAGCCTGGGCTTGCTCAAGGTATGTGGAATGCTTCGTTTGCTGACAAGGTTTGCGATGTGTCCAGCAGACCGGGGACACCGAGGAACCTTTAACTCTGTTGTACAACAGGAATTGCTACAGTGGGTTGCTAGACAGGCCACTTCTCTCCCGTCTTTCTCCCTTTAAGTGGAGGCAGAAAGCCCAATAGGGACAAAGATGAAAACCCATGTTTTTTAAAAACATCCATGTGATGGACATTTGGGGTGGGAAAAGGCCAGTGACTCATAGGTATTTTATATCCTCATATACACATGGGAGATGATGAAGAGGGTCTAGTTTAACTCCAGGCTAAGCATATTGCTCTATGGCAGAAAGATAAAAACAAATGACTTGAGTTGGAGGAGGATTGTGGGCTAACCCAAATGTCACATGTAAAAGTCTGAAGCATTCAGGAAGAGCATGTAGGCCCATTATCTTGGTTGTGTATCTTTTGTGTTGACACAAAGCGTGCTAATGTTTTAGACTCCCATACAAAGTCTGTTCTGTTCCAAAGAAGTGTCCCAATAGCTGGAGTTGAAGGAAAGGATTAACAGATATGACAGGGACCAACCAGTTAGCCCAGAAGGGCTATGATAGTTTTCCTTCTGGCCTGCGTTTCTAAAGGACTCGGAGCAGTATCTAGGCTCTGAGAGGAGTCCAATTATTTCAGGATCATAAAATCAACAGTTCACGGGAATTCTCCAGATGTCTAAATTTTAGGACAGCTTTCATGTGACTGAAGGTGATGTCTACTTGCAACTGCTGGCTTAATTTTGTGTTTCCGTTTGCAAAAATGAATATTAGAGGAAAATTCAGACATGACATAGTGATGCAATGCTTTTAAGAAAGAAGAACAAAAGACTTTGAAAGTATTGGAAAAGTGTCTGTAGCAGGAAAACACAGCAAAATGTGTGCACATCCATAGACAGTGAAAAATGACTGACTTTGGTATCTCCAGCTAGGATGCTCGAACACTTTCTCTTTCCTACCCTTTTTTCATTTTGATAAAGCGAATGAATAATTTTTAATGGCCATGAAAGGCCAATAAATGACTCCATGGTTGCACTCTGGTATGATGAAAGATACCAGCCAATATTTATAGAGGATTTATACAGTAAATAGACTGAGAGCAACTACAGGTCAATAATTCTTTTAGCAAGCCTGCTTTTTTTGCTTAGACATTTTTCTTTCAGTGCGGGTTTTGTGCATTTATCAAAGACAGTCAGACATCTAGTAGCCCTACTGCTCTTACAGGGTTGCTGGACATCTGGAAATCTGGACGTGCCAAGCACATTAGCATATATACACTCAATAGTTCATGCACGGTAAATCTGGAACATCCAGGAAGTCTCTCCTCAGGTCCCGTGAGCTGAGCTGTGCATGTGCCCAACAGCTGTTTGCGCATCAGTGGCTTCCTGGCAACTTCCCGGCCATCTCTTGGGGGAAACAGGAGAAAACTGCATAGATCTCATGACAACTGTGGTATAAGAAACTAATTTTGCTGTAGCACACTTGCGTAAGATTAGCGTATGGCAATTTTCAAGACTGGGTTTATAGTGAAGGAGAGTTATATAATCTTTTTTTTTTTTTTTATTTCTGGGCAACAATGGATAGAGGACATTTGAGAGACAAACTAGAGCTGCATGTGTAGAAATTTTGACTGTGAGTCTTAATCTAACAGTACAACAGTACAGGCTCAACTTCAAGCTCATAAGTGGTTTTCTTGCTGAAGGTAAGCACACATCAGGGCATTCAACAGCAGGCAAGATTAAGCTAATAAGACTAATTGCATGGGCACACACAGTACAAAGTAATAAAGAAAGATTTTGGGAGCAACAGCTATGCTATCAGTTGCTCCACTCTACCTTGTTTGAACTGGTGATAAATGGTAAATTTTAGCTCCGTTGCTTTTTTTTTTTTTTTTTAATAACTTTCAAACTGCATTCATGATCTTCAAAAACAGCTTTGTGTTATGATGGAAGGCATATTCCTTTACCTCCATATTCTTCCAGTGTAATTTTTTTTTTTTTAGCAGCCTTCCCTTGAACACTAGGAGAAACAGTAACGTATGGTAAATAGTGATCTCACCCTGGTGGGAATTACAGGTTTGTTGTAACTGCAGTACGGTAGAATGTGTCAGGATGCCCAAATTTAACACTTAGGTTAATAATTATGGTGGTGGGAGTGGTGGGGTGTTTGCTTTATCGCCAGCTTTCACCTATCGTAAAACAGCTGCTTCATGGTGCTCTTCCTGCCTGGAGCAGACTTTATCCTTGAAGTGACGCGAGCCTTTATTTGTCCTTTTATTGTGAATAAGTTTGGCCAAAAGGTCCAATTCTCATGTGCACATATTCGTGTTAGTTCAATGTACTTATTCTTTTAATACGCTCCTTGGGTCATTTTTTCCTTTGTGTTTAGCATGATCTTACTGTATCACTTTTCGTAACTGGCTCTCAGCAGATTCAGTGTTCTGCAGCCTGAAGTGTCAGATTGTGGGTGGTCCATTGCATTTGAGGTATTTTGAGCCAAATGTGAATAGAAAACAGCTTTTGTTCTGCAATTTTGGACTTTACCCTTAAATACCTACCAGACTGTAATCATCCACACATCACCCACTGCCAATAAATAACCTATTTTATTATCCAAGTCTCTAGATGGAGAAGAACGTTTTTGCTGAATTCGGCTAGAGGCAGCAATATTACTGGGTTGTCTTTCTCCTTTTCCATATGAAAAAGAGTTAGATGTTTTATTAGAGTGGCAGCGATGCGATTATTAATTTTGTTATACAAGAATACTGATGCTGAAGTTAAAAACTTAAAGCGGAGCTTAAATGTTTCTGTGCTGTATACTGGTATAACGGAGGACAGAATCTGGCCAACAGAGCATTTCACATGTACGGGGCCAGAGCATTGCACAGCATAGAGATTAAGAAAGGGCAGAGTTTGATAGCCCTGATGATATAATTTTACAGGAGCACTGGGGAGTCTCAGTGAAATCGTAGGCTGCATGGGTGAGGCATAGCAGAAGTGCTTAAAATAGAAATGCTCTCCAGCTCTCTGAAAGCTCATAATCGAGGTGTCAGGTAAAGTCAAACAGGTGGATGAGAGGTAGGCAGCGCAGAGAAAGCTGGCAGATGAATTAATGCCGTAACATCCAGAATATAACAGAAAAGCAGATGCTTGGGCTAGCTGTTCTCCTAATCAAAGTTCAACAGGAGGAATACGTAGCCATCCCAGCAGAGCTAAGTTAAAAGAAACAATTTAAGAGAGTATAAATGTGAATTTAGTGTCAAGGTTTTTTCCCTCCCCGTTCAAATATTTAGAAAGTACTTGTTTTCCTGTCTTCTGGAATTCCCACGAGGATACTGACAGGGCACTGTGCGGTAGCTTGGCCACACGGCTGCAGCAGCTCCTGATTTGAAAGGGTTCAATTGGATGCTGTCAAAAGTTTCCATTCCCAAGGGGCTTTTCTATTATTTTTATGATACATCAGAGTTATACTTGTGATGCTGTTCCCCTTTGCATAATCTCACAGCTCCGATTTGTGGCTCCCGAGAGAGTACTTAAAGCACAGATGAAGGGCAGTGGGTTAAATCTCATTTTACTAGGCAACCTGCTTTGTATCATTTTCCTTTTTTTTTTTTTTTATAGATCAAGAATGTATTTTTGGCATCTTGTACACAAACAAATGTTGTTCTGGGTGGACGCCTATCTACCAGTTAAAGCAACGGGTTGTGACTCAATAAGGGATTGAGTCAGCCTCTGGATTCCTAGTTGAGCGTTTTCTACTGATTTATTGTGTGGCCTCAGATTAGCTAATATCTTTCTGTCTGCCTCTGTTCTCTCTCTTACTGCTTTTCTCATCCCTTTTTAAAAAGGTTCTTTTCGATCAGGTGGGAGACTTGGGTGGGGGTGCCCACGACGTAGGACTGCCTGAGCAGGGCTCCTGTTTTGGCAGACCATGGGGAGGGACCCCTTTGCGAGCATGGGTGCAGGATGTTTGTGTCTTCAGGGTAGGGCAGGAGCATCATCCATTCCTGGGTCTTCACTGTTAACTTCGGGCAGGTTCTGGCCGCATGTTACTCCAGCCACATTTGGAAGGCAACAAAATTTATAGATACTATAGATACTATAGATATAGCTGCTGTAGCCCACTGGCAGTCAGGCAACCACTAGTATGGGACAGGCAGTAGAGTGCACTTACCTGGTTGTTGTGACTGTGGTCTCATTGGCAAGTGTTCCTTGGGGGATCTCAGGGAAGTTTAACGAATCAGAGGGTGCTGGGTGGTTTTGAAACTGTTAAGAGGGCAGTGGGGAGACGGGGAGGCAAGGTCATAGTCCTCCATCCCTGTTACAGACACAGCACTAACTCTGCTCTGCAAAGCACACTTACAGACTCACAGAATGGTCAGGGTCGGAAGGGACCTCTGGAGATCCAGTCCAACCCCCCTGCCAGAGCAGGCTCACCTACAGCAGTTGTGCATGACGGCGTCCAGGCGGGTGTTGAATGTCTCCAGTGTGGAGACTTATAAATTGCTTTGAGAGCCTCTCCCAAAATAACTGCCGTTCCTTAAAAGAAAATCCCAGGAACAACAGTTTAAAGGAAATTTCCTGGTTGCGTTAGAGGTTGGAATTGAGGTTCGCTGGACTTGCTGTGTGCACGGCACAAAGCTGCGCCGTGCATCTGCAGAGGTTACCACATCAGGTATTCAGGGTGACCATGAGGCAGGTAGATGCGGTGCTCAGACCCTCGGCCACATGAGACAGCTCTAAGATGACACATCTCTGGATCTTCACACCTCGTGGCTACCTCTCACAAACATACATACATGGGCTAGGTCATTTATTGCATAGTGAATGATAGACCTAACTTGTAGCTCGGGGACAGCTACTGGAAAGCCAGGTTTGCCATTTGCTACAAACCTTTTTATAAAAGAAAACAAAACGCCTTTGAATTGCAATACAAAAACATAGGTTTTTTGATCGCTACTGGCAACTGATATGCTGTCAAAGGAGGCAAACCTTTGCAGGTGGGATTGCTTACCTCAGACTTTTATATGCTGTTTACAGCAATAGTACTTTTCTTGACATGAAAGAACATTGATCAACTGGACTCTGAATTAATCTTTCCCTTCTTGGGACATGGATGGCATTGAGTTGTGGGAAACTGAAGGTGACTTATAGGTGTCAGCAAGTCTTAGATATGCTGAAGTTGTTGCGAACAGAGCTCCTGTTCATCAAATCCAAGTGGCTGTTCTTGAGATGTGATATGAAGAGCTATGGCCCACCGTTTCAGGCAGAAACTAGAAAGTATATCCAGCTCAAAGCAGTTTTGGCCTCATAGCGTTGGGCAAGGAAGGTGCTTCATCATGAGAGGAGCCAGACCACTGAGGCAGCAAAAAAGTCCTCTGCGTCAAGTTGCTGTTCAGATCTGTGTGCATACAAACCCCTCAAAGCCAACAGCAGCATGTTCAGTGACCAGCAGGCTTTGCACGAAGTCTGTGAGTTATTGGAAAAGTACTGGAAACATTCTGTCATGGCAGCCTTTGCCATTAAAAAGAAATGACTTTTTCTTCTCCCTTCTTCCTTCTCCCTTCTCCCTTCTCCCTTCTCCCTTCTCCCTTCTCCCTTCTCCCTTCTCCCTTTCTTTTTTTCTCCCTGGTGGTTACATGATAGTAGACACTGACAAAGTCCAAGCATTTTGGGACTTGTATCAATAATACTTTCACATAGATTTCATTTGCATGCTTTGAGGCTCTGCATCTTGCAAAACCATAAGCTTCCCATCCACCCCTCTGGTCTGAATTCTGCTAAAATGGCAAAATCTCTGGCTTAGAACCTGCTAGTCTTGCAATTAGAAGTTAATTTCTAAACCAAAAAGCCTAAAACTGCATAGCATATCCCGTGCATAGTGCTAGATAGTTTCTTCTGAAGCCAGAAAAATAACTGTGCAAAAATTGGTCTCCCACTCAGCCTAAGAAAACTCTTTATTGTTTTCTGGAAAATGCTATAGAAATATGGTAAATAAATCAAAAGAAATTCTTATAGTTCAATTTGGTGTTATCATTAAAAAAAAATAAAATCTGGACATTGTAAGAGCTACAAATTCCTGACTTTGTCAAGAGGTTGATGTTCACACTTAATGCCTTAGTTGTAGTACTTGAAAAAAACAACTTTGCTACATTATACCATGTATCAAAACCAGCTTTCTTTGAGAGTGAGTTACTTAGCTTTGATTTGAGAATTTTCTTTTTTTTTTGCTAAGTCCTAGTGGTTAATACCTTGAAAATAGCACTTAAATTGCACAGGTACAGAGGAGAAGAGATAATATTTTTAAGGAATATGCTAGTAAATAGAAAATTGCCCACATAAAAATGTTGCCTGCTTTGGTCCTTTAAAACAGAAACATGTAGGACTGTTCAGAGTTATGCAACTTCACACTGTTTACTATGATACTGATTTGCTAACTTTAAAAAAATCACAGCTTTTTCTCCTGTGCAGTAAAGACGCTGCCCATCATGATTCATAAAAACCTTTGCCTATTCACTTTTAAGCCATCCCTCAGCCTCACTAAAATCAATAGGATTTAAACCAGTACTTAAGCATTTGATCAATGATGTTTAAAGCCAGAAGGAAGTATTAGTATGTATAGTCTGACCTTCTGTACAGGACAGGTCTGTTAGATTTCACCACAAGTTAATAAATTCATCTTGGGCTATAGAAGATCTACGAGAAGGCTATTTGATCTTGATTTGAAGGCTAAGACTTCCTTCACTAACATGCTCCAACTATCAGTTATCCTTGGCGTTCTAAATATGTTACTTTCTGCCATTTTCCCTTTGTTTGGCTTCATCGTCCTGTCATTACTTCTTTTCTTTCCCAAAACGATGGTTTCTCTTTCTTGTATAAATGTACTCTGTAATCAAACCATTCTTGATTTTGTTTTCAGTAAGCTTAAGAGTGACTCTCATTCTAAGTACTTCAGTGTGCTGTGCAGCTTTGTCTCTTACAATTCAGAAATAAAGGGGGGAGAGGTCCAAGCTGGAGCATGTGGCCATATGGGCTTGGAGCATGGCTTTGAACACCTAGTTTTGCTGAATGGAGATAAATCCCCACCTTGCATCCATGGAACAAATTTTTTTCTCCCTGCTCTGGCGGGGGATTGGACTAGATGATCTCCAGAGGTCCCTTCCAACCCTGACCATTCTGTGAGTCTCTGAACAGGTTGTGGGCTACAAAAGGACTGTACCACTGGACCTAGTTAGAGAAAAGGAATTAGGTATGTCACAGGCACTAGTGCATCTTTTTGACATTGATTCAGCTTTTTGACATCTAAGAAGTTGTGAAAAAAATCCCAACCCTCATAATTCAATTATTCTGTCTCTCTGTGCATCTACTCCCTTAAAATCTATTTTAATCTCATGGATTCTCCAATAATTTCCAATGCAGCATCTCTAGGGGACTCCGCAGTCCTGTCCAATCTTCTTCTTAAACCTCACACTTCTGCTGCGGATACACAGCGTAGCACAGGGCTGTCCTCCAGTGCTGAGCTGAGTTTCCTGACCGTCTCCTTGCCGGGCAGCAGTGATGGGGTTTTTATGCTGTGAAGACAAACTTTAAGACTGCAAAGGCAATTTGTTCACATGTAATGGACTCAGACTTTGTAATTAATATTCTTTTTTTTTTTTTTTTTAAGTGGGGAGAGTGTGCAGAGGAGCAGAGAGACTCTGTGATCTGCTGTCAGGCAAAGCATGGCAGGATGGATCGGATAGACCCCTTGGTGTTTTGCTGGCACACAAAATAGCCCTGTCTGTGGCATGTTTCTTTTGTCATTGGTGATGTGTTGGTTTGAAAGGGCTGTGGGAGGAACAGTGGTGTGCAAGAGTATTTTGAGAGTACCACTATGTGGTACTACCAAACATCAGAACATCATGTGGTGGCTGATGTCTTGATTAGCTCTGTAGAAGAGCTTTGCCCTTCCCTTTCCCCAAGTAATTCTTCCCCCCTGTGAGGAGAAGGAATAAAACTCAACATAAACACCTAAGCAGAAAAATAAATCCAGCTCCATGTCAGGTAATTGGCTTTAATTGTGAAAACTGTAGATCAATAATATGCTAAAGAATATTTGAAATACTTATGGTGATGTACGTGTTTACCTCATCTGCCCAGAAATGGTTGTACAGCAGATACGGCCAGGCTGTGTGTCTAATTAAAAAAAAGCTGTCTTTGGATATCAGAAAAGCAAATGTTTTTAGAATGGTGATTCAGCCTATTCTTCAAACCAAGTATGGAGCAATGTGAGGGTTTCTGCCTTAATCAGCTTGCAATAAGAGCAAGATGTTACTCCACAAATCCTTCAGCAGAGCTGTGTGTGAATAAATCAAGGATCAGTGTGGAGGAGGCATGAGGTGAAAATGAATTCACAAGCAGTTACTAAGCACTCTAATATCACCAAAATATTTATTAGGTGCATTGGACTGGAAAAAATTAATGGACATGCCTAAATTGTGGTTCTGGAAGTTGTCCAAAGTGACCTGGCTCCATTGGAAGGCTGGCATGCTCGTGTGTGTTTTCTGCTTTCTGTGTCGAGTCGGGGTTCAGATTTGCATCTAGTTTTCTGTTCCTCTGTTGATGTACTGGTTTCATGCAGCATCCTCTGGGATCAATCTGCCAGTTATCCCAAATGCTGCTGAGCAGAAAGGCATGTGAATGTCCCATGGGGTCCTGTTATGAATATTAATATCTTCACAAATTTATTGGAAAGCTCAGTGAAGTTCACTAAAGTTTTAAGTGAAACTGTGCCCAGCTTTGAGCTTGGATAGGCCAAGAAATGTTTCTGTATTCTGTTCAGTCTCAATTTAATGCAAAACACGGTGCAGGGCAAGCCCAGAAACCTGGGCATATACCTCCTGGTGTATGGCAACCACTGCACTGAAAATGGAAGGCACTTCTGGAGGTCGTATTCCCCCAAGATCAATTGATTATGGGGTTATAGGTTTGGATTTAAGATCCTGTATTCTGTGTAGATTGTGTAAATTTAGTGGTGAGTCCCATTTTGGAGTTGTCCAAGGTCCAACTCTCCAGTGCTATCAGCCAGATCGCCCATGAGATTGATGCTTAAAAGTAAAAGTCAATCCGCAGATTTTAGTAATGTTCTGAAAGGTTCAGCCTGCATAATTTCTCTACTAGAAATTAATCTTCTCTCTGCTTAATGTTACTCATTTCAGCTCACATTTAACTAAAACCTTTAGAAATTTGTTAATCTCGTATATATGCTCTATGTCACAATACATCTTCTGCCATTGGGGCACCGTATCCATTTTACTGACTTCTTCCTGTTCCACACCATTAACCACTATTGCTGTAAGTGATAAGCAGAATGCAAATTGCATGGAAAAGTCATCAAATGTGATTATAGTTTGCTACGTATGATGCGACAATTCAGCAGTATCATAAAATCCCAATTGTATCTCAGTGTGGTTACCCTCAAGCATTCAAAAACCCTGAATTAGGCCTGAAAAAAAGTCATGAGCGGTTTAACACTTTTTGAGTTTGGGTTTTTTTTTTTTTTTAAATTCTGTGCGTTGGGGTCTCTTAATTTGCCTCTTTTTTTTGAACTTGTCACTTATGCTTCACATTTTTGAGTTTCTTGCCAGTGACTAGTGTCAAGGCTTAGTTTTATAATAAAAGTTATAAATGGAAATGGCCTGAGTTATTATTCAGGCAATCTCTTGATTGCAGAAACCTGCAAGTATCACAAGAGCTGTGGCGAGCAGTGATTGATAATGGACAGTATCTGCTAAATGGTGATGTGATCGGCAGAGAATACTTTCTCTGGACTCAGCATTTTTGTATCATTTCCCAGTTTAGAAGGAAACAAGAGTGGTGGAGAGAGGACTGAAGTTGAGGCTGTTCCTCCTCCTCAGATACACAAGAAAAAGGGAGAGAACCAGGAATCCTTTTTTTCCCCTTTGTCTTTCAGTTAGCAGCAGGTCAGGAGGAGAGTGCTTTTTCCCCACCTCTCAGCTGTTTAGGGAAAAGCAGGCAGGCGGCAAAGATGTGTCTCCTCCCTGCCCAGAAGCTAACACACCATCCAAGCTTCTGGGTGAAGGGAGCCTGCTCCAGCCCTGGAGCTAGAAAGGTGACTTCCACTTTTAACAATGGTTGGAATAAGTCCTGATTATCCCCCTTTGTCTAAAAATAGACAAATGAAGCTACTTTCCACTACAACCCGCAAAAAAAAAGCCATTTCCAAACGTCTGGTATCTGGCTTAGAAATGTCCACAGGGCAACGCTAACATGCAAAGAGTTAACTGAATGTCCATGTACGGTTTCTCCCCTTTGGTCTGTCCTACCCACACATCCCTTCCACTGACCAAATAAGTCTGCGTCAAAACAACCAGAGAGAAAAACCCTCATTGTGATATCCAAAAAGCTTAGAACACTGTGAGAGAAACCCAAGAGTGATAAAAGGGACATAAAAAAAATGCTCATCAGAATGACTCCTGTGTGTGGACTGTGTGAATTCGAAAGGTTAAAACCTAATCCCTAAAAAACCGGTCACTTGGAGCAGTTAATGACCTGCTAGTCTGCTAACCATCAGGAGAGGAAGCCAGGAGCAGTTAACACTTTCAGAAACACAGTTGTTGCTAACAATAGTAATGAACCATATCTTGGACTTGTTATTGTACACGATGGAGGAGAAACATAATAAGTGCTTCAGAATGACAGTGAATGATTGAAATATTAAGGCACAGAGGCGAGGAGACCTATAGATGTGATCCAGGAGTGGAAGTGGAGTATTACAAATGTAGTGGGCAAGCAGAATAGAGCCAGTGTCACCCAGAGGTTACTTTAAAGCTGGGGACTGAACATTTCCTTCCTGCAGTAAACACGAAGGAAGAGAAAGAAGAAGGAAAGGGAAATGCAAATAAGTGCTGGCAGTCACTTTATGGGTTTGCTGTTTCCTTGTCCTTCTGGCTGTCAAAGCAAAAGGTCTTACAAAACTGATGCCCCAGGGAGTCCAAAGTTTCCCAGGGAAAGCCGATCATCAGTATTTATCCCTCCTGAAAGTCTCTATCCAGCGGCTCGTGTTTCTCTACTTCCCAACTGAGAGGAACCTCTACAGATACCTCTAGAGGTGACTTCCCCAAAAGAAAGAAGTGTGCAGGATTTCCTTTTGCCTAGTGCTATACCCGAGGCCATGCTTTAGACAGCTCTAGCCTTAACAGAACAATGCTCCAGAGCTATTCATGCTGTTTTCAGCCTCTTATTTATTTTCTTATTTTATGTAAATAGCCATAGGATTCAAAGGAAGTATCAAAGGGTATCTTTGGGGTTCCTGTGGTTGCCTGTGAAGTTTCAAGGACAGACTCTTCCTATTTGTCTGCAACTTTTTAGTGTTGTCTGCATAGTGACCTGACCTTTTGCTGCTCAGTATTTGTGAGACTGCAAGCTGAACGCTTTCATGCTTTTTAAAAATAGGCTTCTCTGGTGACTAAAGTAGAACCTTGAATGCCGTTGCTTCCATTTACCTCTTCTTTCAAGAGGTCTATTCAATTATACTTAAAAACTTACAATGCAATGTTTTTGAAACCTTGGCGTATAAATTCCTCCATTTTGCTCCTCCCTGACAGCACGGCTATCAACATGAGCCTTACCATTGCTTCGTAATAACTTATTATTTATATGTATCAAAGAGCATTATTCAAACATAATTTTTGAAAGCACCCTGTTCATTGACAGGTTCTGCGCAGGCACTGTTTGAGATTAGTGGTATAGATGGCTGGTTTGTTCCTGGGACACTTTTCTTTCTTTTTCTGTCAGATACCAATATCTGTACAAAAAGCCACTTCTTATGATTTCATGTTAGATCAAATGTACTAACTGGCATAGGGCTGGCAACCACAGAATCAAGGGGAATGTGCTCTGGAGTTGGTATGGAGTCAAATCTGGGTTCATATAAGTTTCGTCTATACTGAAGCTTCAGAAATTAGGAGCGGTGATTTATAAGCTTTTGACAAATTTCCATCTGTTCTCATTCCATGTAGTTTTTTTTCCCCCTCAGAGTTCAAAGGCTGTCTACTGCAGAGCTGCGCTGCCTTTGTGATATATAGCTGTCTCTGAGGCTGTCATACATTCTAATTTTAACACTGACGGAGCTCTAGGCCTTCATTCAAGAACCACCCCAAATAGCTCCAACAAGAAGGAAATCTATTCTGCTAAAACCCGGCCAACTAATCAGTTTATGAACTCTCATGCAAAACAGCATTTTTGAAAATAAACCTAACGACACTCAGAAAAAGTTGAGCCATGAACGTTGTTGGGGGTTGGAGAGGAATTAATGCTGATGTAATTTTGTGTAATTTTTTTTCCTGACTGCTGCAAAAGTGATTTCATTTTCTGACTGTGTAGCAATCGGCATTTAGCAAAGAACAAAGCATTTTTTTTTTCCTGACTCTGCATTTTTGAGGTTTGTGTAACTACATATTCCTCAATTTTTCAGCCTTTTATTGTGGAAAGTTACAAATCCAGACATGGAAAAAGTAACAGTATTTAGTAACTTGTTCCACCTTTATTGGTTGAACATTCATTATAGTAGGGATTATATAACACACACACACACAAAAGAAGTAATAGATTCTAAAAATCTAATAACAGGACATATTATTTAGCTATCACTACTAACGCTGAATCCAAGTCTTCCCTCAATTACAAATACGCAACTCCCAATGTGACAATAATGGGCAAAAATAGGAAAAATACATCACAGTCAATCATTAGCCTGTTTCACATGTCTCCAACATTTACAAAAACCCCACCCTGTATTCTAATATTTCTGGGAAGAAATTAATGTCCATCATTCTATTAATCCTGCAAACATATCAAAATAAACTTTCAGTCTTTCTCAACATTTTCAAGTAAGTTCCCTTTTCATGGTAAGTGCCTTGTTTTCAAAACAAAGATGCACACCAGATATTCACCTCCTTGACTGATATTAAGTTGTTTAAAAACTGAAACGTTTATTCTTTATAGCTAGAGGTAAAAAGGGAAAATAAATAATAATAATTATAATAAAAAAAATCATTATTTCTGTCTTTTCCTCCTTTTCTGCCCTTCAACCTCATGATGAATTTTTCTAGAGCCCTGCACAGGGAAAACAGCTTCCAAATTGTTGAACAAAAAAGCTTTTCCAAGTTTTGACCAGATTTCACTGGTCTTCAGTCTCACAGGACTGCGAGCTACAATTTCCTTCTGCCCTCTGTTTCTGATGCACGCTGAGAAAGTCGTTAGTGGCGTGTTCCCTTGTAGGTGCAAAATACAGAAATGATCTCAAACACATTGACGTGTTGTGCAGCCCTGTTTTCCAAGAGGATTGCTCCTACATTCCTCCTCCTGCCAAGGGATGAGTGAAGCCATGAAAATAATGTTTAGAAACTGGAAAAAGAGCCAATCACAGGGTGCAAGAAGTGAGAAATTGCAGTTTGAGTGAATTTCTCAGAGGGCGGTGATGGGGAAGCAGAGCTTTTTGTGAGATAAGTCCCATTAGACAGAAGATAGAGAAATACTTTGAACTTGGGCTGGATGTAAAGCGGATGAGGGCTACCAGGACTGACCTTTTTTGAATTATGACGATCCTAACAGAGAGAGTTAAGTGAAAACTGATGGAGGGAAAGCAGGACTGCAGTTAACTGAAAAAAAAAAAGAAAAAAAGAACGCATTTGGTTGTTTGAAGGTCCATATGTAAAAGCAGAAAGTTTCAGTGGATATCCACGAATAATGAGAGACATAATTTATCTGAGAAACCATCCTTTCATTTGACAGCCACAAGCATAGTAGTGTGGTCTTTCTTTCCTGAAGCAGTAGTCCCTGGGCCTAGGTTTTCTTCTTCTTTCTTACTATGACTCAAAAATATTTTTAATCACAACTTCTTTGTAATGTGAGGGCTTCAAACAGCTATTGGAAAAATTCATAAACAAAAAAAATTAACTTTCTTTATTCTCTATTCTCACGGCTTCACATTTTGTTTCCAGAAAGGGAAACAGAATTTACTACTACACTCCCAAGTGCTACTGGCAATGTTGTTATTTATTGTGATAGTAGTGCTTAATAATTATAGTATCAAAGAGTCTCAGTTATAATCCTTTTATTATAAATGCCTTATGAATAAAATCAGTTTTTGTTATTGAAGAATAAATCTGTAAGCAGCAGTTACTTTGAAGGGCAACGCAGAGGCCAAAGGTAAAAAAAAGGCCAGTGAGATTCCTAAAAGGTTCTAAACAGTGACTGAAATTATTTTACATTTTAACACTTGTTTGTTATCTGAAACAGCAGGAGTCAGCTTTAAATCAAAAGCTGCTTAATGCTTTTTAATTGCTAATTAAACTGTGCAGATTTTTTTGCTAACATGACTCTAAATGTTTCATGAAATCATATTCTGACCATCTGAAATACTTGTTTAATAAGGTTCCACTGATTGTCTCTTTTATATGCTGCAAACACAGCGCTCTGCTGTTAAGCTGGACAGAATTAGGCACAAGCTATACAGGATTCCAGAATTAGTTCCACTGCACGACATATGTTTTCAGAAATGGAAAAGCACAGCATGCAGCAACATGCATGTGATTTCTAGGAAACTCAGCAAAGACTGGAGAAAGTTTGGATTGCAGTCATTATACACACGGTTCTCCCAGTTTCTGCTGGAGAGAACACTTTTGCGAAAGAATTTTTATGTACAGCCTGCCAGCTTTAGTACATCTACATAATTTATAAAACTCTAGGAGGTAATCTCTGACCAGGCTGAGCCATTAGAGCGATCATCATATTATTTAGCGGGTCAGGTTTCCATATTGTAAAGGCAGACCTGATTTGTCAGGCTGTGTCATAGAAGTTAGGGCTTCAAGTCCAGACTTTGCCTATGAACTTCAAGTGTGTTGTAATTTATTACTTGCCTGATGCAGCTAATTTAGGTTTTCTCTATTTTGAATCAAGGTTGATATTTGACTAACGAGCAAGGCTCTTGCCCATCTGCCCTTGTGCTTATGTATATTAACTTCCTTATCCTTGCAAGTGTTCGAGAAGTTTTATTGGGAAAAGGCAAATGTCAAAAGTGTAAAGTTACTTTAATAAAACTGACCGAGATCGTGTTTCCTCGCTGGCTGCCTGCCATTGAAAATCCCTTTGTTAGCTTTTTAAAATTTCCTGTGACAAATGGAACCCTTTTCATTTCTTTCTATCAGACCGAAGATGTTTAATTAAAATGTGAAATATTTGACTAAAAACTTCATAGCATAGAAACCTTGGGGGTACCTTCCTTTAGAACCTGCCGGATTTTGAGGCTACCATTATTTTAAGGACAGTTCTAAACCTCATGGATGTAGAATGCATGAAATGTCAAGAAAAAAAGGATTAATTATATTACCAAATTTTAGATTGATTGTATCCTCCCACTTTCCAGGGGTGCTGATAAAAGTTTCATGAAAAGCAGAGAGCCCGAGCTGCTGGGGAGGTGGCAGGGGGGAAGAAAAAAGAAGAAATATGGTAAATGTGAACACAATGAAATGATTAAAGTAAATGAAAGCATTACTGTGCAGCTGGAACAAACGGTGGATATACTGTGCACTGGACTGATAGTTGTAGGAAACACTCGTCGTCCCCATAGCTGCTTTGATTGGCACTATTGAAGTTAGCATAATGAGCTAGCAAGATCAAATGCAGCATCCAAATAGCTGTTCCAGTATTTGACTGGAAAAAAGAGCAGTTATGGTTTTGGACATCCACAGTTTAAATTGCACTGGGTTACTATGACATGTAAAGTACTTGGCATGAAGAAATATTTTTTTACCAAAACAATTAGACTTCATTAAAATGGAGTCTTTTAAAGTGCTTGGCAGTTCTTAATATTTTGTGCATGAAAAGAAACGTGATCAGGAGGGTAAATACAATTTTGGTATCATATACATATTACAAATGTAATAAAATATTAACAAAATGGTTAAGCACAAGTTAAATTTCACAACAAAATTACCTTCTTTATGGTAACAAGGCAGTGTGTTTAATTTCACTTAATAACATAGTGCATAGAAGGGCAGGTTGTAGAAATCCCAAGAGGTCTGACATTCAGTCTCCTTAGTCCCTATCCTGCATTTTTCTTTTCCGTTGATTTGTGTTGCAAAGTTGCGTTTTAAAAGGAGCACAGCTATCTGATAAAACTTGTCCTGGCATCCCTGGTGTCTTGATAACAGCCAACGTTCTTACGTGTTCTTCGTGTTCTTCATCTTTGACTGGTCGTACCTGTTCACAGCGGCTCTGTGTGCTCAGGAAGAAGACATAAGTAGTGAAAACGATGCCTGGACTCAGTGCTGTCATTATCTCTGATAACAAAACCCAAGGCCCCGGAGAGATAAGATACTTCACAAAGAGTACCTCAAGAAGTAGGAGATAGAGAGAAGCCTAACACAAGCCAGTGTGGACTCATTCCAAACATACTTTCTTTTTTATCCTTTAATCACCCTTATTTGATTCTCTTTGTTCCCCTCTCCTCCAAAGAAACAAAATGTCCGTGTGGTCCTTTCCAAATGAGGAGCAAATAGGCTTCAATAGAAGATTTTGCCAAAACCAATAAACAGAAGTGGCAGTAGCGGTGTTAAAATCCTATTGTTTTTAAAAAACACAAAAGGAGAATTAGTATGGCCTAGCCTTGGGCCAAATCTGCTAATTTTCTGAAGTATGGTGTCATTATAAATTTAGGAAGGATCTCAGGAGTTGATACAAACCATCTGAGCTCAGAGCTGTAGAATTATAAAGGCATTCCAGTGTCTCTGATGAAAAGAATTAACAGGGAGGCCAAGACAAGAGGTGGATGGCCAAGAGAGAGGTGGGAAGCCCAAAAGGTATGGGAGGCCGAGACGGAGGTGGTTGCCAAAAAGGTGTAGGAGACACAAAAGGTGTGGGAAGCTAAACAGGTGTGGGAGGTCCTGACGGAGGTAGAGGTTAAAAAAGTGTGGGAGGCCCAAAAGGTATGGGAGGTTGTGACCCAGGTGGAGGTCAAAAGGTGTGGGAGGCCAAAAAACTTTGGGAGGCTCTGACAGAGGTAGAAGCTGAAAGGTATGGGGGGCCCAGACAGAAGCGGAGGCCAAAAAAGTGTGGGAGGCCCAGATGGTGGTGGAAGCTGAGAACATGTAGGAGACCCAGACAGAGGTAGAGGCCAAAAATGTGTGGGAACCCCAGAGAGAGCTGGATTTCCAAAAGATATGGGAGGACAAAAATCTGTGGGAGGCCAAGACAGAGGTGGAAGTTGAAAGCTGTTGGAGGCCCAGACAGACAAATCATGTTCCCAACAATTAATCCATATAATTAGGGCTTTTTTTTAACCTTTCCAACCACAAACTTTGAAATGAAGTTATCTCAAAAACATAATGCTGGTTCTAACACTACTCAGCTCTGGAAATAGATCAAGAACCAGAAATTATGTGTACATCAGGTCTCCCCCATATTGGATTATAACATAGAATAGGTGAGGTACAGCAAAATTTAGAATTGGGTCAAAATGTAGATTTCTTTGGCTCAAATTTAATTTAAAGACCAGCAGCTTGTATTGCCTCCTGGGCACCTTTAACTATCGACTCGTTTCTTTGGGTCATTGTTCAAGGTACTGTCCTCTGTGTTTTGTGGAAGTTAAATAAAGGAATTCCTACCTTTAACTATACTGAATAAGAGACTGAAAATGTATGTCCAAGAATACCACTACATTCTTCATCTTAGATATATAAAACCTGTAAGTAGATATATAGAGGGTTCAGAACTATATGCCTCGGTAGGATATTGTTGCCACATTTACAGCAGTTTAATTCACGGCACTAATTTTTGAAAAAACACCTGTATTTTTCCTTAAAGATGAAAAACATGAAAGTAGGCTAGGTGGAGGATATTTTTTACCTTTTACATTCAGGAAAGGGGAGAAAACTATGTGCAAATAATACTGTGTGTTTAAATTTAGCTAAGTGTGGGCAATGTCAGTTAAAACTAAGAATAAAATACACTGTGTGTGTACAGTCTTTCACCTTCAAGAATCTCAGAGCACTTTAAATACTCCAAAACCTCTTCACCCCATGCAGTCACAGCGCTGCTCGAAGGTACAATGAAGCTGTTGTTCAGCTGCATGTAGAAATGCTACATACCGGAGGAGGGTAGGAAGTTAAGAATAATACAGTATATTCAAATATAACTTTTAGGAGTATTTAGGTAGGCTGAATGTAGCTACCTGGAATTTGGCCACAGGACTCAGCTTAACAGCCCTGCTCTTGTGAAAAGTGGAATAAGATCTTTAATTTTTCCATTCCATTTCCATTAATCACCGCAACTGGTCATGAGGTTTTCCACCCCAACCAACAGTCAAACTTTCCAACAGCACGCTTCCTTTTAGCAATACGTTACCAAGGCACAAGATCAATGCTGCTTCAGAGTTCAGAGTGCCTCCTACTGAACC